>NC_092158.1:28894579-29242579 GCF_045791955.1 Oncorhynchus clarkii lewisi
ACACCTAGTCATATAATCATTGATGAAACTCAAGCACCATTCATTACAGCTGGATTCTCTTTTATAAAGTCCTCAAACCATATATAAGCCCATGACATAAACCAGTGTTCAAGGGTGACCTCACCAACTAGATCTCTTCGTTTCATGCGTGTGTCATCTGAAGATAATCATAGCCTCCTCTCGAGGCACTATCAATAAACATTTATCATATTGGGTGTAATTGTGTGTGTGTGTGTGTGTGTGTGTGTGTGTGTGTGTGTGTGTGTGTGTGTGTGTGTGGTCGGGAGAGCGAGATGGTTTTGTGAACAACATTTACTTGAAAGAGCACTGACGTCAGCGCCGCTAAGACATTCCCAAACCAAAACACAAGCTTAGTCAGTTCCATCAAACTAAGCATTCACAGACATCTGTGCTGATCTGATCATGAATCCACAGCAACCAACATTTGGTTTTCCATCAACATAATACACAGTCCAGCGTTTGTGTATGTTTGTTCCAAAGATCAGTTTATTCTTGTACAATAGCTGCCTGCCCTACTCCTGACCTGAATCCAGGAATTAAAAGCAGCCCTTTGTGAAACAAACCACTCACTCTGTCCCTGTATCCAATCAGAACTAGCCCCTAAAGCTCTGTCATCCCCTCTAGTTATTAACATGGCCTGTCCACACTCACAGCATTAAGATCAGCAGTACTCCAGAGACACAGGCAGAGGGGGAGAGGGGGAGGGAGAAAGGGGGAGAGAGAGAGAGATGGAGACAGAGGCAGACAGAGACAGAAACCGCAGTACTCCACAGACACAGACAGAGGGAGAGAGTTACGGGAAAGGGCGAGGTAGAGAGAAAGGTGGGAGGAAGAGAAAGGAAGACAGGGAGAAGATATGGCAATATGATGAAAGTGCTAGTGGGAGAAGGAACAGTCTAAAGTAAGTAAAGGGTCATATGAAACAGATGAGAGGAATCAAATCTATCACTAAGAGATTCTGCTGTCCAAGAGAGAAAAAAAAAACTGTGGAAGGAACGAGTCCCAGAAAGATAAATAAACACGAACATCATAATAATACCACCATGCTGCACTCACCACACCACTCAGCCACATCACTAATTGCAACAAGCTGCCAGTGGGAAGACGTCATCGTAAATCAAAACCCTCTGCATTGCTTGGCAACTGACTCAAAACATTCTGCCTGTTGTTGTCGAGCCAACAACAACCCCAGCCCAATCTCTCAGCCAACCCAACAGAAGTATTTTCCTGAGTGTCCCCCCAACCTGGAAGCCTGAGACCTGAGCACAGAGAGGGTGAAAATGACATTAGAATGCCAGAGGGAGGGTGGAGAGGAAATCAACAAGAGGACCATTCGTTAAAAGACAGGGTTTGAGGGCTGACCCCATTTAGTCGACTTGTCGATTGTTTGGTCAATCAATATTTTTTTAGTAGAGCAGTGGCAAATAATTTTTTTTATATGGCACACAAGACCTCTGATACGCGCCTGTCTGAGTGGACTAATCAAGTGCGGACGCGGCAGGGTTGGCACAACAGTAGCACATTTACTGTTAATTCCCATTATCTCTCATCTAGTGTAGCACCACGTATTATCAGCATATTCAAAAGAGTTTAAGAAACATATTACCTTCAAGTGTTCTTGTGATCAAGCCATCAATGTTTTGTGATTATTGGTGTCGTAAAAATGTTAGCTAACGGTTTAGCAATTAGCATGTTTGACATTTCTTTTTGATAAGCGGTTTAGGAAAAAAAAAAACGTCCAATATTCATCGGAATACGGTCCCCAGTTATTGGCCACCTTACTATTTTGTTCAATTACAAGATATATCCATTTCATTTTGTAAAAAACAAAAGAGACAACAACCTCGTATGCGAAGTTGACTCGTTGGCTAACCTTCCGGTAAAAATAATAATAATTACGTGCCTGAAATCCGTTATATTTCAGAAGTAAAAAGTAGGATATTAAATGACGTGTGGTCTGTTACTTTTTTGAAAAATCTCAAAACCTAACTTAATGAAAATCGGTGGTCAGCTAGCTAGAAGAGTGTCTTTAGTCGCAAAACGTAAAGTTATATTCGTTCATTTAAATGTTGAGCTTGAGGTGATTTAATCCTCTAACTGCTAGAGTGTCTGACGTTAGGGAACGTCTGATGTTGGGGGAAAATTAGCTACAATGCTTGTTTGGTTAAGGGCGGCAGGTAGCCTAGTGGTTAGAGCGATGGACCAGTAACCAAAAGGTTGCTGGATTGAATCCCTGAGTTGACAAGGTAAAAATCTGTCATTCTGCCCCTGAGCAAGGCAGTTCCCCGGGCGCTGAAGACGTGGATGTTGATTAAGGCATCCCCCCGCACCTCTCTGATTCAGAGGGGTTGGGTTAAATGCGGAAGACACACTTCAGTTGAAGTCATTCAGTTGTACAACTGACTAGGTTTCCTCCTTTCCCTTAATTTCTGTTAACCTTTTGTAACTAGGGGGCAGTATTTTCATTTTTGGATAAAAAACGTTCCCGTTTTAAACGGGATATTTTGTCACGACAAGATGCTCGACTATGCATATAATTGACAGCTTTGGATAGAAAACACTCTGACGTTTCCAAAACTGCAAAGATATTGTCTGTGAGTGCAACAGAACTGATGTTACAGGCGAAACCCAGATAAAAATTCAACCAGGAAGTGCCCCATATTTTGAAAGCCCTGCATGCCAATGACACCTTATATGGCTGTGAATGGGCTACAAATGAGCTTACGCTTCCTACGTATTCCCCAAGGTGTCTACAGCATTGTGACGTCTTTTTACGCATTTCTGTTGAAGAATAGCCGTAAGGGACCACATTGAGCAAGTGGTCACATGATGGCTCCCTCAGAAAATCTTGCGTAAAGTACAGAAGTAGCCATTTTTCCAATCGCTTCTTATGAGAAACCAATTGTCCCGGTGGATATTTTATCGAATAGATATGTGAAAAACACCTTGATTCTAAACAACGTTTGCCATGTTTCTGTCGATATTATGGAGCTAATTTGGAAAAAAGTTTGCCGTTGTAGTGACATTTTCCGGTCGATTTCTCAGCCAAACGTGAAGAACAAACGTGAAGAACAAACGGAGCTATTTCACCTACAAACATAATTTTTTGGGAAAAAAGGAACATTTGCTATCTAACTGGGAGTCTCCTGAGTGAAAACATCCGAAGTTCTTCAAAGGTAAATGATTTAATTTGATTGCATTTCTTATTTTCGTGAAAATGTTGCCTGCTGCTAGCAGAGCCTAGCATAGCATTATGCCATGATAAACTTACACAAATGCTTGTCTAGCGTTGGCTGTAAAGCATATTTAGAAAATCTGAGATGACAGTGTGATTAACAAAAGGCTAAGCTGTGTCTCAATATATTTCATTTGTGATTTTCATGAATAGGAACATTTTCTAGGGATATTTATGTCCGCTGCGTTATGCTAATTCGTTTGAGGCGATGATTACGCTCCCGCATGCAGGATGGGTAATATGCATTAAATGTAATTATTATAAATAGTCTTACCGTTGTCATTGTAGGAGTGGAAACGTTGATTGCAGAGCGCACAACCTAGGCTACACTTGTGAGAAAAAGGTTTTCATTTATTTCATTCCATTTATGAGTCGTCAATGTATTAATTGTCTTTTGTTTGGAGCACTCCTGCCAATCTTGAGTAAGGACACGCACCCGATTACACATACAGAAGTAGGACTAGTCAATCTCGCCTCAAACAGCAATTAACAAAGTCTGTTTTTACATCCATTGAGAATGACAATAGTTCCTCAACATAGCCTATTTGAAAACTATTTCCAGCTCCCTTCCGATAACCACTCAGTGAGAAAAGGAAAAAATGTCATGCTCTGATCCGGTAGAAACGTCATAAAAATAGGCCTACCTGATTACTTCTTATCCCTTGTCTGTCTGTCCGGAGCTCACTGGTGCTGGAAACTCGGAGGACCCAGAATATTTTATATAATATAATATATAATAATAATTGCAAGTTTGCTAGCACAAGCTTTGGGCCAGACCAAGTTAATACAATAGTTGATACAATGTTTCAAGTTCCTTGCAGTCAAGTCATGCTTAGCCAATGTGATTTATAGGATATTCATTTTCGTCAGGATATTTTCTACCTGCAGGCTGCAATATTTTGATTTGTTGGCTTTATGTAGGCTATTTTTACATATTGACAAATGGCAATAGAAGTTACTTTTAGATTTACATAATTTTCCTTAATAATTTTGATTAACCACATGACATTGACTTTGAGATATGAAGACTTAATTATCAATTAAATTAAACTGTTCCACAAAAATGTGCACATGAAAATGATAACTGGCACCCAGATCAGTAGAAATGGTAGGATAACTTGGAACTCCAAAAGGAAAAAAGGTTCCGACTGACCAGAAGAGGTTTTTTCTTCTGGTTAGTCTATATTGATCTCTGGCTCCCTCTTTAGTTATAAGTATAATCGGGGACAGCCCTATAGGGTTTTATTGGAAAATATATTTTCTGACCGCCCTGCCGTGCCCTAGAGATTAAGAGTTGAGTTGTGCCATTTTATAGGGGTGGGATCTCAAGCAAATAAAGGACGGGAAACACTCTTTGTAATCCTTCCCTGAATTCTCGGATGTTTGAATAGCACATAACGCAACGACTAGGTATGTGAATTTTCCCATTGCTGAAGTGCCCTGCATTGACCACAGTTGACTTTGCAACCTTGGCTCCTAGGTCTACAGGGTGGAACCACAGCATTACGTTTACTGTTGGACAGCTGTTGACTCTTGTTAGGCATGTCAAATATCAGTGGCAGCTGTGTCACTTCTGGGTGGCTCAATAAGGCTAGTTTGTGAGCTGACAGTGATGGAGATATTTAGCTACTTACACATAGCGACTGCATTCCCAGCCAGGAATTCCACAAAAGGGCATTCACTCACTCCAAACAGGTGATGCTTGAAAGATCACAGTGCAACCCAGCAGATACAGAGTTTCATCCACTGAGACCAATCTACAGGATGTGGGTTCTGATGAGCCATTTGTATGGGCGCTCACAACTGGAACTGGAACTTTAAGATGGAGATTTTTCTAAATGGGAAGCAGGGGATTTAAATAGCCATATATTGGTAGATGTTAATAACCTGACCACTAGAGAACTGCTCAACCACTAGAGATCTGTTGTTATTTTTAGGCTCCCCTCAAAAGCAGAGAGGTATACAGAAAGAAAATACAGATCATAGTGAAATAGGCCCTCTAATGTAATCACCTAACCATCAGGAGAAAGAGGAAGGCAAAGAAATGCTTAACATAACCGTTTGTGAAAGCTACTCCTTCTATTGTATCAAAATTAATCAGCCTTTAAGACCAGCAACAAGCAAACAGTTGAAGTCGGAAGTTTACATACATACACCTTAGCCAAATACATTTAAACTCAGTTATTCACAATTCATGACATTTAATTATAGTAAGAATTCCCTGTCTTAGGTCAGTTAGGATCACCACTATTTTAAGAATGTGAAATGTCAGAATAATAGAAGAGAGAATTATTTATTTCAGCTTTGATTGCTTTCATCACATTCCCAGTGGGTCATAAGTTTACATACACTCAATTACTATTTGGCAGCATTGCCATTAAATTGTTTAATTTGGGTCGAACGTTTTGGGTAGCCTTCCACAATAAGTTGGGTGAATTTTGGCCCATTCCTCCTGACAGATCTGGTAAACGGAGTCAGGTTTGCAGGCCTACTTGCTTGCACACACTTCTTCAGTTCTGCCCACATATTTTATATGGGATTGAGGACAGGGCATTGTGATGGCCACTCCAATACCTTGACATTGTTGTCCTTAAGCCATTTTGCCACAACTTTGGAAGTATGCTTGGGGTCATTGTCCATTTGGAAGACCCATTTGCAAACAAGCTTTAACTTCCTGACTGATGTCTTGAGATGTTGCTTCAATATATCCACATAATTATCCTTCCTCATGATGCTATTTATTTTGTGAAGTGCACCAGTCCCTCCTGCAGCAAAGCACCCCAACAACATGATTTTTATGACGGTTTTGGAGCAGTGGCTTCTTCCTTGCTGAGCGACCTTTCAGGTTATGTCGATATGGGACTTGTTTTAATATGGATATAGATACATTTGTATCCTTTTCCTCCAGCATCTTCACAATGTCCTTTGCTGTTGCTCTGGGATTGATTTGAACTTTTTGTACCAAAGTAGGTTCATTTCTAGGAGACAGAACGCGTCTCCTTCCTGAGTGGTATGACGGCTGCGTGGTCCCATGGTGTTTATACTTGCATACTATTGTTTGTACAGATGAACATTGTACCTTCAGGCGTTTGGAAATTGCTCCCAAGGATGAACCAGACTTGTGGAGGTCTACATTTTTTTTTTTCTTGACTGATTTCTTTTGATTTTCCCACTTAGTTTGAAGGTAGGCCTTGACATACATCCACAGGTACACCTCCAATTGACTCAAATTATATCAATTAGCCTATCAGAAGCTTCTAAAGTCATGACATCATTTTCTGGAATTTTCCAAGCCGTTTAAAGGCCCAGTCAACTTAGTGTATGTAAACTTCTGACCCACTGGAATTGTGATACAGTGAATAATAAGTGAAATAATCTGGTTGTTAACAATTGTTGGAAAAATGACTTGTGTCATGCACAAAGTAGATGTCCTAACCGACTTGCCAAAACTATAGTTAAGAACAAGACATTTGTGGAGTGGTTGAAAAATGAGTTTCAATGATTCCATCCTAAGTTTATGTAAACTTCTGACTTCAACTGTACATACTCATTACAGAGAAGAACCTACTGTAGCACCTCTGTCACACACACACACAGCGAGTCTGGCTGTCCTGGCAGAAAGGAGACATTGTTCCCAGAGGAGACTCAGGTGATCATTCTCCCTCAGTCAGCGCCGGATGGCGCAATTATAGTATGGGATTGGTTGAAGTTCAATGCTAATAGCGACGAAAACTCACAAATCAACTTGAATGTTGGTACACAACACACATCCCGCCTCGTCATGAGCCGTCCAAACGTGATCGAGAGCCACATACCGGATTTTTGACAGCGTCTTTAGCATTGGAGTATTCAGAGTAATTTCTGCAGCGACATAGTCCATTGTACTTAATTTTAGGATTGACCAAGTTTGTAGATGTAACAGTTTTTATTAAGGGAGTGGCTCCTATTCTGTGATCGGATCTTTATTTCTGAGGTTTCGTATCTGTGAGCGTGCAAAGTCTCACAGTAGTTAATGGGAATTTGGGACTTCAGTCATTTTTTCATGACAAAACCGGATTAGATACGTACCGGTAGTTAAATGCCTAAAAGATGATATTAGCAATATCAAGAAGCAAAAACAAAAAATCAATAGCCAATACAATGTCAAAACATGATTTTGTCATGAGTTCAGTAGCATTTGCATGCTTGCGTTAGCTAACAAGCGTTAGCTAGCTAGCAAGCTCTTGTCCAATAGAAACCGATGCAACCCTGCTGGCTACGTGGCAAGCTATATGACCAGTGGTGACAGTGAGGTCCCTATGAAATGTATACTATGTATTTTTGTAAATAACAGCTGGTGCACGATATCTAAGGAAGTCTCGAGCTATTGCTCGCCTGAGGTAGAGTATCTCATGATAAGCTGTAGACCACACTACCTACCTAAAGAGTTTATCTGTATTTTTCGTAGCTGTTTACATACCCCCACAGTCAGAGGCTGGCACTAAGACAGCATTGAATGAGATGTATTCTGCCATAAGCAAACAAGAAAACGGGCACCCAGAGGCGGCGCTCCTAGTAGCCGGGGACTTTAATGCAGGGAAACTTATATCCGTTTAACCAAATTTCTATCAACATGTTAAATGTGCAACCAGAGGGGAAAAAAATGATGGACCACCTCTACTCCACACACAGCCTCCCTAGCCCTCCATTTGGCAAATCTCACCATAATTCCATCCTCCTGATTCCTGCTTACAAGCTCAAATTTAAGCAGGAAGCACCAGTCAGATGAAGAAGATGCTAAGTCACAGGACTGTTTTGCTAGCACAGACTGGAATATGTTTCGGAATTCCTCCGATGGCATTGATGAGTACACCACATCAGTCATTGGCTTAATCAATAAGCGCATCGATGACGTTGCCCCACAGTGACCGTGCGTACATACCCCAACCAGAAGCCATTGATTACAGGCAGCATCCGCACGGAGCTAAGGGCTAGAACTGCCGCTTTCAAGGAGCGGGACTCTAACCCAGAAGCTTACAAGAAATCCTGCTATGCCCTCCGACGAACCATCAAACAGGCGTCAATACCAGACTAAGATCGAATCGTACTACACCGGCTCTGACGTTCGTCGAATGTGGCAGGGCTTGCAAACCATTAGACTACAAAGGGAACCACAGCTGCAAGCTTCCCAGTGACACGAGCCTACCAGACGAGCTAAACTACCTCTATGCCCGCTTCGAGGCAAATAACACAAAACATGCATGGGAGCACCAGCTGTTCCAGGAGACTGTGTGATCACGCTCTCCGCAGCCGATGTGAGGAAGACCTTTAAACACGTCAACATTCACAAGGCTGAAGGGCTAGACGGATTACCAGGACGTGTACTACAAGCATGCGCTGACCAACTGGCAAGTGTCTTCACTGACATTTTCAATCTCTCCCAGTCCGAGTCTGAAATAACATGTTTTAAGCAGACCACCATAGTCCCTCTGCCCAAGAACACTAAGGAAATCTGCCTAAATGACGACCAACCCGTAGCACTCACATCTGTAGCCATGAAGTGCTTTGAAAGGCTGGTCAAGGCTCACATCAACACCATTATCCCAGAAACCCTAGACGCACTCCAATATGCATACTGCCCCAACAGATCCACTGATGATGCAATCTCTATTGTTCTCCACACTGCCCTTTCCCACCTGGACAAAAGGAACACCTATGTGAGAATGCTATTCATTGACCACAGCTCAGCGTTCAACACCATAGTGCAGTCAAAGCTAATCAATAAATTAAGGACCCTGGGACTAAACACCTCCCTATGCAACTGGATCCTGGACTTCCTGACGAGCCGTCCCCAGGTGGTAAGGGTAGATGACAACACATCCGCCATGCTGATCCTCAACACAGGGGCCCCTCAGGGATGCGTGCTCAGTCCCCTCCTGTACTCCCTGTTCACTCATGACTGCACGGCCAGGCACGACTCCAACACCATCATTATTACATTTAGATGACATAAGTGGTAGGCCTGATCACTGACAACGACGAGACAGCCTATTGGGAGACCTGGTCGTGTGGTGCCAGGACAACAACCTCTTCCTGTGATAAAGACAAAGGAGATGATTGTGGACTACAGGAAAAATAGGACCGAGCACGCCCCCATTCTCATCGGCGGGGTTGCAGTGGAGCAAGTTGAGAGCTTCAAGTTCACATGCTTCAAGTGTCCACATCACCAACAAACTAACATGGTCCAAGCACACCAGGACTGTCGTGAAGAGGGCACGACAAAACCTATTCCCTCTCAGGAGACTGAAAAGATTTTGCATGGGTCCTCAGATTCTCAAGGTTTTACAGCTGCACCATCGAGAGCATCCTGACTGGTTGCATCACTGCCTGGTATGGCAACTGCTCGGCATCCGACCGACCCAGAAGGCACTACAGAGGGTAGTGCGTACGGCCCAGTATATCACTGGGGCCAAGCTTCCTGCCATCCAGGACCCATATACCAGGCGGTGTCAGACGAAGGCCCTAAAAATGGTCAAAGACTCTAGCCACCCTAGTCATAGCCTGTTGTCTCTGCTACCGCACGGCAAGCGGTACCGGAGCGCCAAGTCTAGGTCCAAGAAGCTTCTAACCCCAAACCATAAGACTGCTGATCATCTAATCAAATAGCTATCCAGACTATTTGCATTGTGCACCCCCCCCCCCCCCCCCCCCGATTTGTTATAGTCTATGCATAGTGACTTTAATAACTCTACCTACATGTACATACTACCTCAACTAACTGGTGCCCACGCACATTGACTCTGTACCGGTACCCCCTTCTATATAGTCTCGCCATTGTTATTTTACTGCTGCTCTTAATTACATGTTACTTTATTCTTATTGGTATTTTTTGAAACTGCATTGTTAGTTAGGGGCTCGTAAGTAAGCATTTCACTGTACGGTCTACACCTGTTGTATTTGGAGCATGTGACTAATAAAATTTGATTTGAGCTATGACAGTTACCAGTGTGCATGCACAAATGCATGACGACACATTGTATCAAGTCAAGAAGGCATGCTGAACAGACTGCCTCTGGGACTGAACTGCCCCATCTAGCTAGTTAGCTAGTAGTAGAGGGGTACAAAAATGCTGGTACACAGATGCATAGCTCATACAATTATATTTTGTTCTAGTCAATGACAATACATGTTGCAAAGTAAATACCTGCGTCAAATAGATTGCGTTGCATTGCATGTTAGTGCACTAAAACTCAAGTTCTTTTTTTTTGCATAGGATAGGGGACTCACCCAACATCACAAGCTTGAAGGGGATACGCATGTATTATTTACAAAGTCCAGCAGCCAGCCTCTGTAGCTAGCTAGCTAACACCAGTCAGCTGAAAGATAGCTAGCTTAACTAACGAACAGGCAAAGGTAGCTAACTATACTTGTTTATGGAAGGTTTGTTACACAAATAACAAAATAGCTAACTAGAGCCAGACAACAACTGCAGACATCAACACAGAAGCTGGCTACAGATAGCTAGCTCATATCCAAATGACAATCCTTTTCCACAAAACATAGCTTGCTACCCACACCAGTTCAAAACCAACACCAAACTTTGGGCAAATTGTCATTCTTACAATGCATGCAATGCAATGGATTTTTGCAAAACTAGCTACTCCATAGTCCAAGTTACGGTAAGGGCTAGCCATATCACTGTCAGTCAGGACACAACTCAAAACTGTAGCTGAGAAAACAAATGTACGTAAACAGTGCGGTGTGCAAATTCATGCTTGCTAGCATCAGAAATACACCATTTTTGAACATCCAGAATAGATTCTAGTACGCTCCTTCTCCGGTCTTTACATTTGAATCCAAATCAATGCTGATCAACAGTGCCAAACTAACAACTCCGCCACCGTCTTGATTATATAAATGTATAGGATGCATAACTCTGCAACGCTTTAGGCTAGAGACAAGCTGTAAAGGCACAAGAAAAAAACGTGGCTCTAGTGTACATGGGGACATTTTTGTTTAGTCTCTATGGGTGAGTTATACAACCTTCAAAAGTCAATGACTTTAAACCATTTTCCTTTGCTTTCGATGGGAATTTAGTATTATTTTACAATGTAAGACTGTCGCAATCAATTGAGCTATTCACCTTCTGAAAACGGCAAACAACTACTTTTGACGATCCATGGAAAATTCTAAACAAACGTTTATAGTTAAACTGCTTTGAGCAATTAGAGGGCAAAAGCCAGCAGACCAGCGTTCACACCAGCAACCCTTGTAGTTAAGAAAGAACACCACCTGTTGTCTCATGTATAACCGTTGCATACATTTCACACTACATTTCTGCATGCACCATTTCCGAAGTTGGTGCACATACAAAAACATTGAGATTTATATACTTGGCCACCCCATACATACTCATGTGACAATAACACCCTTTTATTTGCAGTATAATTTAGAACTCTTGTTATTAGGCCATGGCATGAAAAATACAAATTTATGTTCAATATTCTGTTCATCAAAAGATTGGGTTTATATGTCCTGCCTTAGGGAATTATGTGGCACTCTTATCACACAGCAATACTGTGGCCTACATAAACTACTGGTCTATTTACGGTGTTGGCAGAATGTTTAAATCTTTAGCAGTAATTTACGCTGTATGAGGAAAAGGACTGTCAGTTTCTGAATGAGGAAACAATGGAAAACTGTTGTGGACCTGTCAGCAGAACGTTTGAATTCAACAATGTTTTATATCGACTTTTCCCCCAACCAAAATGCCCGCGAATTGTAGGGCAGGATACTCAAAAAACCTACAATTACAGTACTTACAGTAGTTACAGTTCTACATTGAGTATAACAAACATTAGGAATACCTTCCTAATATTGAGTTGCACATTGGGCTGTTGTCGTGACCGTATAATCACCAGACAGTGCTTTCCATGGTGATGATTCATTCAAAAAAAACATATGTATACAGTGGGGCAAAAAGTATTTAGTCAGTCACCAATTGTGCAAGTTCTCCCACACAAAAAGATGAGAGAGGCCTGTAATGTTCATCATAGGTACACTTCAACTATGACAGACAAAATTTGATTTTTTTTTTTTTTTAAATCACATTGTAGGATTTTTAATGAATTAATTTGCAAATTATGGTGGAAAATAAGTATATGGTCACCTACAAACAAGCAAGATTTCTGGCTCTCACTGACCTGTAACATCTTCTTTAAGAGGCTCCTCTGTCCTCCACTCGTTACCTGTATTAATGGCACCTGTTTGAACTTGTTATCAGTATAAAAGACACCTGCCCACAACCTCAAACAGTCACACTCCAAACTCCACTATGGCCAAGACCAAAGAGCTGTCAAAAGACACCAGAAACAAAATTGTAGACCTGCACCAGGCTGGGAAGACTGAATCTGCAATAGGTAAGCGGCTTGGTTTGAAGAAATCAACTGTGGGAGCAATTATTAGGAAATGGAAGACATACAAATCAAATCAAATCAAATATATCGTACATCAGCTGATATCTCAAAGTGATGTACAGAAACCCAGCCTAAAACCCCAAACAGCAAGCAATGCAGGTGTAGAAGCACGGTGGCTAGGATTTTTTTTTTTTTAAATACAAGACCACTGATAATCTCCCTTGATCTGGGGCTCCACGCAAGAACTCACCCCGTGGGGTCAAAATGATCACAAGAACGGTGAGCAAAAATCCCAGAACCACACGGGGGGACCTAGTGAATGACCTGCAGAGAGCTGGGACCAAAGTAACAAAGCCTACCATCAGTAACACACTACGCCGCCAGGGACTCAAATCCTGCAGTGCCAGACGTGTCCCCTTGCTTAAGCCAGTACATGTCCAGGCCCATCTTAAGTTTGCTAGAGAGCATTTGGATGATCCAGAAGAAGATTGAGAGAATGTCATATGGTCAGATGAAACCAAAATATAACTTTTTGGTAAGAACTCAACTCGTCGTGTTTGGAAGACAAAGAATGCTGAGTTGCATCCAAAGAACACCATACCTACTGTGAAGCATGGGGGTGGAAACATCATGCTTTGGGGCTGTTTTTCTGCAAAGGGACCAGGACGACTGATCCGTGTAAAGGAAAGAATGAATGGGGCCATGTATCATGAGATTTTGAGTGAAAACCTCCTTCCATCAGCAAGGGCATTGAAGATGAAACATGGCTGGGTCTTTCAGCATGACAATCATCCCAAACACACCGCCCGGGCAATGAAGGAGTGGCTTCGTAAGAAGCAATTCAAGGTCCTGGAGTGGCCTAGTCAGTCTCCAGATCTCAACCCCATAGAACATTTTTGGAGGGAGTTGAAAGTCTGTGTTGCCCAGCAACAGCCCCAAAACATCACTGCTCTAGAGGAGATCTGCATGGAGGAATGGGCCAAAATACCAGCAAGTGTGTGAAAACCTTGTGAAGACTTACAGAAAACGTTTGACCTCTGTCATTGCCAACAAAGGGTATTTAACAAAGTATTGAGATAAACTTTTGTTATTGACCAAATACTTATTTTCCACCATAATTTGCAAATAAATTCATAAAAAATCCTAATGTGATTTTCTGGATTTTTTTTTCTCATTTTGTCTGTCATAGTTGAAGTGTACCTATGATGAAAATGACAGGCCTCTCATCTTTTTAAGTGGGAGAACTTGCACAATTGGTGGCTGACTAAATACTTTTTTGCCCCACTGTACTAGACCGTATGCATAGACTTTTGAGCCCAAGCTCGAAATAAAAAGCGGAAAAAAATGATGACTGTGCAATACATAGCCTACCGCATATTATGCATGGCAGAAAAAAACAAAACTAGACTGATTTATGATGTCTTTGGTACAGAACAAATGTGAGTAATCACCTTTTAGTGTGGACTGTATTATTATGCATACTGGATGGACTGGTTTCCTTATGCTACGCTCCAACATTTCTATCCATGAGTTTGGGAAAGAACGAATAGTTGTAGGCAATGCTATTGGTTCATTGATTGCGCAGGGTGGCTTACAGTTAGCCTACAATTAGTATTTGATTTTGAATAGTTTAGTAATAGGGATTTGAAAAAAATAATTTCATAATTAATTGTGACATTACCTTCAGTTATACAGAATATCTCACCACCATGCAGTTCCATCTCCTCCTCTCTCATTTATTCCTTGCTTGAGCGCGCAGACTGGCTGTCAACAGTTTAGTGAAATATTTAATTGTGAAAACATGTTACTTTTGATGTTCCCAAACAGATTTCCCAAATGAAGCACTGGGTAGCTGCATGAACAAGGTTTGAGAGCCCATGGCATACAGAGTTTGGGCAGAATATACCTGTCGGGCAGCGAGAGCATGCTCCTCAAACGGTGGCTGATGCTTGGAGTGAAAAAAAGTGTTCTTGTATTTATTTTTCAGCTGTTCATATCAAGCACATGCTCAGCTATGAAACCAAACTAGCCTACAAAACTGACTGGCGGGAAAGCGTATGGCCTCCATTCGCTATTTGAGTGCATACAGATGATATGTATTTTTCCCCCCTGCCCGTTTGATAATGGGCCATTCTAAATCGAAACATATTTGACATATTATTAAAGACGAGATTAAATTGAGAATAATCTGATGGGTGAAAACATGATCACTTGATTTATTGTGATGGTGTAAGTTAAATTGATGTATTAAACTTCTTTAAATGTATATGTTCCAAAGGCTTGCATCAGCAGCTTGGAGGCCTGGAAAACGTGTTTATATTAGCTACGGTTGTGAGACTGACAGCTTTTTGGATGACAATAACCGGCTGACAAAATATCATGACCACCACAGCCCTATTTGCACGACAGCCCTAGTTGGCTATTGAATAGAACACAAGGCTAATGTAGTTGGTCAAAGTTGTGTACTGAAAAACCTTGGTAGATCATGGGTGGAGTAGGCATTGTGGTGCTCATGTGAATTTCCTTTATTTTCGGCTTCAGACCAAAGCCTATCGCCCACTTAAAAAATATATATATATATATTAGGGCCATCAACTGTTAGGTGTCCTTCCAGGTTGTGCTATCCAATGTGTGTCTCAGCACTCAGCAGACAGGAGGTGAGACTCAGGGTGAACTCAGACACCACGAGAGGTCTCTTGGAGGAGAATACATGAGCTAGGCACATTTTGAGAATACTGTAATATCTAATATTTCTCTATTTTCTTTCTCTCTGCATTGTTTGGATGGGCCCGAAAGTAAGCATTTCACTCTTAGTCTACATCTGTTGTTTACAAAGCATGTGACAAATACAGTTGAGTCATTAAAACTAGTTTTTCAATCACTCCCCAAATTTCTTGTTAACAAACTATAGTTTTGGAAAGTCTGTTAGTACATCTACTTTGTGCATGACACCAGTCATTTTTCCAACAAATGTTTACAGATGATTTCACTGTATCACAATTCCAGTGGGTCAGAACTTTACATACACTAAGTTGACTGTGCCTTTAAACAGCGTAGAAAATTCCAGAAAATGTCATAGCTTTAGAAGCTTCTGATAGGCAAATTAACATAATTTGAGTAAATTGGAGGTGTACCTGTGGATGTATTTCAAGGCCTACCTTCAAACTCAGTACCTCTTTGCTTGACATCATGGGAAAAATCAAAAGAAATCAGCCAAGACCTCAGGAAAAAATGGTAGACCTCCACAAGTCTGGTTCATCCTTGGGAGTAATTTCCAAACGCCTGAAGGTACCACGTTCATTTGTACAAACAATAGTACGCAAGTATAAACACCATGGGACCACGCAGCCGCCATACCGCTCAGGAAGGGGACTCGTTCTGTCTCCTAGAGATGAACGTACTTTGGTGCGAAAAGTCTAAATCAATTCCAGAGCAACCACGTGAAGATACTGGAGGAAACAGGTACAAAATTATCTATATCCACATAACCTGAAAGGCCGCTCAGCAACGAAGAAGCCACTGCTCCAAAACCATCATAAAAATGGCCAGACTATGATTCGTAACTGCACATGGGGACAAAGATCGTACTTTTTGGAGAAATGTCCTCTGGTCTGATGAAACAAAAATACAACTGTTTGGCCATAATGACCATCGTTATGTTTGGAGGAAAAAGGGGGAGGCTTGCAAGCCGAAGAACACCATCCCAACCGTGAAGCACGGGGGTGGCAGTGTCATGTTGTGGGGGTGCTTTGCTGCTGGAGGGACTGGTGCACTTCACAAAATAGATGGCAACATGAGGCAGGAAAATTTTGTGGATATATTGAAGCAACATCTCAAGACAAGGCTTGGTCGCAAATGGGTCTTCCAAATGGACAATGCCCCCAACCATACTTCCAAAGTTGTGGCAAAATGGCTTAAGGACAAAAATGTCAAGGTATTGGAATGGCCATCGCAAAACTCTGACCTCAATCCTAAAGAAAATATGTGGGCAGAACTGAAAAAGCGTGTACGAGCAAGGAGGCCTACAAACCTGACTCAGTTACAGCATCTCTGTTAGGAGGAATGGGTCTAAATTCACCCGGAAAATCATTTAACCTGGGTCAAACGTTAAAGGCAATGCTACCAAATAGTAATTGAGTGTATGTAAACTTCTGACCCACTGGGAATGTGATGAAAGAAATAAAAGTTGAAATAATTCTCTATTATTCTGACATTTCACATTCTTAAAATAAAGTGGTGATCCTAACTGACCGGAGACAGGGAATACTTACTAGGATTAAATGTCATGAATTGTGAAAAAATGAGTTTATATGTATTTGGCTAAGGTGTATGTAAACTTCCGACTTCAACTGTAAATATTATTTGATTTTTGATGAACATAAGGACAGAATCATTAGTACAGGTATAAAATGGATGTTAATAAGTGTTATAATTTAACTCAACTCCCTCTCCATCGTGGATAAATTGGGCGATTGAGTAGAGTGGCTGTCTTTGTGTTAGTGCTGAGCGATTAGTGCTTTTTGAGGTCGGTTTGGTTTCAGTTCAATTATGAAAAACAATCCCAGTTTGATTGATTTTTTTTATTTTATACATTAAATGCACTATATTGGTTGAATGCTGTAACACAGAATAAAACAATTAATAAAAGTCCCACGATGGTAGTGACTACCCATTACTGCTTATCACTTATTATCCAACATTTATTCACATTACTTAAAATACATAAGTTGTGAATATTACATTTGTTTAAGGCCTATTTGCAGCTCTATAGGCATCAGCTCTATAGAGTTACTGCCTATGCTGTCTGACAAAATCACTATTTTAGTAGTTCTTAAAAGTAAATACTTTTACGAATGCTGAATACCAACTCTGTATTTCCAGGTTGAGATAACACACGAAACTGCTGCTCTCTATCGCGCTCGATCGTGCGTTCTTCTGTCATTTCTCTCCGTCTTCATGTCTGCACAGACTGGACAAGTAGGGCACACTGGATTATGGTCATTTTAGTGAAGTACCATGTTTTTTGCACTAAACTATGTAGAATATTGGACATTGGAAACTCCAATTCCCTACTACATCGCACAGTTTGGGATTGACCTGATTTATCTCTAGAGAAATTTCTCATTTGAACCCACTGAAAAAAATGTATGAAATGGAATTAAAATAATTGAATGGATGTTGGTCAATTAGTTGTTTAAAAACCTAAAAAGAACTACTATTTTGTGTGGCGTGTGTAAAGTTAGAAGTTAAAGGGTGACATGGTTGGAGAGCCACTTCAGTTAGTGCAGAGAGCAGGTGTTCTAGGCAGAGTGAAAAGACTGGGGCTTTAACACACACACACACACACACTTTAGTCATTAATGTGTTTGTGTACTTTTACATACAATAACACACAAGGTCAGATCATTACTTTGTGCACAGTAGCAGCTCCAAAGGCATCAGGTTTCACAAATCCCCCTTTTCACAGAGAAACACAGAGACACCTCTCAGCTGCCTGAATTCTGAGCACTGGAAAGCACATGGGACTTGTGTCCCAGCGATCTCTAAAGAAATGTCCCAGCGATCTCTAAAGGCGTCTGCATGCTTTCCATCCGATACAGTTCAAAATTGTTTGTGCATATATTATGACAACATTTTGTAAAGTTTTTGTTTTTGTCTCCTGCAAGTTTTTTTATTTTGACTGTTGGTACACACCATTTTTTTCTTGAGGCAATTTAAGTTTGGTAGCCGAAGTCTACATCCTTTGTCAATGATTGGTCAAAAGTAGGGGTTCTTCAATTAAGTGTGTGTTGACGACTAAATGTTTGTGCAAATTTTTCACTTGAGAAATACTGTACCAAGCATCTTTATTAGATGTAAAATTCTGTGACTGACACCTCATTGGAAAAAACGTAAATGAATGAGTTAAGTCTGACTATTTTGAGGAAGTGTATACTGGCTAAGGCATCTCAAGAGGGACAAACAGTCCTATTGACAATTATTTTTTGCCCTTTATCAAGCAAAAGTATTTTAAGAGAGTATGCGAGGCACAGATGTTGACTTAACCTAGCTGAGTTATACCAGGAGCAAACCGGACCTAGTATGCAGACTAGAGGTCGACCGATTAATCGGAATGGCCGATTAATTAGGGTCGATTTCAAGTTTATAACAATCGGAAATTGGTATTTTTGGGCGTCGATTTCCGTTTTTTTTTTTAAGCACTTTTTTTTATAGCTTTTATTTAACTAGGCAAGTCAGTTAAGAACACATTCTTATTTTCAATGACTGCCTAGGAACTGTGGGTTAATTGCCTTGTTCAGGGGCAGAACGACAGATTTTCACCTAGTCAGCTCATGGGTTTCAATCTTGCAACCCCACAGTTAACTAGTCCAACGCTCTAACAATTGCACTCCACGAGTAGCCTGCCTGTTACACGAATGCAGAAGCCAAGGTAAATTGCTAGCTAGCATTAAACTTATCTTATAAAAAACAATCAATCATAATCAGTAGTTATAACTACTAATCCAGTTTAGCAGGCAATATTAACCAGGTGAAATTGTGTCATTTCTCTTGCGTTCATTGCACGCAGAGTCAGGGTATATGCAACAGTTTGGGCTGCCTGGCTCATTGCGAACTAATTTGCCAGAATTCTACGTAATTCTGACATACATTGAAGGTTGTGCAATGTAACAAGAATATTTAGACTTAGGGATGCCACCCGTTAGATAATATAACAAACGGTTCCGCATTTCACTGAAATAATAAACGTTTTGTTTTTGAAATGATAGTTTACGGATTCGATCATATTAATGACCAAAGTCTCGTATTTCTGTGTGTTATTATGTTATAATTAAGTCTGATTTGATAGAGCAGTCTGACTGAGCAGCAGCAGGCCCGTAATCATTCATTCAAACAGCACTTTCGTGCATTTTGCCAGCAGCTCTTCGCAAGCACAGTGCTGTTTATGACTTCAAGCCTATCAGCCTAATGGCTGGTGTAACCAATGTGAAATGGCTAGCTAGTTAGCTGGGTGTGCGCTAATACGGTTTCAAACGTCACTCGCTTTTAGATTTGGAGTAGTTATTCCCCTTGCGCTGCAAGGGCCGCGGCTTTTGTGGAGCGATGGGTAACGATGCTTCGAGTGTGGCTGTTGTCGATGTGTTCCTGGTTCGAGCCCAGGTAGGGGCGAGGAGGGGGACGGAAGCTATACTGTTACACTGTCAATACTATAGTGCCTATAAGAACATCCAATAGTCGAAGGTATATGAAATACAAATAGTATAGAGAGAAATAGTCCTATAAATACTATATTAACTACAACCTAAAACCTCTTACCTTGGAATATTGAAGTCTCATGTTAAAAGGAACTACCAACTTTCATATGTTCTCATGTTCTGAGCAAATAACTTAAACGTTAGCTTTTGTACATGGCACATATTTTACATGGCACATATTACTTTCTTCTCCAACATTTTTTTTTTGCATTATTTATACCAAATTGAACATGTTTCATTATTTATTTGAGGCTAAATTGATTTTATTGATGTATTATATTAAGTTAAAATAAGTGTTAATTCAGTATGGTTGTAATTGTCATTATTACAAATATTTTTTTATTTTATTTTTTTAAATTGTCCGATTAAATCGGTATTGGCGTTGAAAAATCATAATCGGTCGACCTCTAATGCAGACTCCTTAACTCTCCAGAGGTGGTTAACTGTGTCTGGTTGAGGGGTCATCCCCCACAGGCCTCCGGTACCAGACAGGGGAGTATGTCGGTCTCTGCTGGGTGATGGAGAAACCAGACCTGCTAATGCTGAGGTTTTGCCAGGGCCATGATAACTCAGGGCTCAGGCTGTGGTAACCAGCACTCTGCTAATGGAGTCATAATGCCTTTCTTATGCCGTAATAACACTGAGGTAACACTGGGAAAACCATTCCATAGTGTTTATATAAAAGGTTGGTCACATGGAGGAAGAGTGGCGTCGGGAGAACGACTCATGGAGTTATCATCACAATAAACCACAGATCGAAGCGCGCCTATAACACCTATAAAGAAGAGTATGTATCTTTCTTTCCTCCATTTCAATTCACTCCCCCAACATTCACATTAGCATATCGCCATGGCATTCACAGACCCTTATTCTGTATTGAATGAACGACATGTGGTAGAGCCTGAATGGACCTTGAAGAGCAGGCTGTTGCTAATAGGTTGTTTCCTGTCACTCAGTATAGGCCTAATATTTATCACATTCCCTGTCTCTTCCACATCAGACATTGGAGTGAGAGAGAATACAAGGTTCCTAAACCACAGGGCAGACAGGAGGACAGATCCGTGTTGATAGAGCATCAGCAGGATAGCTAGAGACAGACATGCACTACTACTGGGTTGGAGCACTAGGACAGCCAGGAAAGCAGTTGTGGATAGTGCACAGGCCTACATAAACAGTCCCATGCTAAGGAGGTGGGTGAAGCAGTGAAAAATTCACACAGTCCTCTCACGGTGGAAATGTCAGGACCGCACCAAGCCAACATGGCCTGCATGCCTAAAAACACACAATGCTAAGCTCCTATAAGACAATGGACTCCAAGGACACACAACTGTCTAGCATGGAGGGAAAATCCCCTTCAAAACACCATTCCCAGTTCCCATAAACTCCCTCTCAGACACGAACATTGAACTTATCTGTGGAAAAATCTAGCGCCAAATGATCAGATAAGAGACATATGCTTGCTCAGTAAAGAGTTTAAAGCATGGCTGTTCAATGTCGGTCCTGGAGGGCCGAAACACTTTTGGTTTTTATCCTCTCCTTCTAATAAGGGACTAATTCAGACCTGGGACACCAGGTGAGTGCAATTAACTACCAGTTGGAAATAAAGAAGAGGGATGCTGAGGGATGCTGAGGCTCTGTCTATCCGTAGGGGACAAAAACAGGGACTTGATGATGACGCACTCCCAGGCAAAGGGTTTGTGTGTCAGACCACACCCACATGAATTTGTCTTGGTCAATAGCTACCATGTTGTTTTAGGCACTAGTTTGGAATAAATCAAATCAAATCAAATTTATTTATATAGCCCTTCGTACATCAGCTGATATCTCAAAGTGCTGTACAGAAACCCAGCCTAAAACCCCAAACAGCAAGCAATGCAGGTGTAGAAGCACGGTGGCTAGGAAAAACTCCCTAGAAAGGCCAAAACCTAGGAAGAAACCTAGAGAGGAACCAGGCTATGTGGGGTGGCCAGTCCTCTTCTGGCTGTGCCGGGTGGAGATTATAACAAAACATGGTCAAGATGTTCAAATGTTCATAAATGACCAGCATGGTCGAATAATAATAAGGCAGAATAGTTGAAACTGGAGCAGCAGCACAGTCAGGTGGACTGGGGACAGCAAGGAGTCATCATGTCAGGTATTCCTGGGGCATGGTCCTAGGGCTCAGGTCCTCCGAGAGAGAGAAAGAAAGAGAGAATTAGAGAGAGCATATGTGGGGATGGCCAGTCCTCTTCTGGCTGTGCCGGGTGGAGATTATAACAGAACATGGCCAAGATGTTCAAATGTTCATAAATGACCAGCATGGTCGAATAATAATAAGGCAGAACAGTTGAAACTGGAACTGGAATATATTGCGTAGGGAGACCTTTGTCTATAGATACCACATATCGTGCAGATCGGTCATTCGGCACCAGAGGAGTAGCTTTTTAAACCTGCAATATGTAACTTTTAGGCGACCTGATCAAATTCACATAGAAATGTAAGTTATAGATCTTTCATTCTCATTGAAAGCAAGTCTAAAAAGCGGTCGATCTGTTCTGTGTACAATTTTTTTTTATGCTTCCCGTTCTTAAGTTTTGTTTCTGCAACAGCAAGGCAAGAGGGAATATAGTTTTCCAAAGTTTTGTATGTATATAAAAGTTAAGAACTTTTGCGAAAGAGCACAGTATGAAAGATATGGCAAATAGAAAACATTCCGGATGGACATCAGGAATAGATGGGAGAGGTTGAGGAAGAACAGGAGCAAAAACAAACAACTATTGCAAAACAGACTTTGCCCATAAAATGTATATAGTATGTATAAGCTGGAAGTAAAGGCCTAAGCATTGTTGTTCACTAGTTTACTCCAATTAGGGGAGGGGTGGTAGGGTTAGAAAGTAATAAAGGAAAATATAATTTTATAAAAGTATTTGTATATATACATATGTATGTATATGTATTTATACGTACGTACACTACCGTAATAATAAATAAAAAATAAATCCATTAAAATAACATCAAATTGATCAGAAATACAGTGTAGACATCGTTAATGTTGTAAATTACGATTGTAGCTGGAAACAGCTGATTTTTAATGGATGAAAAAATAAAAATAATAATCTGCCGTTTACAGCTACAATAGTCATTTACAACATTAAGGTCTACACTGTATTTCTGATCAATTTGATGTTATTTTAGTGGACAATTGTTTTTGGATTTTCTTTAAAAAAATTGATTGATGGAAGCTACAATCCATCTGCTATATTAAAGCTGATCTACCCCATAAGAAAAATAAGAATAATTCTATGACCCTCAGGCCTTGAGAGTGGTTGATTGGTGGGTCAGGGGGTGAATGAGCTGGTCTGATTGGCTGTGGTTCGAGCTTGTTTATAGAGCAGCGGACAGACGCCTGTCGCCAGGAGAGCCACAGTAATTACAAGTGTGTGTGAGTGTGTGTGTGTGTCTGAAAGAAAGAGAGAGAGAGAGCAGAGGGAGAGAGTGAATCCTGTCCCAAAGCTAAATGTAGTTTGAAGTGATGTGGCACAACACCAGGCAGCATTCTGTGAGTCACAGAGCTATCCACTTCCACAACCCTCCCTCTCTCATTCTGGCTCTTCTGGCTCCTTTACTTAACAACAAATCCTAACTAAAACAAGCTTTGTTGGCAATGCCACAAAGTGACAAGACAAGAGTGAGTCAATGCCGGCAAGGCAAAAAAATTGAAATAGTAATAATAGCCTAACGGTCTCTGATGTGCATCTCGGCTTAAACCGTCTCTGATGTGCATCTCGGCTTAAACCGTCTCTGATGTGCATCTCGGCTTTAACCGTCTCTGATGTGCATCTCGGCTTTAACCGTCTCTGATGTGCATCTCGGCTTTAACCGTCTCTGATGTGCATCTCGGCTTTAACCGTCTCTGATGTGCATCTCGGCTTTAACCGTCTCTGATGTGCATCTCGGCTTTAACCGTCTCTGATGTGCATCTCGGCTTTAACCGTCTCTGATGTGCATCTCGGCTTTAACCGTCTCTGATGTGCATCTCGGTTTTGTGAAAACAAGTTGTTTTGAACTGTGGTTAGTCCTGAGACATACCACCCAATAAAAACGTTTCCCTCCTCATTATAAGTTTCAGTTTTGTCTCTGAACAAAGTTATTGTTTGAGTAGTTTGAAAACAGAGGGCTCAAACACAGTATGACTCTCCCTGTCCTTGCAGCCTAGACTGAATTGTTAAAAAGTGTTGTTTACTCTGGTCGTTGTGAGTATACAGTATCTCCAGCAGCCTTCCCTCTCTGGCAACCAACAGGCCTTGTGTTAAAGTGTATATAGAGCTCATAGAACGTACCCCATGATCTGCAATAAGCCCTCAATCTAGGCTAAGGTGCTCACACTGCCTGGAATGCCCTCGCTCAACCACCTCAAAGTAGAGGTTGAAAATCCTCTAGCAAAGACACTAACTAACTTGAGACAGACTACCCGTCTATAACTCTGTTCAGGCTAAGTGGTAAAACACAAACATGCTGTGTACACAGATAAACAGTAGGGTTTAGCCTGGTCCTCCGGTGCCAAGATTTCATTAAAGCCTTCCAGAGCAATGGGCAGAAACAAAGACAGGGTGAGTTCTGACAGTGAAACGCCACAGACCCACCGTACAGTGGCCTGGTGGTTGGTCCCTGTCATAGACTCAGTCACTGACTGAGTGCAGAGAAACCACACTGGGCGGGAACAACCTCCACTAGCACTGGGCAGAATATGACATCACAGAGAAAGAAGCCCCATGCAGTCCCAATCAGAGTTCCCCAACAGGAAATACACTAGTCATCCAACATGTCTTCTAGCCTTCTAGTTGCACTGAGAAATAGGCCGGCTTATAATAATAAAACACACCTTCACAGGCTCATAGTGCAGCGAGGAAGAGGAAACACGGCTCCACAGGCACACATGCTGTGCATGAACCCACCCATCCCTTTGGACACAATGAGAAGTGCCCTTTCTCATTGCGCCACTCTCTTTTCTGCACTGCATGTGGGTGGGAGTTACAGTAAGAGCAACTTTAAAACAGTCTCACTAGCTGAGGTTAAGTGATTCAGCTCTGGAGCAGAATGGATAGGCCTACAACATCCCCCAGAGGGACTCCACAACTGTCTGGTTACCAATTCCCTGCCATCCACACACATTCCCTTAGCAGTGTAAATCCATGCCCACACATAGACAGCTCATAGACAAGGGGATCTGAAAAAGTAACCTACCTCAAGCCAGAGTGATGCATCAGCTAGATAATTATGTGGATACGTCATTCACAAGTCTGCCCACAAACCCACGAAGAGTACAGTCGTGTCTCATACAGTCAACTTCAGCTCTACCTGAAAACGCTGGTGGTATATTTTAACCCCTAGAGATGCCTTTCCTGTTTCCAGAAATATAAATAATTCAACAACAAAAAGTATCATTTAATGTAGGTCTACAGTGAGCTAGATGAAATAAGATCTCAGGAAATGACAGAGTAGGTAGGTGGAATAAAAGGAAAAGAAGAGGAAGGTAGATGTCAGGTTTATCCACCCTCCTGGCCTGCTGTGCTGACTAGGAGTTGCATAAAGAGGAGAGACCAGTCAGCGTAAACTCTCCTCTTTAGCAGGACTGTGGCTGGAGACCAGGGTGAAGAAGTCACTACCTCCAGCTCTGCATCATCAGACCTAACCAACCACAAATGATGAATAACAGATGACAAGTGCTGCTATCTGCCATCGGCAATGCAGGTCATGTACAAAAAAAAGGAGGGAGGGAGAAGGAGGGGAACGGTTTAGAGATGGGACAGAGGAAGAGTCAGTAGAGGGAGGAGTGAGCTCTTTCGCTCAGGACTGGTTTTTATGGTATAATTACATTTGCATTAAAACATCTCCCAGTCCTAGATTTCCTCAACTGGCTGCACATTTTCTGGCAGAGGTTAAAGATGTCATTTTCCAAGGCTGCTTTTTCTATTAAAATGCCTTTGCGGGTTGATGTGATCAACAATCAGAATAGTCTAGGCCCACTTAAATGCTGCTTTTTCTCTCTAAATCAAATGTATTTATAAAGCCCTTCTTACATCAGCTGATATCTCAAAGTGCTGTACAGAAACCCAGCCTAAAACCCCAAACAGCAAGCAATGCAGGTGTAGAAGCACGGTGGTTAGGAAAAAAATCCCTAAAAAGGCCAAAACCTAGGACGAAACCTAGAGAGGAACCAGGCTATGAGGGGTGGCCAGTCATCTTCTGGCTGTGCCGGGTGGTGATTATAAGAGAACATGGCCAAGATGTTCAAATGTTCATAGATGACCAGCAGGGTCAAATAATATTAATCACAGTAGTTGTCGAGGGTGCAACAGGTCAGCACCTCAGGAGTAAATGTCAGTTGGCTTTTCATAGCCGATCATCAGAGTATCTCTACCGCTCCTGCTGTCTCTCTCTTCATCTTAAAGCACACCGGCAAATCTCAGTTTCCATAACTACAAAATAGTACAAGAGCGGAAATGAGAGCGTATAAAGAGTCTTTAGAAAAAATTCATACCCCTTGACTTATTCCACATTTTGTTGTGTTAGACTAAATTCAAAATGGATTAAAACAATTTTTTCCCTCATCCATGTACACACACACACAACATCCCATAATAACAAAGTGAAAACTCTTTTTTAATACGTTTTTTTTAATTTATTGAAAACTAAATACAGAAATATCCATCTAATTTACACAAGTATTCCCACCCGAGTAAATTATTTGTAGAAACACCTTTGGCAGTGATTACAGCTGTAAGTCTTTCTGGGTAAGTCGCTAAGAGCTTTGCACACCTGGATTGTACAATATTTGGACATGATTCTTTTTAAATTCTTCAAGCTCTGTCAGGTTCGTTGTTGATCATTGCTAGATAGACATTTTCTAGGCCACTCAGGAACATTCAATGTCGTCTTTGAAAGCAACTCCAGTGTTTATGTGACCAACCGGCTTGATTCGGTCTTATGTAGCACAATTAGAATTTTATTTTTTTACATTGGATAAAATGGAGACTCAGAGCTAGAAAAATGGTATATCATACACTACAGCTGAGGAACAATGGGAACGTAATTCTGCTTTGAAAGTTGATAAACTTGTAACCTCATTTTTGAGAATGTCCCTTTAATGTTTTGGCACACATACTGAGGAGCTCTTTGTCTACACCCATTCAGCATCGTTCACATCATCTTAAGCTTTATCCCCACCCATCTCTTTAAGGAGCATTCTGTCCTAACAGCAGTCAAGCGCCCAAGCTAACTGGCTAACGTTGGCTAGCTACATCCAGACACAAATGAGAGAACCGCTCACTCTGACCTAGGTAGCTAAACAATTAACCATAATCCCAACTCATGACGTTACGACCCCGCATGAATTTGCAGGTAGGCTATAACTAGCAAAGCAAATGGCTCTGAGATACAAATAATATTACAACACAGATGTCGTGTCTTTGGCATCATTAAATTGAGATAGTTATTTTATCAAATCAATTCTCTGTACTTATTATTACGTGATTAAACTAATCATGTAAATGTAATTCACTAAGAGGTTGGGGCACCAAGGAAAATCTTCAGATTACAAAGTTATAATTTTCCTAATATAACTCTTCAGATATTTTAATATCTGATCAATTAGTCTTCTAATTAATGAATTATTCTTTACCTTACGTCTCATTTCAAATGTCGTAAATTGTTGGTTATCTGCACGAACCCAGCCTTTACACCAATTGTCTTAAATCATTTATTTACTAACTAAATAATCACAGAAATGCATAAACAAAACAAACAGTACACACAGTGGGGCAAACAAGTATTTAGTCAGCCACCTGTGCAAGTTCTCCCACTTAAAAAGATGAGAGGCCTGTAATTTTCATCATAGGTACACTTCAACTATGACAGACAAAATGAGGGAACAAAATCCAGAAAATCACATTGTAGGATTTTTAATGAATTTATTTGCAAATTATGGTGGAAAATAAGTATTTGGTCACCTACAAACAAGCAAGATTTCTGGCTCTCACAGACCTGTAACTTCTTCTTTAAGAGGCTCCTCTGTCCTCCACTCATTACCTGTATTAATGGCACCTGTTTGAACTTGTTATCAGTATAAAAGACACCTGCCCACAACCTCAAACAGTCACACTCCAAACTCCACTATGGCCAAGACCAAAGAGCTGTCAAAGGACACCAGAAACAAAATTGTTTATAGGTACCATTCAGAAATGTTCTTATAGAATAGATGTTTCGGGGGTTGTACATTTTTTGTCCATTAAAATAACATAAAATTGATCAGAAATACAGTGTAGCTGGAAACGGCAGATTTTTTATGGAATATCTACATAGGCATACAGAGGCCCATTATCAGCCACCATCACTCCTGTGTTCCAATGGCACGTTGTGTTAGCTAATCCAAGTTTATAATTTTAAAAGGCTAATTGATCATTAGAAAACCCTTTTGCGATTATGTTAGCAGGCCTGAAAACTATTGTGCTGATTAAAGAAGCAATAAAACGGGGATTCTTTAGACTAGTTCAGTATCTGGAGCACCAGCATTTGTGGGTTCGATTACAGGCTCAAAATGGCCAGAAACAAAGTACTTCCTTCTGAAACTGGTCAGTCTATTCTTGTTCTGAGAAATTAAGGCTATTTCAAGTGAGAAATTGCCAAGAAACTGAAGATCTCGCACAACGCTGTGTACTACTCGCTTCACAGAACAGAGCAAAATGGCTTTAACCTGAATAGAAGGAGTGTGAGGCCCCGGTGCACAACTGAGCAAGAGGACAAGTACATTAGAGTGTCTAGTTTAAGAAACAGATGCCTCAAGTCCTCAACTGGCAGCTTCATTAAACAGTACCCGCAAAACACCAATCTCAACGTCAACAGTGAAGAGGCGACACTGGGTTGCTGGCCTTCTAGGCAGAGTTGCAAAGAAAAAAACACATCTTAGACTGCCCAATAAAAATAAAAGATTAAGATGGGCAAAAGAACAGACACTGGACAAATGAAAACAATTTCTAAGTGACCCCAAACTTTTGAACGGTGGTGTACATGAATGGACACTTCTCCCTCTGTCACGGATGCCATGGTTGCCCTTAGTTTGAAGATGTAATCCGGAGATGTAATCTCCATCTCCTTAGCTATAATACTCTAATTCCACTGATTTCAAAACTCTGTCCTCCAGAAAGTGGAGAACAACACTTAAGCAGTTTTAGTTCATGATATCTTTAAAAAAACATAATTAGAAAGGATTACCTACTACACATACTGAACAGCTCAACCAATTAGGCTTGTAATTTAACAATTGTATTCGTATTTACAGATGGCATACATGTTTATTATTAAGGGACATGAAAGTTTACATGTTCTAGAAGGCATTTCTGCCAAAAAAAAACACATTTTGATAAAAAATAAAAAGTAGTTAAAAATGGCTCTCATGTAAAGTAGTGACGCGCAACATATTATATTACATATATATTACATATTTGTGTTGAAGGTTATTGTCCTGCTGAAGGTGAATTTGTATCCCAGTGTCTGTTGAAAAGCAGACAACCAGGATTTCATCTAGGTTTTTGCCTGTGTTTAGCTCTATTCCATGTATTTGTATCCTAAAAAAACTCCCTAGTACTTGCCGATGACAAGCATTCCCATTACATGATGCAGCACCCACCATGCTTGAAAATATGAAGAGCGGTCCTAAGTGATGTGTTGTATTTGCCCCAAATATAATGTTTTGTATTCAGGACATAAAGTGAATTTCTTCGTCTAGTTTTTGCAGTCATACTTTAGTGCCTTATTTCAAATGGGATGCATGTTTTGGAATATTTTTTATTCTGTACAGGCTTCCTTCTTTTCACTCTGTCATTTAGGTAAGTATTGTGGAGTAACTACAATGTTGATCCATCCTCAGTTTTCACCTATCACAGCCAATAAAATCTAACTGTATTAAAGAGATAATGGCGCCGGAGGAGATGGCTGCCGTTTTACAGTGTTTTTCCGCATTATTTTAAAATGATTTTGTACAAAGTGTTTCTGCCACCATCTCTTATGACAGAAAAGAGCTTCTAGATATCAGGACAGCAATTACTCACCTCATACTGGAAGAAGATTTTTTCTTTAATGAGTCGGATGTGAAGGATTTACTTCTGACACCCGACAAGGCCCAAATCCCTGTGGTTCGCATGAGAAAGATATCGGGGACACACTTACAAGGCACCCCGACCTAAGGATCTGACGGCGAGTGGGTAATCTGCCTCCACCATCAGTCCTATTAGCCAATGTACAATAATTGGATAACAAAAATGACAAACTACAATCACAAATATCCTACCAACGGGACATTAAAAACTGTAATATTTTATGTTTCACAGAGTTGTGGCTGAACGACGACATGAATAACATACAGCTGGCGGTGTTTTCGCTGCATCGGCAAGATAGAACAGCCGCCTCCGGTAAGACAAGGGGTGGTGGTCTGTGTATATTGTAAACAATAGCTGGTGCACGAAATCTAATAGTAAGGACGTCTTGAGGTTTTGCTCATCTGAGGTAGAGTATCTCATGACAAGCTGTAGACCACACTATTTATCAAGAGAGTTCTCATCTATATTCTTCGTAGCTGTCCATTTACCAACACTGAAGCAGGCATGAGAGCATCAGCTGTTCCGGACGACTGTGTGATCACGCTTTCTGTAGCTGATGTGAGTAAGACCTTTAAAACAGGTCAACATTCACAAGGCCGCAGGGCCAGACGGATTACCAGGACGTGTATTTCGAACATGTGCTGACCAACTGGCAAGTGTTTTCACTGACATTTTCAACCTGTCCCTGACTGAGTCTGTAATACCAACATGTTTCAAGCAGACGACCATAGTCTCTCTGCCCAAGAACACTAAGGTAACCTGCCTAAATGACTAAAGACCCGTAGCACTCACGTCTGTAGCCATAAAGTGCTTTGAAAGACTGGTCATGGCTCAGCTCAACACCATTATCCCAGAAACTCTGGACCCACTCCAATTTGCATACTGCCTCAACAGATGATGCAATCTCTATTCCTCTCCACACTGCCCTTTCCCACCTGGACAAAAGGAACACCTACATGAGAATGCTATTCATTGACTACAGCTCAGCAGTCAACATTTTTTGTTTTAATTTTAATTAAATGTGTAAAAATGACTAAAAACAATTACAGTTTCACATTATTGGGTATTGTATGTAGGACAGAGACATCTCAATTTTATCCATTTTAAATTCAGGCTGTAACAACAAAATGTGGAAAAAGTAAAGCGGTGTCAATACTTTCTGAAGGTACTGTATAATGCCACTGTACAAGGTCAAATACAGAGTGGGAGGGGTACATTTCTCAGTTTCAGTCTCCTTTTGAGTTAAAAACTGCATCTGGTAGTACTCTGTAGTCTGATACTAAACTCCTTTCAAGAGAGGGAGGGGACACATTAGAAAAAGATAGGCTATGTCCGGCTGGGAGGTCAGGGTCTCATCACTCAAACAAAAACAGACATCAACATGGCCCATCATATTCTCTTCATTCAGCCACAAAACACAAGCATTTAAACCTAGCATCAATCTAATCCTCTAAAGAGCTAACAAAAGACAGATCCTACAAAGCTTGTGCTGGGTCACTGCTTTAGACAGCCTGCCCAGTGAACCCCCACACCCCCTCCCTAATGCACGAGCACATGCGCACACACACACTGGAAGAACGACTGCCCCCTCTCATTGAAGCCACAGGAGTTCAAGGCCGGCCGTGGCAGTACTGCAGGCATTGCTTTCAGAAAACAGCTCCCTCATCATGTAAAAAACACAATTAATAGAAGACAATCATGGTACCAATAATTGCTTCTATTACACCGGATGTATGCCCTTGAACTGATTATTTTACAAATCGCACACAGAATAAATTATCAGGATAATTTAGTTGCTAATGGCAGCCTGTAGTTTCAAAGGCGGAATTCAACTTGTGATACTCAATGAGAGGGGGGCAGCACTCTGGTAGCCTGCGACATCACTTCCTGGAGTATCTCAAACTGTGCATGTTATGTCTCCATAAGACAACATCTTAACCAACTTCTTTGGCTTCAAATGCGCTATATAGGGCTCTACTCAATCTGTAAAACTAAAGTGTTACAGATTCCGCAATATAAGTTTAAAGGGTATTTCTGAATGAGTCGACATATGCAGCGTTTACCATGAATGCAGTCTCCGCTAAAGCGGGAACATTACCTTTAAATTTCAATCACGCTGTAAAGCTGAACTTCCACACTGCAGACTGAATTAAAAGGCATCGCCCGATCGATGGCTTTGTGCATTCACATTTAATGAGTATGTTTACATGCACGCTAATAATTCTATATTAAACTGATTATAACAGTAGGCAGATTATGCAACAGTCATGTAAACACCTTACTCTGCTTATCTTAAACCGGCATAAGGTCAAAATCAAAGTAAGCATACGCCGATTAAAACACCTGGTTTTCTGAGCTATCTTTCAAATTATTATTAGGACATGTAAACACCTTAATTGGCGTACCAGCAGTATATTTGATCTGCGCATATGCTAGCACCAGCTGAGCGAGCCTCCTTCTTTAGTGTGAGTGAAGTAAGTTCGTAACCACAATGTATGGGTCTTAGAAGTAGTTCACATACAAACGTTATATATCCAAACTCAGAATAAAATATTCTTCCTAAAAAAATAACATGTTCGCTATGGTAGAACGTTCATTTTGACTGCCGATTTTCGTTTTGACTGGCAAGTGCCATCAGGTAGCCTGATTTCAGAGAAGTCCATGTAAAAAGGATTATTGGGGAAATCTTTCTTCTTGCAAAGCATGTAAACATTTTAAATCAAACTATAATATTAATTTGACTATCCGCAATAATCCCATTATTGTGTGCATGTAAAGTCACTCAGTCATTGACACACACACTTTCAGCATATCCAACAATAGCTTGTTAACAAAAAGAGTCCCTTCAGATGATTAAGAACAACACGTTAATTAAATACTATCAATCAACATACTGAAATTACCTCAATCCTGCAATGTTTCTACAATGGAACTTCTGATTCTAGCTAAAAATGCTTACCACACACACACACACACACACACGAGATATTATTATACTGAGCCAGGTTGAGTGTGTGTGTTTAACTGTCGTGAAGGTCGGCCCTCCCCAGAGAAAGAACGAGCATGCTTAAGCTGCTTCCCTCCCTCCCATTGCCCCTCTCCTCCTCTCTGTCAGGGTGAAGGTCGGGTCAGATGCAACAGAAGAGGAGGATGAGGAGAAGCAGGCTTGCTGAGTTTACACTTTAGTCAATCTTGACACGACATTGTAGTGGCATTGAGCGAAGCCCTGGGGATCACCAGAGAATACCAATGTGTTAGCCAGGTGTCCCTGTGTGTTTGTGTACGTGCTTTACATAAAACCCAGAGAAGAGCGGTTTCTGAACACACATCTGACATGAGGCAGGAAATCACAGACACATACAGTAGACCTACACATAGTGTCAAATGGATAACACAAAAGCAGCAGATTCTAACAAAATGCACAAGTCAGGCCTGACGCAAATCTCAAATCTCTCAGAATGTCTGGCCAGTTTCTCATTATTGAATGAAGGAATGTGGTATCGTCCCATTTGAGCCACAGCGGAGGCAGCAGCAGCACAGTGGGAGTTGGATAGGTTTAACACAGGTAAGAAGTGGAGCATAATGAGTTCAACACAGGCAGCCCTGCCTCTGCGTTTCCCGCTCTCTCTTTCAGTCAGAGTCGACCACAGTCCCATGTTTGATGGCTTTGATGTAGAGAGGCAGCAGGAGTAGAGCAGTGGGAGAGTGGGTGTGTGGGGGCCTTTACCTGATCAAAGTGAGGCTCTGGGTTTTGGATTGATACAATCCCATCCTCTTCATGAGGACCACCCTAATCCCGTGACCCAACCATTAGAGTACTGTCAAGTAGAGGTCGACCGATTATGAATTTTCAACGCCGATACCGATTAAATCAGACGATTTTTTAAAATTATTTGTAATAATGACAATTACAACAATACTGAATGAACACTAATTTTAACTTAACATAATACATCAATAAAATCAATTTAGCCTCAAATAAATAATGAAACATGTTCAATTTGGTTTAAATAATAAAAACAAAGTGTTGGAGAAGATAGTAAAAGTGCAATGCAGTGGGGCAAAAAAGTATTTAGTCAGCCACCAATTGTGCAAGTTCTCCCACTTAAAGATGAGGCCTGTAATTTTCATCATAGGTACACTTCAACTATGCCAGACAAAATGAGAAGAAAAAACATATCTAGAAAATCACATTGTAGGATTTTTAATGAATTTATTTGCAAATGATGGTGGAAAATAAATATTTGGTCAATAACAAAAGTTTCTCAATACTTTGTCATATACCCTTTTTTGGCAATGACAGAGGTCAAATGTTTTCTGTAAGTCCTCACAAGGTTTTCACACACTGTTGCTGGTATTTTGGCCCATTCCTCCATGCAGATCTCCTCTAGAGCAGTGATGTTTTGGAGCTGCTGCTGGGCAACACGGACTTTCAACTCACTCCAAAGATTTTCTATGGGGTTGAGATCTGGAGACTGGCTAGGCCACTCCAGGACCTTGAAATGCTTCTTACGAAGCCACTCCTTTGTTGCCCGGGCGGTGTGTTTGGGATCATTGTCATGCTGAAAGACCCAGCCACGTTTCATCTTCAATGCCCTTGCTGATGGAAGGAGGTTTTCACTCAAAATCTTACGATACATGGCCCCATTCATTATTTCCTTTACACGGATCAGTCGTCCTGGTCCCTTTGCAGAAAAACAGCCCCAAAGCATGATGTTTCCACCCCCATGCTTCACAGTAGGTATGGTGTTCTTTGGATGCAACTTAGCATTCTTTGTCCTCCAAACACGACGAGTTGAGTTTTTACCAAAAAGTTATATTTTGGTTTCATCTGACCATATGACATTCTCCCAATCTTCTTCTGGATCATCCAAATGCTCTCTAGCAAACTTCAGACGGGCCTGGACATGTACTGGCTTAACCTCTAGCACTTAGCCATCCCGGATCCGGGATCGTGACTACAGCCTCAAGCTCATTACCATAACGCAACGTTAACTATTCATGAAAATCGCAAATGAAATGAAATAAATATGCTAGCTCTCAAGCTTAGCCTTTTGTTAACAACACTGTCATCTCAGATTTTCAAAATATGCTTCTCAACCATAGGAAAACAATAATTTGTGTAACAGTAGCTAGCTAGCGTAGCATTTAGCGTTAGCATTCAGCAGGCAACATTTTCACAAAAACCAGAAAAGCATTCAAATAAAATCATTTACCTTTGAAGAACTTCAGATGTTTTCAATGAGGACACTGTTAGATAGCAAATGTTCAGTTTTTCCTGAAAGATTATTTGTTTAGGAGAAATCGCTCCGTTTGGTGCGTCACGTTTGGCTACCAAAAAACCCCGAAAATCCAGTCATCAAAACGCCGAACTTTTTTCCAAATGAACTCCATAATATCGACTGAAACATGGCAAACGTTGTTTAGAACCAATCCTCAAGGTGTTTTTCACATATCTCTTCGATGATATATCGTTCGTGGAAGTGTGCTTTCTGTTCTGAATCCCAGGAGAAAATGCCCGCAGCTGAAGATTACGCACCAATTTAGACAAAGGACACCGGGCGGACCCCTGGAAAATGTAGTCTCTTATGGCCAATCTTCCAATGATATGCCTACAAATACGTCACAATGCTGCAGACATCTTGAAGAAACGACAGAAAGGGCAGGCTCGTTACTGGTGCATTCACAGCATATAAGGAGACAATGGAAAACAGAGCCTCAGAAATTCTGCTCATTTCCTGTTTGAAGTTTCATCTTGGTTTCGCCTGTAGCATGAGTTCTGTGGCACTCACAGATAATATCTTTGCAGTTTTGGAAACGTCAGACTGTTTTCTTTCCAAAGCTGTCAATTATTTGCATAGTCGAGAATATTTTCGTGACAAAATATTGCGCTTAAAACGGGCACGTTTTTTTTTTATCCAATAATGAAATAGCGCCCCCATAGACTCAACTGGTTAAGCAGGGGGACACGTCTGGCTCTGCAGGATTTGAGTCCCTGGCGGCGTAGTGTGTTACTGATGGTAGGCTTTGTTACTTTGGTCCCAGCTCTCTGCAGGTCATTCACTAGGTCCCCCCGTGTGGTTCTGGGATTTTTGCTCACCGTTCTTGTGATCATTTTGACCCCACGGGGTGAGATCTTGCGTGGAGCCCCAGATCGAGGGAGATTATCAGTGGTCTTGTATGTCTTCCATTTCCTAATAATTGCTCCCACAGTTGATTTCTTCAAACCAAGCTGCTTACCTATTGCAGATTCAGTCTTCCCAGCCTGGTGCAGGTCTACAATTTTGTTTCTGGTGTCCTTTGACAGCTCTTTGGTCTTGGCCATAGTGGAGTTTGGAGTGTGACTGTTTGAGGTTGTGGACAGGTGTCTTTTATACTGATAACAAGTTCAAACAGGTGCCATTAATACAGGTAACGAGTGGAGGACAGAGGAGCCTCTTAAAGAAGAAGTTACAGGTCTGTGAGAGACAGAAATCTTGCTTGTTTGTCTGGGCTCGAACCAGGAACACGTCTACAACAGCCACCCTCGAAGCAGCGTTACCCATGCAGAGCAAGGGGAACAACCACTCCAAGTCTCAGAGCGAGTGACGTATGAAACGCTATTAGCGCGCACCCCGCTAACTAGCTAGCCATTTCACATCGGTTACACCAGCCTAATCTTGGGAGTTGATAGGCTTGAAGTCAGAAACAGCAGAGCTGCTGGCAAAACACACGAAAGTGCTGTTTGAATGAATGCTTATGAGCCTGCTGGTGCCTACCATCGCTCAGTCAGACTGCTCCATCAGACTTAATTATAACATAATAACACACAGAAATGCGAGCCTAAGTCATTAATATGGTTGAATCCGGAAACTATCATCTCGAAAACAAGACGTTTATTCTTTCAGTGAAATACGGAACCGTTCCGTATTATATCTGGTGGCATCCATCAGTCTAAATATTCCTGTTATATTGCACAACCTTCAATGTTATGTCATAATTACGTGCGTAAAATTCTGGCAAATTAGTTTGCAAGTCAGTTAAGAACAAATTCTTATTTACAACGACGGCCTAGGAACAGTGGGTTAACTGCCTTGTTCAGGGGCAGAACGACAGATTTGTATCTTGTCAGCTAGGGGATTTGAACTTGCAACCTTTCGGTTACTAGCACAACGCTCTAACCACTGGGCAGGGTAGCTTAAACTGCATTGTTCGTTAGGGTTTGTAAGTAAACATTTCCCGGTAAGGTCTACCTACACCTGTTTATTTGTCTCATGCGCCGAATACAAGTTTGATTTGATGTGAAGAGAACATGATTTATTCAGCATCCCTTCTTTCTCCTTTGTAGCCCCTGGCCTGCCCTGCACAGCCTAACATCAACACAATGCTCTCATAGCATTATTACATGTCAATAGGGCTGGCACAATAATCATATAATCATGTAAATAACAATTATGTAAAAAAACCGTTGACTAAAATGAGTAATCTGCAAAATCGTCTTAATACATAATCATTTAAAATGCAAAATGGCACGGTTGGGAGGAAAATCTTCATTTCCAAAAGTTCCAAGTGGTCAAAAAACATTTGTTTTGAGACAGGGATGATGAGGTGGCGGATGGTCTCCTGAGGGATCTTCTCCCAGACCTGGACTAAAGCATCCGCCAACTCCTGGACAGTCTGTGGTGCAACGTGGCGTTGGTGGATGGAGCGAGACATGATGTCCCAAATGTGCTCAATTGGATTCAGGTCTCGGAAACGGGCGGGTCAGTCCATAGCATCAATGCCTTCCTCTTGCAGGAACTGCTGACACACTCCAGCCACATGACATGGACATGACATTGTCTTGCATTAGGAGGAACCCAGGGACAACCACACCAGCATATGGTCTCACAAGGGGTCTGAGGATCTCATCTCGGTACCTAATGGCAGTCAGGCTACCTCTGGCGAGCACATGGAGGGCTGTGCGGCCCCCCAAAGAAATGCCACCCCACACCATGACTGACCCACCACCAAACCGGTCATGCTGGAGGATGTTGCAGGCAGCAGAACGTTCTCTGCGGCGTCTCCAGACTGTCACATGTGCTCAGTGTGAACCTGCTCTCATCTGTGAAGAGCACAGGGCGCCAGTGGCGAATTTACCAATCTTGGTGTTCTCTGGAAAATGCCAAACGTCCTGCACGGTGTTGGGCTGTAAGCACAACCCCCACCTGTGGACGTCGGGTCCTCAAACCACCCTCATGGAGTCTGTTTCTGACCGTTTGAGCAGACACATGCACATTTGTGGCCTGCTGGATGTCATTTTGCAGGGCTCTGGCAGTGCTCCACCTGCTCCTCCTTGCACAAAGGTGGAGGTAGCGGTCCTGCTGCTGGGTTGTTGCCCTCCTACGGCCTCCTCCACATCTCCTGATGTACTGGCCTGTCTCCTGGTAGCGCCTCCATGCTCTGGACACTACGCTGACAGACACAGCAAACCTTCTTGCCACAGCTCGTATTGATGTGCCATCCTGGATGAGCTGCACTACCTGAGCCACTTGTGTGGGTTGTAGACTCCGTCTCATGCTACCACTAGAGTGAAAGCACCGCCAGCATTCAAAAGTGACCAAAACATCAGCCAGGAAGCATAGGAACTGAGAAGTGGTCTGTGGTTATCACCTGCAGAACCACTCCTTTATTGGGGGTGTCTTGCTAATTGCCTATAATTTCCACCTGTTGTCTATTCCATTTGCACAACAGCATGTGAAATTTATTGTCAATCAGTGTTGCTTCCTAAGTGGCCATTTGATTTCACAGAAGTGTGATTGACCTTGAGTTACATTGTGTTGTTTAAGTGTTCCCTTTCTTTTTTTGAGCAGTGTATAAATATTTTGCAGAGACAACAGTGATGCATTGAGAAGGTGGGTGTGGGTTCAGTAAAAGCATTGAGCTACTTTCAATTCCCAAGTCACATCAGTGCCTTCATCGATCGAAGGCCACAAGCAGGAAGACATACTGACAGAAGAGGAAGGAGCCAAGACATAGATAGAAGCTGACTACAGAATAAAGGGTAGAGGAGGAAATGAGAAGGAGAGGATCCTCCTAAACTCTTAGAAATAACCCTTTTTGGTTCCACATAGAACCCTTTTGGCTTCATGCAGAACCCTCTGTGGAAAAGGTCCTACATGGAACCAAAAGGGGTTCTTCAAATGGTTATCCTATGGGGCAGCGGGGGGATTCTAGATAGCTCCTTTTTTCTAAGAGTGTAGAACAGAGGGAACAGAGACACAGCAGTCACCAGTGATGTTAGAGGAATGCCGGCAGTAATCCCCCGCTCCCCTGTGGTATTTTAACTGTTTCTCCTCTTCCCCTGTTGCCATCAGTCAGTCTGAACACAGCAACTAATGGCCATGCATGGGCCACCTGGGGGGCTGTGTTCCACCTTACCGGACCCTTATGCTGTACAGCATAATAATATTAACTAAAATAAAGAACTGACAACAAAAAGTGCATCTCAATCATTTCAGGACAGGAGAAACAGATTAAACTGCACAGACACACCTACCCCAAATCAATCAACTAATGTTCACTTGCCTGACAGCAAACGTTTCAATGCTAGCGACAGGTGCTGCATATGGCACACCATTTGGACCAATTTGCCATGCGTTTATTTCATCTTCTGTCATGGCTAGCGAGACCACCTTTAGACTATTGTTTGATCGTCGTCAGTCTAGTAAATGGAGACAGATGTCCACAAACAAACTCAATATCAAGCACTGTATTACCCACAATTGACTGTAACCAGCAAAAGGTGACCATCATGTTGATGCCTTCTGGACCGATCTGCAGATTCTACCACTTCCTACTACATACATCAGATAATCCCCAGTCAACAAAAATATTTGTCAAACAGCTATTTTTCCAGTGTCAATTGACGAGACGATAACTGACCAAAATTTAGACATTTTACTAAATGAAAATGCTTTTTCATTTTGGTTGACGATAAACGAGATGAAACTAAATAATCTCTGTGACTAAAATCTTACTAGTAAATGGACTGGCATAGAATTTTTGGAGAGATTGATAGCTTTTCAGTGTTATTTGTTTAGTCCAATCAAAAGCATGCATAAGATTAGTAGAATTGTAAAGGCTTTCTCTTTGTAATGTTGCAATGCTGTTATTGGATGACAGAACTTTGAGTACAATATAGCCACAGTATGTCAAGGGGCAGGGCTCCAGAATGTGGCCATTTAGTTGCGTTTTGTGATCTTTTGACTTGGCTGTGCAAGTTACATTTTTTGTTGGTCACAGTGTGAGGTAAACATTTATTACATGGTCACCTCACTAACAAGTTAGAAAACATCCTATTTTTTGGCAGCTAAAACTATGATTTGGTCAAAGTGCATTATCCTCATGATTTCTGTAATGAAAGGGTCTGCCCAGCCCGGGCCTGTTTCGCTGGAGCCTGCTGCTCTGGGATAGAGTAAAAAGGCTTCTGGTTGTATAACATTTCAAAATCAAATTGCGGGAAATATATATATAGTAGCTTTGGAAGCTTTGGACCCCAAACTGATCCAAAATGTAACATGCATCAGTCAGAAAACCGAATCAAACGGTACGAATCACCAATTCACTAACATTATATATTACTTTCTTTCTAACTTCCGAAAATTCCTCATATTTTGTGACAAATGATGTGTCCTTTCCCTCAGTGTCAAACTGCATGTAATGTTGTTGACAATCATTGATCTATACGTCATTTTCCATGCCGAACAACCGGAGGGAATATCAGTAGCCTAGTCAGACTGCGCACTGTACCCAGGTTCGCATGCTGATCAACACGAGCTAGGCGGCCTCTTCCTGATCTTGCACATCTGCATGCCACATTCAGCATTCAAATGCTAAAATGGCTTGCGCGATATTAGGCTTTATTTGCTGAGTGACAAACTTGCAATTTAATAGGTTATTGTGAACTATGCGCTGTTGAAAATGGTATTTTACTGGAATAAAAGTAAGCTACCAGAGACAACTCTGATCTGGCTATAGGCTATCTGCTGAACAGATTTTATTTTGATAGCTAAGGTTCACCATCAGCGATAGGTTTGGTAGTTTTGCTTTAAACAATCAGTGTACATGCTCTTTTTTTCCTTTCTATTTTAAAATAATTTCACCTTTATTTAATTAGGCAAGTCAGTTAAGAACACATTCTTATTTTCAATGATGGCCTAGGAACGGTGGGTTAACTGCCTTGTTCAGGGGCAGAACGACAGATTTTTACCTTGTCAGCTCAGGGAATCAATCTTGCAACCTCACGGTTAACTAGTCCAACACTAACCTCCTGCCTCACGAGGAGCCTGCCTGTTTCGTGACTGCAGTAAGAAGCCAAGGTAAATTGCTAACTAGCATTAAACTTATCTTATAAAAAACAATCAATCAATAATAATCACTAGTTATAACTAACTACACATGGTTGATGATATTACTAGTTTATCTAGCGTGTCCTGCGTTGCATATAATCGATGCAGTGCGCATTCGCGACAATGTGTACCTAACCATAAACATCAATGCCTTTCTTAAAATCAATACACAGAAGTATATATTTATAAACCTGCATATTTAGCTAAAATAAATCCAGGTTAGCAGGCAATATTAAACAGGTGAAATTGTGTCACTTCTCTTGCGTTCATTGCACGCAGAGTCAGGGTATATGCAACAGTTTAGGCCGCCTAGCTCATTGCGAACTAATTTGCCAGAATGTTACGTAATTATGACATAACATTGAAGGTTGTGCAATATAACAGGAATATTTAGACTTAGGGATGCCACCCGTTAGATAAAACACGTAACGATTCTGTATTTCACTGAAATAATAAACGTTTTGTTTTTGAGATGATAGGTCATTAATATGGTCGAATCCGGAAACTAAGGCTCGTATTTTTGTGTGTTATTATGTTATAATTAAGTCTGTGATTTGATAGAGCAGTCTGACTGAGCGGTAGTAGGCAGCAGCAGGCTCGTAAGCATTCATTCAAACAGCACTTTCGTGCATTTGCCAGCAGCTATTGCGCTGTTTATGACTTCAAGCCTAATCAACTCCCGAGATTATGCTGGTGTAACCGATGTTAAATGGCTAGCTAGTTAGCGGGGTGCGCGCTAACTAAAAAAGTCACTCGCTCTGAGACTTGGAGTAGTTGTTCCCCTTGCTCTGCATGGGTAATGCTGCTTTGAGGGTGGCTGTTGTTGATGTGTTCCTGGTTCAAGCCCAGGTAGCAGCGAGGAGAGGGATGGAAGCTATACTGTTACACTGGCAATACTAAAGTGCCTATAAGAACATCCAATAGTCAAAGGTATATGAAATACAAATCGTATAGAGAGAAATAGTCCTATAATTCCTATAATAACTACAACCTAAAACTTCTTACCAGGGAATATTGAAGACTCATGTTAAAAGGAACCACCAGCTTTCATATGTTCTGAGCAAGGAACTGAAACGTTAGCTTTCTTACATAGCACATATTGCACTTTTACTTTCTTCTCCAACACATTGTTTTTGCATTATTTAAACCAAATTGAATATGTTTCATTATTTATTTGAGGCTACATTTATTTTATTGGTGTATTATATTAAGTTAAAATAAGTGTTCATTCGGTATTGTTGTAATTGTCATTATTACAAATAAAGAAATAAAATTGGCCGATTAATCGGTATCGGCTTATTTTTGGTCCTCCAATAATCGGTATCGGATTTGAAAAATCATAATCGGTCGACCTCTACTCCAGAGCATACGTTTCACTGCTCCAGAGTCCAATGGCAGGCATTACACCACTCCTGCTGACACTTGGCATTACGCATGGTGATCTTAGGCTTGTGTGCGGCTGCTCGGCCATGGAAACCCATTTCATGAAGCTCCCGACTAACAGTTCTTGTAGACATTACACACTACGCGCTTCAGCACTCGGCGGTCACGTTCTTTGAGCTTGTGTGGCCTACCATTTTGCGGCTGAGCCGTTGTTGCTCCTGGACATTTCCACTTCACAATAACAGCAATTAGTTGACCCAGGCAACTCCAGCTGGGCAGAAATTTAAACTGACTTGTTGGAAAGGTGGCATCTATTGATGTTGCCACGTTGAAAGTCACTGAGCTCTTCAGAACAAACCATTCTACAGCCGATGTTTGTCTATGGAGATTGCATGGCTGTGTGCTCAATTTAATACACCTATAAGCAACAGGTGTGGCTGAAACCACTAATTTGAAGGGGTGTCCACATACTATTTCAGTCCAAATCAAGCACTTACATTGCCACAGAAAGAAATTGGTGGGACCAAATCATAGGCATAGGGGAACATTTTTGTCTGGAGCCCTGTCATGGGGTGTGATTTTTAACCTGCTGCAGAGTAATGTGTTCTTCTGCCAATTTGACTGTTGGGAAGAGAATCATGCGATAGGAAGTTATGTAGAAAAATGTGTTGATTTGTGCACATGAAAATCTGTGATTTATCTTTACTATAGGTTAATGAGGCAATAAAAATGTGATATGACTAAAATTAAATGTCATTTTGACAATAACTAGACTAAATCATAATTAAAATGGTAAAAATGTTACTGAGACAATGACATTTTTGTCAAAAGACTAAATATAAAAAATAATGCCAAAATGAACAATGATATTCCCTAGTTCCTATTTCTAGGACACAGACACCATGGAAGGTGCTTTTATCAATGCGGGTGTACTTACATACACTAGCATTGCTTTCAATTGTATTTGGTTGCACAAAAACATTCCGTGGAAACCAGAAGTTAAAGGTAGACTCAGCGAGATGACGTAGATGCAGAAAGTAAACCACATCATAGTGGGTCAATTTACACAACAACTAAGAGCGTTGAAGCCTGTGGCTTCCACGCAGATACTATTTTTGACTGTCTGAGCGCTAAGTGTTGCATCTAGCTCATCTCAATATCACCTGTGCTGCTCGTGGCAATGGAATTTAGTGGAATCTACCTTTAAATACAATTCCATTTCAACTTACTGTGCTGGTGGGCAGGATGGTTGGTCATTAAGCAGGATGGGCAATTCAAACAAAATATCTAAAAGATTGTTTAATAATACAGACTTCCCAAACGTGGGTCTGTTGTAGACACACTTGCTCTCTGCTTATCTCATGTAAAAATAAAAAGTCCTGCACGTGCACCATATGTGGACAAAAAAGGAATAACTTGTGGGGGACTTTTATTTTGCCATGAGGTAAGCAGAGAGGAATACTGACCAACAGTTCCACCCACCGGCACAGAAGTTGGAATGGAATTGTATTTAACTTCTGGCTTCCAACGGACTGTTTTTGTGCAACGCAACACAATTGAAAGCAACGCTACTGTAGCTATGTATACTGAACAAAAATATAAATGCAACATGTAAAGTGTTGGTCCCATGTTTCATGAGCTGAAATAAAAGATCCCAGAAATGTTCCATATGAACAAAAAGCTTATTTCTCTCAAATTTTGTGCACAAATTAGTTTACATATCAAGAAGCTGATTCAACAGCATTATCCTTGTGTTGGGGGTCACAAAAAAAAAACACTCTAAAATGTGCCGTTTTGTCACACAACACAATGCCACAGATGTCTCAAGTTGAGGGAGCATGCAATTGGCATGCTGACCGCAGGAATGTCCACCAGAGCTGTTGCCAGAGAATTGAATTGAGACCAGCCACCCGGACAGCAAATTAAACTAAGGCGTATTTATGTCTGTAATAACGCCCTTCTATGGGGAAAAACTCATTCTGATTGGCTGCGCCTGGCTCCCCAGTGGGTGGTCCTGGTTCCCAAGTCGGTGGGCCTATGCCTACACCCCTGCCCAGTCATGTGAAATCCATAGATTAGGCCCTAATTTATTTATTTCAATCGACTGATTTCCTTATATAAAATGTAACTAAGTAAAATTGCTGAAATCGTTGCATTTATATTTTTGTTCAGTATAAACACCTGTGTTGCTAAAAGCACATAACACCACAGGTGAGTGTCTCCTACCATAAATGTCCTATTATGGAATTTATGTTAGGAGCAGCCAGGGGTCTCCTTGCTGTAGCGCCCACAGTCCCCACTCTCCAAAACGAGTCTCCAAAAGAGGCCTAGTTTGGAGCGATGTAAATACAATTGTGAATCATAACTTCAACTAAATACAACAACCAAGTATTGGCTGTTTGGATCAGACGTCTTCAGTTTAGTTAGTAAAGGTGAGTGCAGTTGCTGTGCGACCGTGTTGCTCTTCAAAGTTGTCTCACCACTAAAGAGCACCTCACTGTTGCTCCTCAGTGGTTTCCTGTGAATAATGCCTACATGAATAATGTTTCCATGGCAGCCACGGATCACACAATCATCGGCAGCGGCACCATTCCAACACTAAACTTCTCAACAAAAGGACGCCTGCCTTGCCCTTGCACAGTCCTTAATGGTAAAGTCAACCTTTCTTATAGAAACAATACAGTCCATATCTAAAATAAACTACTAAAACAAATGTTGTTCAGACTGTAGAGGAGCCCCATACAAGTAGTCAGAGTCACGCGAAACACTCGGCTTTCTGGCTCGCTCTCGTTGGCTGCACTCAGAACTTCTCCAAATATTTTACATTAGCTAATGTTACCGAGCGAGCGGGCATAATAGATAGCATACCTGTCAAGCTGTACAGAAGAAAAATAAATACAGCATGCTGTCTCTTATGAAGCGGGTAATTCCTGAGGCAAGGCAGGAACATTTTGAAAGTAGATCCGTCTTTCACCGAACACGTTTGTCTGTCCGCCGGACCATGAAACCTCCTCAGCAACAATTCCTAACTGCGATTGGACTGTACCACTAGAGCAGCGATAAGGGGAGCTCACCTGATTCCAGCGATACAGTCAAATGAGAGGCAATCTTCCACCACACCACCCCAGAAAGACGTTGTTAGATTACGTCATCCTTATTGCAAATATTGATTTAAATTGTGTTGCTAAATGACATATTTAGGCTACTGAGTATGAAATAAAGCATGCGTGCTTAATTTCCCCGTGATAAGTGAAAAACAACACATGATTATAATAAATTCACTGAAGAATGAATTAAGCTTTTCTTAAGATCAATATGATTGACATGTGTTGAGTAACACTCTGGCCTTGACACATATTCTCACCAAGTGGAGGTTTTATTCAGACACATTGCTGTGTACAGCATGGAGAATGCAGCACAATGAGTGTAATGCATGTGTCAGTGTGTTTGTGTCCACAATCATCCATTGCTGTAGGCCTATCGCTGCACCCCATGTACAAATTAATTCATCTTCTATGCATGTTTCACCTCTCTCTGAAGGCAAGTTAATACAGGACCAGTATCAACCTTAACCCCCTGTACCCCACTGGTAATCCCCCACCATATCCTATCTCCAAAAACCCAATCTGTGTATCCGACCCCCTGCCGCTGTTCAACAACTAGAGCACCCCCACCACCCCATCCCAAGTCTAATTGGGGCGTTCACAAATTAACTAGCTAATCTTTGCAAACAGCAATTATGGGGGGGCGCCCCTCCTGTTGGCTGGAAGCTAACCAGGTCAGTGCTTTAATTTGAGTCTCATATTATGTCTTCTCAAGAGCCACCAGGGACACAATTACTCTCATGCCACCCTATTCATCCACACCCTGGCACAATGTGAGGCAACCCAGGGTGTGTGTGTGTTGTGATGTGTTCTGCACGTCTTTCCGTCTGATTGATGAGATGGGGGAAAAATATATCTTAGAGTGCCCTAGCCATTGTGAATGCTACGAATACTTTTCTGAGCACACCATTGACAGAGACTTTTAAGAAATCACAATGTCTGGGTATTAGAATCTCAGAGATACCTCGTCAGATTAGTGATGAAATTACATTAATATTGGGGCTACAAAGAGCTCAGACACTGATATCCTAGTATATGAGAAAAGAGAGCATGTGATCATTCACAACAAGCAATGATCTAGCAACAGGCTACTTGGCTATATACCAGTCAGCCAGACCCAGAGTCATTACACCTTGCACAGAGGCAGGCTTACAGATGGTACAGAGTCCTATTGTTAGGGAGTTGGACAGTTTTGATGGTGGAGGGGGTGGAACAAATACTGTACATGCTTCATTTGTTTCATTTTATGATCATTGTATGATCTATGGTTACACCCAATGATTTATATATACATCATTGGTTACACTACACTCATGACCTCATCAAAATAAAATGACTTCAAAGTTTTCCAAAACTCTCCCACAACCCCTCACCACGGGGCAGTGAGTGGCTGTCATAACATGAGCGTCCTGTTTGTCGGTGGCCCCAGCAGCAGAGCCCTGGGAGTCCTCGCATCGATGTGCCTGAGAGCAGGGGCATTCACTCAGCTCTGGACAAGCCCTTGTCATCTGCCAATGTTTAGATCAACTGAGACCTGAAACTCGACACTGTATTGTATTTCAATCTATTTATCTTTTAAAGGTGCTGCATGGTCATTTCAACGTCTGCATTGGCCGTGCAGCATTTATGGTGATTTACCTTCTGCTCTCACCTACCTATCAACCAAGCATGTAAATGCAGAGGTATATGTAGCCTTCCACGTTGTCAGAACATTTGAGAGGCTTCGCAATTGCGTCACACCATCTTACGGCGCCTCCGACCACATTTTCGGATCAAGCATAAATAGTCTCTTAGCTGTCTCAAACTCCTTTTTTACTCTATCATCATTTTACTCTAAGTGTCTTCACTTTTTCCTACATAGCTTTTCCCACTGATGCAATATCTTCATTCACACAGTGATGTGATATTAGGATTTCATAATGCAGTCATGTACACTATATCTCAAATAGAATGTATTTCATTATTGTGTGTTTACAGTGCAGTGTGTTTATTTCTTCACCAACTGACAATATCCAAAGAGAAGCTGGCCTTGCTAGTAACTGTCAATCTCAGATGATCTACCACATAAACTCCATTTATAAGTCTATAGAACTTGTTTATGTGTGACTGAAAATCAGTAGGGTGTCATATTTCTATTTGCCTGTACCCCTCTATATCATTATAGAGACATAGACATCTATGGCCTGTGAATAATCTGGAACCAGATTGGATATTGTCAATTACTGCAGTTCTCTCCTACTGATATTCCCATTTCACAAGTGTTTCCCCTAATTACCACAAACACACGCACCCAACAGACTTTACACTGGACAGCCTGAATAGATCATACAGCATACACACACACACGCTTGTACACATACACACTCTGGCAACAGAACCGCACAGTTAAGGTCCTGTCCTGTTAATCTTAGATGAATGCTTTGCACTCTGCTCCACGTTAAAATACATCTGCATATCTTTAGCAAGGAAATTAACGGTTTGTTTTGAGAGAGGCAGCATAATTATTTAAAGAAAGGTAGAGAAGTAAAACCATTAGCACTTCCATTGTCAGACAAGAGGGCACATTTTTTTTTCACAAATTCTCATGTGGAACCACAATACAACTGTTATAATACATAATTAATTAAATGAAGCAGTTAATTGAAGCCGAGGGCAACAGAGGAGGAAAAGGAGCTGTGTAACAGAACTTTCACTTTGAACAATAACCATGATGACAACATGTTTGATGTAGGATATGAGGAGTCTGTTTAAACATGTGTTGTGCTGTTGTCCTATGGCATGGACAACAAGCATCTCTTCGTGTTCACATTGTTCTCTTTCACAGAGTACTTTGTCTCTCTGAGGAATGTTATGTAAGCCTCAAGTGCTCTTCAGTGAGGGCCAGGGGGGATTGGAGTGGGGCTGGTGAATGCTACTGGCGTAGTGAAGATGAAATAAGTGCAAGTCCCCCTCTTTCTGTCTTCTTTATCCTCTTATTCTGTGGGTCTCCTCCTCCCCTCTGTGTTTACCCACATGAATCTCTCTCTCTTTCCTGTCCTGTCTCATACACAAGTGTCTGTCTGGGTTGTGGCCAGGTCTGGGACTATGGAGCACAATAAGTCATGATGGAAATTGAGGGAACTACACTCAAGCGTCCAGTTTCCCAGGCCAGGGTCAGTGGATGGATGGATGGATGCATGTTTGTCTGTAGTCTGTCTGTATAGCTAAGGGTCTTTCAATGGACTACATGTTTTCCCAGGGACAAGGATATTCTGTACAGTACTCTGTTCGGACCGGGTTACTTTTGGAGTTCTAGACCATTTAATTCTGCTTTTTCCATGAAGGCTAAACCAAAGAGAATTTAAAGACTTCCTCCATGTATGCCAGTTGGTCTGATGTAATGTCATGGGCCTCCCCCCCATGTATGCTATGTCATGTCATATCTGGACCACCTATTGAGACGTGCCATTTGTTATGTACATCAGGTGTTAAATTAGGACTTTAATTGTGGCTAAAGCCTTACACAATTACAGTCAGGGAAAAGACCATGGATTTAGTTTTCCCCGATTCAAATTGTCAGAGCTTTTCAAACCTCACCAGCACTCTAATATCAAGATGAGCTCACATCCCAGAGCATCAAGTTGTATGCTTCAATGAATAGGAAAGATATGCACCATTTGAAAGAGATACATTCTGACGGAGTGAGGGAAAGACCACTATTTAAGGTGAGCGCATGTTAATAAAACCATCATAAAGTTGTGCATTCCTTCACTAGGGCCTAGCCTTCAACTGGATTTCTGCTTTATTCCTCCCAAGATTACCACTCATCATGCATGAGTAGATTCATAGTTGAGAGCTGCGCAGCTAGGACCATATTTGAACCTACATCGACATCTGCAGGCCATAATAGAGAATTCACACTGGTAACTATGCCACTGGTAACACATCTTGCATACTGCTCTTTTTTGGGTGCCCGATTCAAACTTGAGAAAATACTTAACATGGACTTAAGTCAATAAATCATGGACTTAAGACATAATTTGTTGACTTAAAGGAAATATTCACCCATTTTATCTCAATGCCCTGATTGCATAAGAAATTGATACCAGACCAATTTTCACTCCAGACCAAATCCTATGCTATTCTATTGGCATGTTACGTACTAGTAACAAATATAATCAAAAATCCTTAAACAGATCTTTAGCTTGAACTGACAGATTTGATGGGGATTTTTTTACTATGTTACTTAGATTGACGCACCGTTGCGTCAATCGACTCTAGGGGGTTAAACAGCATTATCATTACACACAGGTGCACCTTGTGCTGGGGACAATAAAAGGCCACTCTAAAATGTGCAGTTTTGTCACGCAACACAATGCCACAGATATCTCAAGTTTTAACTGCAGGAATGTCCACCAGAGCTGTTGTTATAGAGAATTTGGCAGTCAACTGTCTCAGGGAAGCTCATCTGCGTGCTCTTAGACTTCACCAGTGTCTTGACCTGAACGCAGTTTGAGGTTGTAACAGGCTTCAGTGGGCAAATGCTCACCTTCGATAGCAACTAGCACGCTGGAGAAGTGTGCTCTTCATGGATAAATCCCGGTTTCAACTGTAACGGGCAAATGGCAAACGATGTGTATGGCATCGTGTGGGCGAGCCGTTTGCTAATGTCAACATTGTAAACAGAATGCCCCATGGTGGCAGTGGGGTTATGGCGTGGGCAGGTATAAGCCACAGACAATGAACACAATTGCATTTTATCAATGGCAATTTGAATGCACAGAGATACTGTGACGAGATCCTGAAGCCCATTGTCGTGCCATTCATCCGCCGCCATGACCTCATTCAGCATGTTGCAAGGATCTGTCACACAGTTCTTGGAAGCTGAAAATGTCCCAGTTCTTCCATGGCCTGCATACTCACCAGACATGTCACCCATTGAGCATGTTTGGGAGCCACTGGATAAAGGTGTACAACATTATGTTCCAGTTCCCGCCAATATCCAGCAACTTCGGACAGTCATTGAAGAGGAGTGTGACAACATTCCAAGGGCCACAATCAGCAGCCTGATCAACTCTATGCAAAGGAGATGTTACACCAGATACTGACAGGTTTTCTGATCCACTCCCATACCTTTTTTTATTAGTTTTCTGTGACCAACAGATGCATATCTGTATTCCCAGTCATGTGAAATCCATAGATCAGGGTCTAATTTAATTATTTAAATTGTCTGATTTCCTTGTATGAAATGTAACTCAGTAAAACCTTTGAAATTGTTGTTTTTATATTTTTGTTCCGTATACATTTAAAGTGACAACATAACTGATACAGATACACAAACAAGTGCAATAAAAAATGTCACATGCACTTTTTTGCCTCCTTTAGAGTCACAACCAATACTTGTATTTTCAGCACGTATCAACCCCCCTGTAAAAAGTATGTACATGCATTTTAATACATGATGTAAAAAAGACAGCGTTGAAGCTGTAATCTCAAATTGGACATTCTGCTTAAATGCACACAAGCTCATGACAGCAATACTCACAATAGCAGTATAGGTGCTACGATTTGATTCCAAGGAATTTGAGTAACAACCTTTTGATCATTATCATAGCAAGGAAATCAAATCCACTCTATAACCAAATCACCATTAGAGGTCTGTTTCATACTAGGCTTTCATACAGGCAGCATAAATCCATATTGCCTAGTACAGATTCCCATTATGAACAGCAGGATGTGGACAACAGTGTAAATGCCTCAAAGGTGTGAGAATGGATGTAAAAATCTAAAGTTAATCCATTCGCAGATATGCCTATGGGATGTCTACTTTCTCCCCCATGGCAGCAGGTAGCGTGATCCTTTGTCTGTCCTTTAGGTTCTTCTCTGCCTCCAGAGAGCTGTCTGATCTTCTCGACATGCGACTGCGCCACCTGGAGGCTGCTCTGTTCTGTCAAAGACACCCGGGGCCTCACTTATAAAACTGTGCGGAGGATAAAGTGCTTATGCACAAAAATATTCTGATTTATAACACAGTTCCCTGTTTCCCTTTATAAATCACAATCAACTCTAAATTTGGCGTGAGTGAGCGAGCATCTTGTCCCACCCTTTTAACGCCCATAGTTGCCTATAAATAGTTAGTGAAACACCCCTAATTAATATTCATCGACACTGACTGCATGACGACAATGACAGCAAATCCCGACAGAAAGGCAAAAACATTTTTTTTCACCTTGTGTGAAAGGGAAGTTCTTGTAGGGGAGGTTGGAGCAAGAAAAAATATATTGTTTGGTGGACACAGTGTGGGCGTTACAAATGCCAAAAAGGCGTTAGAGTGGCAGAATGTGGTGGACGCTGTGAATGCTGCTGGCTCAGAAGGTCGGACCTTCTCAGAAAAGAAAATGGTCCGACATAAAAGTGGAGGCCAAAAGGCGCATAGCCTTATACAGAAAAAGTGTTTGTGCCACATGTGGGGGAAAGGGGGAAAGGGGACACCGGAGCTCAACCCCCTTGATGAGCGACTTGCCGCATTATAGGGGAATCCCTCTGGAGTGGAGTAGTGACTGAGGTGGAGGGGGACACGGACATGCAAGACGCACCGGATGATCCAGGTATGTAATTTGTATTCTCTCGTTTGAAAAGAGTAAACCAAATCCATTCAAGTTGTGCATAAACAGTTACAGTGCCTTGCGAAAGTATTCGGCCCCCTTGAACTTTGCGACCTTTTGCCACATTTCAGGCTTTAAACATAAAGATATAAAACTGTATTTTTTTGTGAAGAATCAACAACAAGTGGGACACAATCATGAAGTGGAACGACATTTATTGGATATTTCAAACTTTTTTAACAAATCAAAAACTGAAAAATTGGGCGTGCAAAATTATTCAGCCCCCTTAAGTTAATACTTTGTAGCGCCACCTTTTGCTGCGATTACAGCTGTAAGTCGCTTGGGGTATGTCTCTATCAGTTTTGCACATCGAGAGACTGAAATGTTTTCCCTTTCCTCCTTGCAAAACAGCTCGAGCTCAGTGAGGTTGGATGGAGAGCATTTGTGAACAGCAGTTTTCAGTTCTTTCCACAGATTCTCGATTGGATTCAGGTCTGGACTTTGACTTGGCCATTCTAACACCTGGATATGTTTATTTTTGAACCATTCAATTGTAGATTTTGCTTTATGTTTTGGATCATTGTCTTGTTGGAAGACAAATCTCCGTCCCAGTCTCAGGTCTTTTGCAGACTCCATCAGGTTTTCTTCCAGAATGGTCCTGTATTTGGCTCCATCCATCTTCCCATCAATTTTAACCATCTTACCTGTCCCTGCTGAAGAATAGCAGGCCCAAACCATGATGCTGCCACCACCATGTTTGACAGTGGGGATGGTGTGTTCAGCTGTGTTGCTTTTACGCCAAACATAACGTTTTGCATTGTTGCCAAAAAGTTACATTTTGGTTTCATCTGACCAGAGCACCTTCTTCCACATGTTTGGTGTGTCTCCCAGGTGGCTTGTGGCAAACTTTAAACAACACTTTTTATGGATATCTTTAAGAAATGGCTTTCTTCTTGCCACTCTTCCATAATGGCCAGATTTGTGCAATATACGACTGATTGTTGTCCTATGGACAGAGTCTCCCACCTCAGCTGTAGATCTCTGCAGTTCATCCAGAGTGATCATGGGCCTCTTGGCTGCATCTCTGATCAGTCTTCTCCTTGTATGAGCTGAAAGTTTAGAGGGACAGCCAGGTCTTGGTAGATTTGCAGTGGTCTGATACTCCTTCCATTTCAATATTATCGCTTGCACAGTGCTCCTTGGGATGTTTAAAGCTTGGGAAATCTTTTTGTATCCAAATCCGGCTTTAAACTTCTTCACAACAGTATCTCGGACCTGCCTGGTGTGTTCCTTGTTCTTCATGATGCTCTCTGCGCTTTTAACGGACCTCTGAGACTATCACAGTGCAGGTGCATTTATACGGAGACTTGATTACACACAGGTGGATTGTATTTATCATCATTAGTCATTTAGGTCAACATTGGATCATTCAGAGATCCTCACTGAACTTCTGGAGAGAGTTTGCTGCACTGAAAGTAAAGGGGCTGAATAATTTTGCACGCCCAATTTTTCAGTTTTTGATTTGTTAAAAAAGTTTGAAATATCCAATAAATGTCGTTCCACTTCATGATTGTGTCCCACTTGTTGTTGATTCTTCACAAAAAAATACAGTTTTATATCTTTATGTTTGAAGCCTGAAATGTGGCAAAAGGTCGCAAAGTTCAAGGGGGCCGAATACTTTCGCAAGGCACTGTATTTACACAAACAATTTACATTTTCTATTGTTTTTAGTCACAGGGTTGGTGGTGCTGCAGCTGAGCAGGAGCTGAGTGCGCCCAGCCCCAGCGCAACCACTGCACAACCCTCCAGCGGCCGTGTCCTTACAGATGCAGTCCTGCAAACGCGAAGAGACACCATCGACGCTATTGACGAGGTTGCCAAGGAGTTGAAGTGGGACAGGCACGGCTTGATTTCTGCGGGTGCTTTTCTGTAAAGCTGGGCCTACTACTGCACAGAGATCCAAGAAAACAGCTCTTGGTAATCGGAACCACTCATCTGCAGCCGATGTGAGTAAGACCTTTAAACAGGTCAATATTCACAAGGCCGCAGGGCCAAACGGATTACTAGGACCTGTACTGCGGGCATGCGCTGACCAACTGGCAAGTGTTTTCACTGACATTTTCAACCTCTCCCTGTCCAAGTCGGTAATACCAACATGTCTAAGGTAACCTGCCTAAATGACTACCAAACCGAAGCACTCACGTCTGTAGCCATGAAGTGCATTGTAAGGCTGGTCATGGCTCACATCAACACCATTATCCCAGAAACCCTAGACCCACTCCAATTTGCATACATCCCTAACAGATCCACAGATGATGCAATCTCTATTGCACTCCACACTGCCCTTTCCCACCTGGACAAAAGGAACACCTATGTTAGAATGCTATTCATTGACTGGAGCTCAGCGTTCAACACCATAGTGCCCTCAAAGCTCATCAAAAAACAAAGGACCTTGGGACTAAACACCTCCCTCTGCAACTGGATCCTGGACTTTCTGACGGGCCGCCCCCAGGTGGTAAGGGTAGGGAACAACACATCCGCCACACTGATCCTCAACACAGGGGCCCGTCAGGGGCGCATGCTCAGTCCCCTCTTGTTTTCCGTGTTCACTCATGACTGCACGGCCATCCAGGACTCCAACACCATCATTAAGCTTTCTGATGACACAACAGTGGTAGGCCTGATCACCGACAACGACGAGACAACCTATAGGGAGGAGGTCAGAGACCTGGCTGTGTGGTGCCAGGACAACAACCTCTCCCTCAACGTGATCAAGACAGGAGATGATTGTGGACTACAGGAAAAGGAGGACCGAGCAGGCCCCCATTCCCATTGCAAATTCGACCCACGTAATCTATTAAGCAATTCCAGCTAACCATAAACAAGTTTTCAATACGTTCCATTTACAGGAACGAAAAAAACAATAGGCTACCAAGAAAACCATAATAGAATGTATCTCTTCCTATGATGAAACATACTGATTTGAAGCTATACCCAGGCTTACTTAAACAGCTGAAGGCTGGCTAATAAGTCCTTAGTTTTGGGGTTATGCTCAGGTAAAACAATTTGGCTAATCTATACTTATACATATTTCCAAGTCCTATTCTTGAAGATCAAGAGGTATAACATTTATTGGAATGAGTGGAATTATATGATAGACTTTGGTTTTTAATGTAAAAAATATAATTGAATGGTGTTATTATATTGTAATGAAACAGGCAGGGAGCAGGTCTCAAACCCTTGACCTTCTAGCCCGAAGTCCAGCGGGACTTCGAGCATGTTTTTGGGGCACAGTTGACGGCATGTCAACTGTGCCCCAAAAACATGCTCGAGCGGAGTCGATATCACCGCTTATGAACCCAGAGTTGTTACAATATGTAGTAGAAAGCTATGGGTTAGAAGAAGCCTACATAACCAACACATAAAGTAAAATGTAACATTAGCTGGCCAAACATGGCCAGTGCGTCTCCCCAGTCCGGTACGTCCTGTGCCAGCTCCCCGCACTCGCCCTGAAGTGTGTGTCACCAGTCCGGTGCCACCTGTACCGGCACCACACACTAGGCCTCCAGTGCGCATTCACAGTCCAGAGCTTCCGTCAATGGTTCACAGTCCAGAGCTTCCGGCGACGGTACACAGTCCAGAGCTTCCGGCGATGGTACACAGTCCAGAGCTTCCGGCGACGGTTCCCAGTCCGGAACCTCCAGCGACGGTCAACGGTCCGGAACCTCCAGCGACGGTCAACGGTCCGGAACCTCCAGTGACGGTCAACGGTCCGGAACCTCCAGCGACGGTCAACGGTCCGGAACCTCCAGCGACGGTCAACGGTCCGGAACCTCCAGCGACGGTCAACGGTCCGGAACCTCCAGCGACGGTCAACGGTCCGGAGCTTCCAAGCAAGGCATCCAGTCCCGCTCCTCTGCACTGATGCCCAGTCCAGGCACGGTGTCCAGTCCCGCTCCAGGGCAGGAGCCTTCCTCTGCGCCGATGCCCAGTACAGGCAAGGTGTCCAGTCCCGCTCCAGGGCAGGAGCCTTCCTCTGCGCCGATGCCCAGTACAGGCAAGGTGTCCAGTCCCGCTCCAGGGCAGGAGCCTTCCTCTGCGCCGGTGCCCAGTCCAGACAAGGCCGGGTCACGCCCTGACCATAGAGAGCCCTTGGTTCCAGCCCTTGGTTCTCTATGGTGAAGTAGGTCAGGGCGTGACTAGGGGGTGTTCTAGTGTGTCTATTTCTATGTTGGTGCTAATATGGTTCCCAATCAGAGTCAGCTGTTTATCGTTGCCTCTGATTGGAGATCATATTTAGGTAGTCATTTCCCCACCTGTATTTTGTGGGATATTGTTTGTGTTTAGTCATGTTTCGCTGTTTCTTTATTGTTTTGTTTGTTTCACGAGATTAAAAATATGTGGAACTATACTCATGTTGCGCCTTGGTCAGCTCATTATGACGATCGTGACAACAACAATACACACAAATCGAAAGTAAAAGAATGGAGTTAAGAAATATATACATTTTAGGATGAAAAATGTCAGAGTGGCATTGACTAAAATACAGTAGAATAGAATACAGTATGAAATGAGTAAAGCAGTATGTAAACATTATACAAGTGACTAGTGTTCCATTATTAGTGACCAGTGATTCCATGCCTATGTACAGTTGAAGTCAGAAGTTTACAAACACTTAGGTTGGAGTCATTCAAACTCGTTTTTCAACCACTCCACAAATTTCTTGTTAACAAACTATAGTTTTGGCAAGTCGGTTAGGACATCTACTTTGTGCATGACACAAGTCATTTTTCCAACAATTGTTTACAGACAGATTATTTCACTTATTATTCACTGTATCACAATTCCAGTGGGTCAAAAGTTTACATACACTAAATTGACTGTGCCTTTAAACGGCTTGGAAAATTCCAGAAAATGATGTCATGGCTTTAGAAGCTTCTGATAGGTTAATTGACATCATTTGAGTCAATTGGAGGTGTACCTGTGGATGTATTTCACGGCCTACCTTCTAACTCAGTGCCTCTTTGCTTGACATCATGGGAAAATCAAAAGAAGTCAGCCAATACCTCAGAAGATGTAGACTTCCACAAGTCTGGTTCATCCTTGGGAGCAATTTCCAAACGCCTGAAGGTACTACGTTAATCTGTACAAACAATAGTATGCAAGTATAAACACTATGGGACCACGCAGCCATCATACGGCTCAGGAAGGAGACGCGTTCTCTCTCCTAGAGATGAACGTACTTTGATAGGAAAAGTGCAAATCAATCCCAGAACAGCAAAGGACCTTGTGAAGATGCTTTAGGAAACAAGTACAAAAGTATCTATATCCACAGTATAACGAATCCTATATCGACATAAACTGAAAGGCTGCTCAGCAAGGAAGAAGTCACTGCTCCAAAACCGCCATAAAAAAGCCAGACTACGGTTTGCAACTGCACATGGGGACAAAGATCATACTTGTTGGAGAAATGTCCTCTGGTCTGATGAAACAAAAATAGAACTGTTTGGTCATAATGACCATCGTTATGTTTGGAGGAAAAAGGGGGAGGCTTGCAAGCCAAAGAACACCATCCCAACTGTGAAGCACGGGGGTGGCAGCATCATGTTGTGGGGGTGCTTTGCTGCAGGAGGGACTGGTGCACTTCACAAAATAGATGGCAGCATGAGGACGGAAAATTATGTGGATATATTGAAGCAACATCTCAAGACATCAGTCAGGAAGTTAAAGCTTGGTCGCAAATGGGTCTTCCAAATGGACAATGACCCCAACCATACCTCCAAAGTTGTGGCAAAATGGCTTAAGGACAACAAAGTCAAGGTATTGGAGTGGCCATCACAAAGCCCTGACCTCAATCCTATAGAACATTTGTGGGCAAAACTGAAAAAGCATGTGTGAGCAAGGAGGCCTACAAACCTGACTCAGTTACAGCAGCTCTGTCAGGAGGAATGGGCCTAAATTCACCCAACTTATTGTGGGACGCTTGTGGAAAACTACCCGAAACGTCTGACCCAAGTTAAACAATTTAAAGGCAATGCTACCAAATACTAATTATGTAAACTTCTGACCCACTGGGAATGTGATGAAAGAAATAAAAGCTGAAATAAATCATTCTCTCTACGATTACTCTGCCATTTCACGTTCTTAAAATAAAGTTGGGATCCTAACTGACCTAAGACAGGGAATTTTTATGAGTATTAAATGTCAGGAATTGTGAAAAACTGAGTTTAAATGTATTTGGCTAAAGTGTATGTAAATTTCCGACTTCAACTGTATATTGGGCAGCAGCCTCTAAGGTGCAGAGTTGAGTAAATCAAATCAAATCAAATTGATTATATAGCCCTTTTTACATCAGCTGTACAGAAACCCAGCCTATAACCCCAAACAGCAAGCAATGCAGGTGTAGAAGCACGGTGGCTAGGAAAAACTCCCTAGAAAGGCCAAAACCTAGGAAGAAACTTAGAGAGGAACCAGGCTATGTGGGGTGGCCAGTCCTCTTCTGGCTGTGCCGGGTGGAGATTATAACAGAACATGGCCAAGATGTTCCAATGTTCCTAAATGACCAGCATGGTCAAATAATAATAATCACAGGCAGAACAGTTGAAACTGGAGCAGCAGCACGGCCAGGTGGACTGGGGACAGCAAGGAGTCATCATGCCAGGTAGTCCTGAGGCATGGTCCTAGGGCTCAGGTCCTCCGAAAGAGAGAAAGAAAGAGAGAAAGAGAGAATTAGAGAGAGCATACTTAAATTCACACATGACACCGGATAGGACAGGAGAAGTACTCCAGATATAACAAACTGACCCTAACCCCCGACACATAAACTACTGCAGCATAAATACTGGAGGCTGAGACAGGAGGGGTCAGGAGACACTGTGGCCCCATCCGATGACACCCCCGGACAGGGCCAAACAGGAAGGATATAACCCCACCCACTTTGCCAAAGCACAGCCCCCACACCACTAGAGGGATATCTTCAACCACCAACTTACCATCCTGAGACAAGGCCGAGTATAGCCCACAAAGATCTCCGCCACGGCACAACCCAAGGGGGGGCGCCAACCCAGACAGGAAGATCACATCAGTGACTCAACCCACTCAAGTGACGCACCCCTCCTAGGGACGATATGAAAGAGCCCTAGTAAGCCAGTGACTCAGCCCCTGTAATAGGGTTAGAGGCAGAGAATCCCAGTGGAAAGAGGGGAACCGGCCAGGCAGAGACAGCAAGGGCGGTTCGTTGCTCCAGAGCCTTTCCGTTCACCTTCACACTCCTGGGCCAGACTACACTCAATCATATGACCCATTGAAGAGATGAGTCTTCAGTAAAGACTTAAAGGTTGAGACCGAGTTTGCATCTCTCACATGGGTAGGCAGACCATTCCATAAAAATTGAGCTCTATAGGAGAAAGCCCTGCCTCCAGCTGTTTGCTTAGAAATTCTAGGGACAATTAGGAGGCCTGCATCTTGTGACCGTAGCGTACATGTAGGTACAGTGCCTTGCGAAAGTATTCGGCCCCCTTGAACTTTGCGACCTTTTGCCACATTTCAGGCTTTAAACATAAAGATATAAAACTGTATTTTTTTGTGAAGAATCGACAACAAGTGGGACACAATCATGAAGTGGAACGACATTTATTGGATATTTCAAACCATTCTTCCAGAATGGTCCTGTATTTGGCTCCATCCATCTTCCCATCAATTTTAACCATCTTCCCTGTCCCTGCTGAAGAAAAGCAGGCCCAAACCATGATGCTACCACCACCATGTTTGACAGTGGGGATGGTATGTTCAGCTGTGTTGCTTTTACGCCAAACATAACGTTTTGCATTGTTGCCAAAAAGTTCAATTTTGGTTTCATCTGACCAGAGCACCTTCTTCCACATGTTTGGTGTGTCTCCCAGGTGGCTTGTGGCAAACTTTAAACAACACTTTTTATGGATATCTTTAAGAAATGGCTTTCTTCTTGCCACTCTTCCATAAAGGCCAGATTTGTGCAATTTACGACTGATTGTTGTCCTATGGACAGAGTCTCCCACCTCAGCTGTAGATCTCTGCAGTTCATCCAGAGTGATCATGGGCCTCTTGGCTGCATCTCTGATCAGTCTTCTCCTTGTATGAGCTGAAAGTTTAGAGGGACAGCCAGGTCTTGGTAGATTTGCAGTGGTCTGATACTCCTTCCATTTCAATATTATCGCTTGCACAGTGCTCCTTGGGATGTTTAAAGCTTGGGAAATCTTTTTGTATCCAAATCCGGCTTTAAACTTCTTCATAAACAGTATCTCGGACCTGCCTGGTGTGTTCCTTGTTCTTCATGATGCTCTCTGCGCTTTTAATGGACCTCTGAGACTATCACAGTGCAGGTGCATTTATACGGAGACTTGATTACACACAGGTAGATTGTATTTATCATCATTAGTCATTTAGGTCAACATTGGATCATTCAGAGATCCTCACTGAACTTCTGGAGAGAGTTTGCTGCACTGAAAGTAAAGGGGCTGAATAATTTTGCACGCCCAATTTTTTAGTTTTTCATTTGTTAAAAAGGTTTGAAATATCCAATAAATGTCGTTCCACTTCATGATTGTGTCCCACTTGTTGTTGATTCTTCACAAAAAAATACAGTTTTATATCTTTATGTTTGAACCCTGAAATGTGGCAAAAGGTCGCAAAGTTCAAGGGGGCCGAATACTTTCGCAAGGCACTGTATGTACGGCAGGACCAAATCAGAGAGATAGGTAGGAGCAAGCCCATGTAATGCTTTGTAGTTTAGCAGTAAAACCTTGAAATCAGCCCTTGCCTTGACAGGAAGCCAGTGTAGGGAGGCTAGCACTGGAGTAATATGATTCAATTTTTTGGTTCTAGTCAGGATTCTAGCAGCTGTATTTAGCACTAACTGAAGTTTATTTAGTGCTTTATCCGGGCAGCCGGAAAGTAGAGCATTGCAGTAGTCTCCACTGAGGTCCCATCGATGTGGATAGGGGTGTGCGCTCTCTGCTGTTTCCTGAAGTCCACGAAAAGCTCCTTCGTTTGTGTTTGTGTGCAAATGTACAATATATTCATATTGGTATACTTACCCATTCTTTTGACCAGGTGCAAAGGAGGCCCTCGACATAAGAAGAATGGAGTCAGTTGTTGGTAAGATTAACATTGTTTGGTGCTCCCTAGCGGCGCAGCATTCTAAGGCACTGCATCGCAGTGCTTGAGGCTTCACTACAGACCTACGTTCGATCCCAGGCGGTGTCATAACCGGGCTTGACCAGGAGTCCTATAGGGCGGCGCACAATTGGCCCAGCGTCATCCGGGTTAGGGGAAGGTTTGGGCTTTACTTGGGGGCTTTACTTGGCTCATCGTGCTCTAGCGACTCCTTGTGGTGGGCTGGGCGCCTGCAGGGTGACTTTAATCGTCAGTTAAGCGGTGTTTCCTCCGACACATTAGTGCAGCTGGCTTCCTGATTAAGCGGGCGGGTGTTAAGAAGTACAGTTTGGCGATCTGTTGGTGAGTTGCAGCGATGAGACAAGATTGTAATTGGATCGCAATTGGATATCAAGAAAATGGGGAGAAAAAGGGGTTAAAACACAAAAAATTATAAAAAATGAAATAATAGGTTAACTTTGTTTATCTAATGTTTTTCTGTGTTGTCTTATGTGACCTATGTTAGCAGATGATTGAGAATTGCTTATAATTGGCTGTCTCTTGTTTTTGTCTTTATTTTCTAAAAGGTTACGTGGTGGAGAAAATGGCTGCAACAAAAAAGTGGATCTGAAGATCATTCAGCTTTGACTTAACTGAGATATAGTTAGAGCGTTGGACTAGTAACCGGAAGGACTAGTAACTGGACTAGTAACTAGTAACCGGAAGGTTTCAAGTTTCAAGTACAAACCCCCGAGCTGACAAAGTACAAATCTGTTGTTCTGCCCCTGAACAGGATAAGTTAACCCACTGTTCCTAGGCCGTCATTGAAAATAAGAATTTGTTCTTAACTGACTTGCCTAGTTAAATAAAGGTAAAATAAATAAAAATATGAACTCAAAGGGATTAACACAAGTATAAGCTTATTATGTATTGTTTGATGATATAACTACAATTAAGAATCTTGAGGAAATAACATGTGCACTAGTGTAGTAGGGACACAGTAGTGAAACAAGAAGATGTCAATTGTGATTTTGAATAGGCAAAATGTACTAAATGTGTCAGTTTTCAATAGTAATTCAAAATGGTTTATGTATGAAATTAAGGATCAGGAGCAATTTAGTTGTGATTAGTAGTGACACAACACTAAACGCACAAATTTAAGTAGTAAGGCCATAAAGGCCATAAAGATCATCAAGGACATCAACCACCCGAGCCACTGCCTGTTCACCCCGCTATCATCCAGAAGGCGAGGTCAGTACAGGTGCATCAAAGCTGGGACCGAGAGACTGAAAAACAGCTTCTATCTCAAGGCCATCAGACTGTTAAACAGCCACCACTAACACTGAGTGGCTGCTGCCAACACACTGACACTGACTCAACTCCAGCCACTTTAATAATGGGAATTGATGGGAAATGATGTAAATATATCACTAGCCACTTTAAACAATGCTACCTTATATAATGTTACTTACCCTTCATTATTCATCTCATATGCATACGTATATACTGTACTCTATATCATCGACTGTATCCTTATGTAATACATGTATCACTAGCCACTTTAAACTATGCCACTTTGTTTACATACTCATCTCATTTGTACATACTGTACTCGATACCATCTACTGTATCTTGCCTATGCTGCTCTGTACCATCACTCATTCATATATCCTTATGTACATATTCTTTATCCCCTTACACTGTGTACAAGACAGTAGTTTTGGAATTGTTAGTTAGATTACTTGATATTACTGCATTGTCGGAACTAGAAGCACAAGCATTTCGCTACACTTGCATTAACATCTGCTAACCATGTGTATGTGACAAATAAAATTTGATTTGGTGACAAATAAAATTTGATTTGATTTAATTCAATAAGCATTGAGTAGGCATACTGTTCAGCAATAATGTGTAGTCATTACATAGTAATTCAATAGTGAACATGTAGGAATTGTGTAGTTATGCGCAGGTTTTAAGTAGTAGATACCCAAAGGCTCAGGAGTTACACAGTAGTCATTAAGGGAGAATTATATAATGATTTTAATAGGAAATATAGTGTTCACCAATTTATCACTCATTACTACTTAAATTAGTACAAAATCACTGCTGGTTTGCTACACATCTCTATAGCAAACAAGTAGTAAAACCAGCAGGTTTTGTGTAGATCTTGAGCAGTAGTGATGTTAGTAAGTGACAGACCAAAATGACTGGGGGGCAGAGGTGGTCCAAAATAGGGGACTTTGTTTTTTGCTTTGGGTGGGTTGTGTGTTTTTTTATTGGGCACAGGGCAGCATAGTGCATTTTTTCCCCTGGTTTACTTTCACTCTTCTGCTCATATTTTCCCTATAAACAATGGCTTGACTTACTTTTGATATTATCCTGAATAAAGGTGAAAAATGTTTGTGAAGGTTTGTTATGGTGTGGCAATTATTAAACTTTACAGTTGCTTCTTCAGGCCTATGATGCGCCCTTGTGCCCTTGTGCTCCAACTAACTCCGACAGTTGAACTAGAGGGAGGAAGTCTGTTTTAGGCCCACCATGGTTTCTCTAATAATCTAACAATACAATGCTTAGCTTTATACAAAATATTCAGATCAAAAATGAACAAATTAGCCTCCTTCTGTAAGTCTATAGCAGACACAGTAGCCATCGAACATAAAGACATGAATGTCAATGTCGTAGACACTGTATCACTATATCTCTATAGTTCTGGGTTTAGGCCCAAGCTTCGATTCCTTTATGCAGGCTTTATATATATATATTTTTTTAAATCTTTATTTAACTAGTAAGCAAGTCAATTTAAGAACAAATTCTTATTTACAATGACGGCCTACCCCGGCCAAACCCTAACAGCGCTGGGCCAGTTGTGCGCCACCCTATGGGACTCCCAATCACAACCGGTTGTGATACAGCCTTGAATCGAACTAGGGTCGGTAGTGAAATGCAGTGCCTTTGACCGCTGCGCCACTCGGGAGCCCGAGTAAACAGTGCATTCGGAAAGTATCCAGACCCCTTGACTTTTCCCACATTTTGTTAACTTACAGCCTTATTCTAAAATGTATTAAATAGCCCCCCCCCCCCCCCCCCCCCCCATCAATCTACACACAATACCCCATAATGGCAAAGCAAAAAAAATGAAATATCACATTTACATAAGTGTTCAGAGCCTTTACTCAGTACTTTGTTGATGCACTTTTGGAAGCAATTACAGCCTCAAGTCTTCTTGGGTATGATGCTACAAGCTCGGCACAACTGTATTTGGAAAGTTTATCCCATTCTTCTCTATAGATCCTCTCAAGCTCTGTCAGGTTGGATGGGGAGCGTTGCTGCACAGCTATTTTCAGGTCTCTCCAGAGATGTTCAATCAGGTTCAAGTCTGGGCTCTGGCTGGGCCACTCAAGGACATTCAGAGACTTGTCCCGAAGCCACTCCTGCATTGTCTTGGCTGTGTGCTTAGGGTCGTTGTCCTGTTGGATGGTGAACCTTCACCCCAGTCTGAGGCCCTGAGCACTCCTGAGCAGGTTTTCATCAAGGATCTCTCTGTACGTTGCTCCGCTTATCTTTCCCTCAATCCCAGTCTCTGCCGCTGATAAACATCCCCAAAGCATGATGCTGCCACCACCATGCTTCACAGCAGGGATGGTGCCAGGTTTCCTCCAGACGTGACGCTTGGCATTCAGGCCAAAGAGTTCAATCTTGGTTTCATCAGACGAGAGAATCTTGTTTTTCATGATCTGATAGTCTTTAGGTGACTTTTGGCAAACTCCAAGTGGCTTCCGTCTGGCCTCTCTACCATAAAAGCCTGATTGGTGGAGTGCTGCAGAGATTGTTGTGCTTCTGGAAGGTTCTCCAATATCCACAGAATAAATCTTGAGCTCTGTCAGAGTTCTTACCATCCTCTCTGACCAAGGCCCTTCTTCCCCGATTGCTCAGTTTTGCCGGGCGGCCAGCTCTAGGAAGAGTCTTGGTGGTTCCAAACTTCTTCCATTTAAAAATGATGGGGGCCACTGTGTACTTGTGGACCTTCAATGCTGCAGAGACTTTTTGGTACCCTTCCCCTGGTCTGTGCCTCAACACAATCCTGTCTCGGAGCTCTATGAACAATTCCTTCGACCTCATGGCTTGTTTTTTTTTGCCAACTGTGGGACCTTATATAGACAGGTCTGTGCCTTCCAATCAATTGAATTTAGCAAAGGTGGACTCCAATCAAGTTGTAGAAACATCTCAAGGATGATCAATGGAAACAGGATGGGCCTGAGCTCAATTTCTAGTCTCAGAGCAAAGTGTCTGAATACTTATGTAAATAAGGTATTTCTGTTTATTATTTTTATTACATTTAGAAAAATAAAATATAAAACTGTTTTTACTTTGTCATTATGGGTTGTGTGTAGATCGATGAGGGAAAAAAGTAATTTAATCCGTTTTAGAATAAGGGTGCAACGTAACAAAATGTGGAAAAGGTCAAGGGGTCTGAATACTTTCTGAATGCACTGTATATCTGTCCAGTACACGAAGTGTAGACTTTAGGCTAAAGTTGAGTCAATGTCAGTGATATCAGCATGAGTTAATTTGGGTAGTGCAATGTCCCTGACTTGTTTGTCTGCTTTCTGTTGTTTGTGGGCTCTGTCTTTCCCTTAGGAGTAATGTGGTCCCTGGAATGTGCTGCAATCTTATTTTCTGTTGTGAATTATTGATGAACTTTCTGTAATGACTTCAGTAATGACGTATCCTAATTGCCTTTATGTGAGAAAACAAGAGTCAAAGGTTAAAGAAAATGGTAAAGCATTTGTTTTCTGAAATCAAATAGTCTTACATTAATAATCAATGGGCTGGGTTGGTAAATGGAAGTGTAATGAAGTGTGGTACTGTTGTTGTATCATCACGCCTGTATTTCTGTGGAGGAACAAGGGGTTGTTGTAGTCTTTCAACATGCTTGCTTGTCAGGGATCAGTGGTCAAAGGCCAAAGGCTATAATTTAACCCACTGGGAAAGGTACAGTTGTCTAGCATATCATGTCTTCCACCTGACCTTAAATGTAATTTACTGTCAACCAAATGGAAAGAATTGTAAACAATCCTAAAGCCATGTTGTTGACATTACACAGAGCGGTAGGGGTGTTACAGCAGGAGTTGTAAGTAGGCACAACCGGTTCTCAAAGCAATTTGTATAATTCTGTATGTACACTACTGTTCAAAAGTTTGGGGTCACTTAGAAATGTCCTTGTTTTTGAAAGAAAATAATTTTTTTAGTCCATTAAAATAACATCAAATTGATCAGAAATATAGTGTAGACATTGTTAATATTGTAAATGACTATTGTAGCTGGAAACAGCTGATTTAATGGAATATCTACATAGGCATACAGAGGCCCATTATCAGCAACCATCACTACTGTGTTCCAATGGCACGTTGTTATAGCTAATCCAAGTTTATCATTTTAAAAGGCTAATAGATCATTAGAAAACGCTTTTGCAATTATGTTAGCACAGCTGAAAACTGTTATGCTGATTAAAGAAACAATAAAACTGGCCTTCTTTAGACTAGTTGAGTATCTGGAGCATCAGCATTTTGGGTTCGATTACAGGCTCAAAAAGTACTTTCTTCTGAAACTCGTCAGTCTTTTCTTGTTCTGAGAAATGACGGCTATTCCATGCGAGAAATTGCCAAGAAACTTAAGATCCCCTACAACTCTGTGTACTACTCCCTTCACAGAACAGCGCAAACTGGCTCTAACCAGAATAGAAGGAGTAGTGGGAGGCCCCGGTGCACAACTGAGCAAGAGGACAAGTACATTAGAGTGTCTAGTTTGAGAAACATATACTGTAAGTGGTAACACTTAGAACAGACTATGGTCATTCAAAGAGAGAGGTATGTGAGCTGTAGTGGTATCTCACTTGGAGGCTACCAGTTTGTCAAGCTGGGCGAAATGAAAAGTACATGATAATGATACATGAATTAGGAGGCTCTTCCAATTGTTGCGGCATGAGGGAATGATAAAAAAAAGGAGGAGGAAAACACACAACATTTATGGGCACATCCAATATTGACAATGAACAATGTGCTGTAACCCTCACGTGCAGTTGCCAAGAGACCAGATCACCTTGTTGTCTTGTGATTGGTAACTAGATGGATACGTGATGGTGTTATGTTATGTTTCTGTGAATACTTTATATGAAGACGAGGACAGGCAAATCCACCATTCACTCCACTCACTCCAAGAAACACCAACACAGGGACCCTCTGACTCATTGTTAGGATTTCTTCTCTCAATATAGACTTATCCTAAAAGAATACATTTACAATATGATGTGCGTTGATTACATCTTGAGTGTATGTTTAGATTTGATCTGTTTTGTTTCCTATCAAGAGTATGGCTACATTTATGTTTGCAAATTTAGTTCATGCATTTATGGACTTATATTACACTTAACCTGTGTTATTTCTTTACAGATATGACATCACTCTGAGACCATGTATAATACAACAGGAGCTACCTTTCAGAGGCTGTATGGGGTACCTGTGAAGGCTGTCCTGTACATGACACCATGTCTTCTCTTCCTCTATGTAAATGGTGTTATGCTGTTCACCTTGATGAGTAAGCCTGTCTTTCAGGAAACCACTCGCTATATTCTATTTGGCCATTTGCTTTTCTCTGATTCTCTCCACCTTACTATGAGTATGGTGATGTATATGCTTGCTGTGACCAGACTGAAGATGATTAGCTATGTTTGTATGGTTATGTCTTGTTCTGCGGGAATCATTGCAATAATCTCCCCTTTCAACCTGGCTGTGATGTCACTAGAGAGGTATGTGGCCATCTGCTTCCCACTGAGACACGCTCAGATTGCCACCTGCAGGAGGACACATGTGGCCATCGCTGTGATGTGGGTCTTGGGCTCCTTAAACTCTCTCATTGAAGTCTTTGTGTTTGTTACAATTGAGTCTACACCTTTTACTATGCAGATTTTCTGTAGCAGGTACAATCTATACACACAACAGATTTATATAGAGTTAAACATAGCTTTCACCACGTTGAATTTCGTGACAGTAGGTGTCATCATTATCTACACGTACATCGCCATCCTGGTCACAGCTAGGTCTGTTTCCTCTGACAAGACTTTAGCCAGTAAGGCCCACAAAACAGTGCTCCTACACCTGATTCAGCTGGGCCTGTGTCTCTCCTCCACCCTCTTTAACACTATTAACACCCTGATTCACTGGCATATGGACTCTGTGGTAGTGATGCATATTCAGTATGTTCTGTTTGTAGGCCTCATAATCTTCCCCAGGTGTCTGAGTCCCCTCATATACGGCCTGAGAGACCCAACATTCAAACACATCTTCAAATATTATTTTGCCTTCGGCTTCAGAAACTCAGTAAAGCCAGTGGTGATTGTATCATGATGTACTGCAAAGATACAGAGATCTGTGTATGTACTGTATTTGCTTTTCAGTCACTTGTATCTTGAGTGATTGTTTTCTAAGAAATAACAGAAAGATTATGTTGGACTTATTTGGAAATCAGTCATGTATCATTTTATGTTTTCTTTTTACAAACTTGAGAACAAAATCATAAAGATGTACATATATAATTTGATACCTGTTGCTAAGCTTAAATAGTTTAGGGAAAATAATTGTAATCTGTCACTAAATAAGATGATACCATTGTGTAAAAAAATCGACCTACGTCAGAAATGTATTTGTAAATGTATTGTTTGGACAGTATAATGTAACAGTTAAAGTAACAGTTAACCTTGTGTTTGAGATATATATATCTTAAAGCTCCCTCAAAACATGCAATGGACTGTAATAAGATGCACACAAATCTAAACTAGAAATTGATCAACACAATTATAGAACACTACATAATTATGCAGTTAAATGAAATTGTAACAAATAAATGTTATTTCACAAAAATGCTTTTATTGATTGTAAAAATAAATAAAAAAATGTATGGAATACAGTTTTACTGAGCGATAATGTAAACACCCATTCTTCCAAACAAGCTATTGTCCAATGAATTGATTATCATATTATGAGCACCAAAACCTGCTCTTTTAGTCTACAAATGGTGTTAGTGGAGGAGGTGTTAAACCTATTGAAGTCATTACCTGATGGTAAATCTACAGGTTATGATCTTATGGACAATTTTTTACTTCGATATGCTGCTTCCCAGATTGCAGCTCCACTGAAATTCATATTTAATTGGTCACTGGAAAAGGGGATGTTTGCAAATGTACGGAAGCATGCTAAACTGTGGCCTATTCCGAAAGACAGCAAAGAACCCATTACTCCTGCCAATAGTCGACCAATTAGTCTACTCCCTTCACTCAGTAAGATATCAGAGGGTATTGTGAGTAGACAATATGGGAGTACATGGAAAAGAATGATCTGATTACAGCCAATCAGCATGCTTATTGCAAAAACCATTCCACTACCACGGCATTGGTTGACATAACTGACCAGTGGCTGAACGCTATGAATAATGGCATGTTTGTGGGTGTACTATTTTTTTAAATTTTTGTGCAGCATTTGATTTAGTGGATCATAAAATAATTTTGACAAAATTATTGCTTTATGGTTTTAAGGAGGTGGCATTGAATTGGGTACAGTCATATCTAACTGACAGGAAACAGTCCACCTATATCTATGGTTCATTTTCTTCCCCTCATGCTTTAAACTGTGGAATACCGCAGGGCAGCTGCCTTGGGCCACTTCTGTACTTAATATATACCAACGACCTTCCTTGTGCCTTATCTGAAACTCAAGTTACGATTTATTTGCAGATGATACTACATTTTCTACAGCAAGGCAATCGTTCAACAGGTACAGCAAGCTCTACAAGTAGATTTGGAAAATATCAAGGAGTGGGTTTGCAGGAACAAACTTGTTTTAAACACCAATAAAACCAAAAGTTATGTTGGTCTGTTCCACCAGGAAAAGGCCAACACATCATGGGATACAATTAAGTATGGGGGGAGTACAACTTGAGGAAGTGGCTGCAACCAAACGACTAGGAGTGCAGCTAGACAACTGCTTATCATGGTCGTCTCAAATAACTAATCTATGAAAATAAATATTAAAACTGCATGCATGATCAGAAGGATAACTAAACATTTACCAGGAAAGATTCTTAAGCAAATAACCCCTAGCATTAATTGGCCGTGAGGTGAACTACTGTTCTGTGGTCTGGGGAAAAGCATCAGCTAGTGAAATTAGGAGACTGCAGATTGCACAGAACAAAGCAGCAAGGATTGCTTTAAGGTGGAGATATGGTGCTTCTGTTGTAGTCATGCGCAATGCTCTTGGTTGGTCATCAATTAACAAGATCATTTAAAAAAACATGCTTATTTTATTTCATAATATACACAATTTAAAATGGCCAAACTCTATTCACAACAGTATTCAGTTGGTACGAGTTAGACATTAAGTAAATACTAGGAATAGATTGTCCACCATCTATGTGTTATCCAGACAAAAGAAAAATAGGCAAAATAACATTTCGATTTAGAGCAATAAAGAAATTGAATAATTTATCTGAGCACACCAGAAACCTTTCAATATAGACATTCAAACAGTACTTTAAAACCATTTAAATATAATACCTTTTTATTTTTTATGTCACCTTTATTTAACCAGGTAGGCAAGTTGAGAACAAGTTCTCATTAACAATTGCGACCTGGCCAAGATAAAGCAAAGCAGTTCGACACATACAACAACACAGAGTTACACATGGAGTAAAACAAACATACAGTCAATAATACAGTAGAAACAAGTCTATATATGATGTGAGCAAATGAGGTGAGAAGGGAGGTAAAGGCAAAAAAAAGGCCATCGTGGCAAAGTAAATACAATATAGCAAGTAAAACACTGGAATGGTAGATTTGCAGTGGAAGAATGTGCAAAGTAGAAATAAACATAATGGGGTGCAAAGGAGCAAAATAAATAAATAAATAAAATAAAATAAATCCAGTAGGGAAAGAGGTAGTTGTTTGGGCTAAATTATAGATGGGCTATGTACAGGTGCTGTGTGAGCTACTCTGACAGCTGGTGCTTAAAGCTAGTGAGGGAGATAAGTGTTTCCAGTTTCAGAGATTTTTGTAGTTCGTTCCAGTCATTGGCAGCAGAGAACTGGAAGGAGAGGCGGCCAAAGAAAGAATTGGTTTTGGGGGTGACCAGAGAGATATACCTGCTGGAGTGTGTGCTACAGGTGGGTGATACTATGGTGACCAGCGAGCTGAGATAAGGGGGGACTTTACCTAGCAGGGTCTTGTAGATGACCTGGAGCCAGTGGGTTTGGCGAAGAGTATGAAGCGAGGGCCAGCCAACGAGAGCGTACAGATCACAATGGTGGGTAGTATATGGGGCTTTGGTGACAAAACGGATGGCACTGTGATAGACTGCATCCAATTTTTTGAGTAGGGTATTGGAGGCTATTTTGTAAATGACATCGTCGAAGTCGAGGATTGGTAGGATGGTCAGTTTTACAAGGGTCAGTTTTACAAGGGTATGTTTGGCAGCATGAGTGAAGGATGCTTTGTTTTGCGAAATAGGAAGCCAATTATAGATTTAACTTTGGATTGGAGATGTTTGATGTGGGTCTGGAAGGAGGGTTTACAGTCTAACCAGACCCCTAGGTATTTGTAGTTGTCCACGTATTCTATGTCAGAGCCGTCCAGAGTAGTGATGTTGGACAGGCAGGCAGGTGCAGGCAGTGATCGGTTGAAGAGCATGCATTTAGTTTTACTTGTATTTAAGAGCAATTGGAGGCCACGGAAGGAGAGTTGTATGGCATTGAAGCTTGCCTCGAGGTTAGTTAACACAGTGTCCAAAGAAGGGCCAGAAGTATACAGAATGGTGTCGTCTGCATAGAAGTGGATCAGAGACTCACCAGCAGCAAGATCGACATCATTGATGTGTACAGAGAAGAGAGTCGGTCCAAGAATTTAACCCTGTGGAACCCCTATAGAGACTGCCAGAGGTCCGGACAACAGACCCTCCGATTTGACACACTGAACTCTATCAGAGAAGTAGTTGGTGAACCAGGCGAGGCAATCATTTGAGAAACCAAGGCTGTCGAGTCTGCTGATGAGGATGTGGTGACTGACAGAGTCAAAAGCCTTGGCCAGATCAATGAATACGCTGCACAGTAATGTTTCTTATCGATGGCGGTTAAGATATCGTTTAGGACCTTGAGCATGGCTGAGGTGCACCCATGACCAGCTCTGAAACCAGATTGCATAGCAGAGAGGGTATGGTGAGATTGGAAATGGTCGGTAATCTGTTTGTTGACTTGGCTTTCGAATACCTTAGAAAGGCAGGGTAGGATAGATATAGGTCTGTAGCAGTTTGGGTCCAGAGTGTCCCCCCTTTGAAGAGGGGGATGACCGCAGCTGCTTACCAATCTTTGGGAATCTCAGACGACACGAAAGAGAGGTTGAACAGGCTAGTAATAGGGGTGGCAACAATTTTGGCAGATAATTTTAGAAAGAAAGGGTCCAGATTGTCTAGCCCAGCTGATTTGTAGGGGTCCAGATTTTGCAGCTCTCTCAGAACATCAGCTGACTGGATTTGGGAGAAGGAAAAATGGGGAAGGCTTGGGCGAGTTGCTGTGGGGGGTGCAGTGCTGTTGACCGGGGTAGGGATAGCCAGGTGGAAAGCATGGCCAGCCGTAGAAAAATGCTTATTGAAATTCTCAATTATGGTGGATTTATCAGTGGTGACAGTGTTTCCTATCTTCAGTGCAGTGGGCAGCTGGGAGGAGGTGTTCTTATTCTCCATGGACTTTACAGTGTCCCAGAACCTTTTTGAGTTAGTGTTGCAGGAAGAACATTTCTGCTTGAAAAAGCCTTGGCTTTTCTAACTGCATGTGTGTATTGGTTTCTAGCTTCCCTGAAATGCTGCATATCACGGGGGCTGTTCGATGCTAATGCAGAACGCCATAGGATGTTTTTGTGTTGGTTAAGGGCAGTCGGGTCTGGGGAGAACCAAGGGCTATATCTGTTCCTGGTTCTAAATTTCTTGAATGGAGCATGCTTATTTAAGATGGTTAGGAAGGCATTTAGAAAAAATAACCAGGCATCCTCTACTGACGGGATGAGATCAATATCCTTCCAGGATACCCTGGCCAGGTCAATTAGAAAGGCCTGCTCGCTGAAGTGTTTCAGGGAGCGTTTGACAGTGATGAGTGGAGGTCGTTTGACCGCTGACCCATTACGGATGCAGACAATGAGGCTGAGATCTTGGTTGAAGACAGCAGAGGTGTATTTAGAGGGCAAGTTGGTTAGGATGATATCTATGAGGGTGCCCGTGTTTACGGCTTTGGGGAGGTACCTGGTATGTTCATTGATAATTTGTGGGAGATTGAGGGCATCAAGCTTAGATTGTAGGATGGCTGGGGTGTTAAGCATGTTCCAGTTTAGTTTGCCTAGCAGCACGAGCTCTGAAGATAGATGGGGGGCAATCAGTTCACATATGGTGTCCAGAGCACAGCTGGGGGCAGAGGGTGGTCTATAGCAGGCGGCAACGGTGAGAGACTTGTTTTTAGAGAGGTGGATTTTTAGAAGTAGAAGTTCAAATTGTTTGGGTACAGACCTGGATAGTAGGATAGAACTCTGCAGGCTATCTTTGCAGTAGATTGCAACACCACCCCCTTTGGCAGTTCTATCTTGTCTGAAAATGTTGTAGTTAGGGATGAACATTTCAGAATTTTTGGTGGTCTTCCTAAGCCAGGATTCAGACACAGCTAGAACATCCGGGTTGGCAGAGTGTGCTAAAGCAGTGAATAAAACAAATTTAGGGAGGAGGCTTCTAATGGTAACATGCATGAAACCAAGGCTATTACGGTTATAGAAGTCATCAAAAGAGAGCGCCTGGGGAATAGGAGTGGAGCTAGGCACTGCAGGGCCTGGATTCACCTCTACATCACCAGAGGAAAAGAGGAGGAGTAAGATAAGGGTACGGCTAAAAGCAATGAGAATTGGTCATCTAGAACATCTGGAACAGAGAGTAAAAGGAGGTTTCTGGGGCGATGAAATAGCTTCAAGGTATAATGTACAGACAAAGGTATGGTAGGATGTGAATACAGTGGAGGTAAACCTAGGTATTGAGTGATGATGAGAGAGATATTGTCTCTAGAAACATCATTGAAACCAGGAGATGTCATCGCATGTGTGGGTGGTGGAACTAATAGGTTGGATAAGGTATAGTGAGCAGGACTAGAGGATCTACAGTGAAATAAGCCAATAAACACTAACCAGAACAGCAATGGACAAGGCATATTGACGTTAAGGAGAGGTATGCTTAGTCGAGTGATCAAAAGGGTCCATTGAGTAGTGAGGTTGGTTGCAGTCACGGCTAGCCGGGTCATCGGTAGCAAGCTAGCATAGGATGGAGGTCTGTTTTTAGCCACCTCGTGCATTTCCGTCAGTAGGATTAGTGGGGTTCCGTGTAGTAGAGGGGATCAATCCAATTCGCAAAAAAAATAGATATAGTTATAGAGGCACAAGAAAAAGAAAAAGAAAATTGTCCGATAGATCTATTCAGATAGCAGCCGATAAGACAGCTAACGATTAGATGGGCGTTCAGGTAACGTCGCAACGGAGGAGCCAGCTGGATAACTCCCTTGGGCAGATAACGTCGGTAGTCCAGTTGTGAAGGCCCGGTGGGGCTCCGCGTTGGCAGTAAAAACAGGTCCGGATAGGTGATTGTAGCCCAGGAGTGGCTGATGGAACTCTTCAGCTGGCTAGCTCCGGAATAATTGATGTTTGCTCCGGGATCGACGTAAGCCGATAGTCACACGGATAGCAGCTAGCTAGCTGCAAGATCCAGGTGTAAATGTCCAGAGCTTGTTGTTGAAATCAGGGGACATGGAGAGAAAATAGGTCTGGTATGTTCCGGTCCGAGCCGCACCGTACAAAACTGGCGATACATTTTCGAGCGAAAGGATAGCTGATGAACACAAACCGTGGTTAGCTGAATACTAACGATTAGCCAGTAAAGAAGCTAACTAGCTTCTGACTAGCTTCTGACTAGCTTCTGACTAGCTTCTGGTTAGCTTCAGGCTAGCTTCTGGTTAGCTTCTGGTTAGCTTCTGGTTAGCTTCTGGTTAGCTTCTATGGAGGATTTCAGATTTGAGGCAAATAATATATATATTTTTTAAACAAATTAGTGAGGCGGGTTGCAGGAGAGTGTTTTGAAGTTGAATTTATGGAAAATAAAAATAAAATATATATAAAAAGGTATGCGAAGAAAGTTGTAAATATATATATATATATATGGGACACGACAAGACGAGGACAAAGGACGTCTGACTGCTATGCTATCTTGGTGGCCATCTAAGATAGGAAAGTTGTTCTGGACTATGGTAGATGAAGAATCAATGTCACGTGTGCTCCCTGTCCGGCCTCTAGGTCATCAGGCTGCTTGTTATGGCGCACACCTGTTACCATCGTTACGCACACCTGCGCGTCATCAGACTCACCTGCACTCCATCCCTTCCTTGACTACCTGCCTTCATTGTTTCGGTTTCATGTCTGTGTGCTGTATGAGTTTCTTGATTTGTATTATGTTCCGTTTATTTATTAAAACACTCACTCCCTGAACTTGCTTCCCGACTCTCAGCGCACATCGTTACAATCAATCTATCTTTTTAGACTGTTAGAGTATTTATCTGGTCAATATGTTAGTGTATTATATCTGTTTGTAACAGTGTGTGTTATATGTGAAAATGTGATCATATTATAAATTGTATTTTAATGTTTAAGGACTCTTGGAAGATTAGTCCAACTGTGGTCTAAAAGAGATCCTACTAAAATCAAATCAAATACTTTGTAGAAGCACCTTTGGCAGTGTTACGGGTGTGTTCGTGAGGCGAAGTCAGGTGCAGGAGAGCAGAGTGGAGTTAACAGGCGCATTTTTATTCCAGTCAATAAATAAGCACAAAATGACATCAAAGTGCCCAAAACAGAGAACATGAGCAAAAGTCTAGCGTGTGAATATACCCACATAACAATAAACAATTACACACAAATACATGGAGGGGAACAGAGGACTAAATACATGCAGTGTGATTAGATCATGAAAACCAGGTGTGTATGGAAACAAGACAAAACAAATAGACATATGAAAAATGGAGCGGCGATGGCTAGAAAGCCGGTGAGGTCGATCGCCGAACACTGCCCGAACAAGGAGAGGAGCCGACTTCGGTGGAAGTCGTGACAGGCATCGATTACAGCTGTGAGCAGAGGTGACCCGTCATTCAGGGCAGGTGGGGCAGAGTATTGAGCCCCGCATTTTTAGCAAACATTGGCTGTTTTGCATGTTATTTTGACATTAATACGTGTCACATATCAGTTTGCAAACATTGTAAAAAATAATATATATCATTGAGTTAATAAAGCCGCATACAGACATGGTTTATTTTTTGTTTTCTTGAGTAAGACAGCACCAAAATGCAGGTGTTTCAGCCTAGCTCAGTGCTTTCTGTGGTGCTGGGGCAAGCCAGCAGAAAATACGGAGCATTGCGCCGTGATTGGCTAAGTGTTCTGTCCCTCATGGGGACTTTACGTCACTGCCAAGTGTAAGAGGAGACATTGCAAATTCTAGCCCTTCGGCTGCTGCTATAGAATTGCCCATCCAAGAAGGCTCAAGGTCATTGGCCAGAGATAAAATTACGTCAAATCATGTTATATGTACAGTAGCTTTGATTGGACTGATCATGTCAACATCATAGTTTCTCAATCTTAGCTAGCAGTCATCATCATGAATCCAGTCGACCATCTACTGGCAAATCCTTTTTAATCCTTGTCATACAAAAATAAATAATGAAGAGTACAGGAGGGGACTGAGTGGCTCTCCGTAGCCGATGTGAGTAAGACCTCAGGTCAACATTCACAAGGCCGCGGGGCCAGACGGATTACCAGGACGTGTACTGCGAGCATGCGCTGACCAACTGGCAAGTGTCTTCACTGATATTTTCAACCTCTCCCTGTCCGAGTCTGTAATACTAACATGTTTTTAGCAGACCACCATAGTCCCTGTACCTAAGATCACTAAGGTAACCTGCCTAAATGACTACCCCCCCCCTCCCCCTTTGAAAGGCTGGTCATGGCTCACATCAACACCATTATCCCAGAGACCCTAGACTGTACGGCCAGGCAGGACTTCAACACCATCATTAAGTTTGCCGATGACACAACAGTAGTAGGCCTGATCACAGACAACAACGAGACAGCCTATAGGGAGGAGATCAGAGACCTGGCCGTGTGGTGCCAGGACAACAACCTCTCCCTCAACGTGATCAAGACAAAGGAGATGATTGTGGACTACAGGAAAAGGAAGACCGAGCACGCCCCCATTCTCATCGACGGGGATGTAGTGGAGCAGGTTGAGAGATTCAAGTCCTTTGATGTCCACATCACCAACAAAATAACATGGTCCAAGCACACCAAGACAGTCGTGAAGAGGGCACTACAAAACCTACTCCCCCTCAGGAGACTGAAAAGATTTGGCATGGGTTCTCAGATCCTCAAAAGGTTCTACAGCTGCACCATCGAGAGCATCCTGACTGGTTGAATCACTGCTTGGTATGGCAGCTGCTCGGCCTCCGACCGCAAGGCATTACAGATGGTAGTGCGTACGGCCCAGTACATCACTGGGGCTAAGCTGCCTGCCATCCAGGACCTCTACACCAGGCGGTGTCAGAGGAAGGCCCTAAAAATTGTTGAAGACTCCAGCCACCCTAGTCATAGACGGTTCTTTCTGCTATCGCATGGCAAGCGGTACCGGAGCACCAAGTCTAGGTCCAAGAGGCTTCTAAACAGCTTTTACCCCCAAGCCATAACACTCCTGAATATCTAACCAAATGGCTCCCCAAACTATTTGCATTGCCCCCCCCCCATTTTACGCCACTGCTACTCTTTGTTATTATCTATGTATAGTCACTTTAATAACTCTACCTACATGTGCTTATTACCTCAATTACCTCAACTAACCGGTTCCCCCGCATATTGATTCTGTACCAGTACCCCCTGTATATAGTCTCGCTATTGTTATTGTTATTTTACTGCTGCTCTTTAATGACCTGTTCCTTATATTTCTTATTCTGATTCATATTTTTAAAACTGCATTATTGGTTAGGGGCATGTAAGTGAGTATTTCACTGTAAGGTTGTACCTGTTGTATTCGGTGCATGTGAATAATACAATTTGATTTGATTTGAAATTATAAATAAAACGTATCGTGCTCATCGGCCATTGGACATAAACATTACACAACAAGTTGGAAATCGTAAATTCAAAGAGTGGTTTGGAAGGAATCAGTGACAGTGGCTGTGTGGTCCCAAATCTGGGATTAAGGGACTCTTTTCCGAGTTTAAAATTATAAACATTCAACACTGGCCATGCTGTCAATGAAGCATGATTTGTGCCTGTGGTGGCATTTTTCTGCTTTACCAAATGAGGAGAGAGTTACAAACTTCACACACCAGTCAAAGTTATACTTAAACTACATATTTTTTAATAAGAGCTTTGTAATAGCATTTTTGATTGTCAATGATGCGCTATCTCCAATGAACCATTGAAAAGTGAGAAAATTACAAAGATCTTTTATAGCCAAGCTACACCCCTCTCAACCTACATGACGAACCACAGATCTTAGGAACTCTTCACAAAGGGACTTTTACTTGAGAAAGGAGTATCCCTTAGCCAGATAGCATTTGCTATAAATTATCGCTCAGTTTGGTCTCTAAAATTAGGTTCTAATCTCGTTCCTGGTACTTCATAGCACAGAACCATTACCTCACGTTATCTGGAATGCTCTTTAGGTTTAATCACTCGAAGACATCGTAAATCTCTTCTGTCAGTGCTATCTCATAGAGGCCAATCCTCAGTGGAACACACACACAATAATCTATTCTGTTGAACAAAACATCCATTATAATGCAATACAATTATTAAAACATAATCTTGCAATTTTCCACGACATGCCACGCTCAAAACAACTGTTAACTCGGAGGACCGCCGCGCCACCTTCCTGTTCAAGTGAGCCGAGCACAGCAATGTGAGTCCAAAAATGTTTTGTATGCTGCTTCATAAATTATGTAATATGCCAGGGAGCTATGTATACTGTAGCTAAGAAACTAATACTAAGTGTATGTTGTGTAGTAAGATGTTAGTAGCCCATGTGCCTCACCCTAATAATCCAGTCTATTTACCCCTCCTAATTTCGCCTACTGTTCTGACTGTTCTACTGTAGCCTATAACCTGTTTGAGAGAAATGTAATGATCAAATATTGTAAGAGCTTTCATTGTCTGCTTATATGTCTCCTTTATTTATCCTACTGTTCCAACGTGGTGTACAGGGAGAGCACTGTAAGAACGGCTCATGTTCTGAAATCCTTCGATGTACATTTCAAAAGTGCTCAACAAATAGTTATATTGACTAACGTTACGTCCATCCTAGCTCGCTCATTGTCTTAATTGAAATGACGGATTGCCTCTTATCCTCTTGTTGTCCCCTTATGCCATAGTTGTGTACATCTCAATTGTCATTAGAAACCACATTTGTAACTAAGCAAGTTAGCCATATCAGCAATGTTTTTTTTTAAAGGCAGTAAATGAGGCTGAATGAATTGTTTCGCTGCAAGACAAGGCTCAGCTGATAGCCAGGTGTAGCAGTGATAAGATGTTGGGACTGCTTTATGTAGGCCCTAACAGTTTGTGGGTACCGTTTGTCACCTTTATAGTGCAATTAATGTATTGTTTATTATTGTGTTGTGTAGTGGCTTTGCTGGCATGCATTCCACTTGTTTTTTTTTTGCCACACCAAGATTTACATGCTAAAATCGCCACTTGCTGTGAGTCTTTCGGGGTAAGTCTGTAAGAGATTTCCACACCTGGATTGTGCAACATTTGCCCATTATTCTTTTCAAAATTCTTCAAGCTCTGTCAAATTGACTGTTGATCATTGCTAGACAAACAAAACTGTAACATGGACACTCAGGAACATTCACTGTCTTCTTGGTAAGCAACTCCAGTGTAGATTTGGCTTTGTGTTTTAGGTTATGGTGTGTAGGCCAGTGACAAACAATCCCAATTTAATCCATTTTAAATTCAGTCTGTAGGGGTGTGATTACTTTCTGAAGGCACAGTATATAATTCATTTTTAGTCCAAAAATGGATGTAGCAACTACAGATTCAAGCTTTAAGTATCAAAAGTAAAACTAAATTATATAATTAACTTGAAATTCCTTATATAAAGCAAACCAGACAGCCTTTTCTTGTTTTAAAATGTACAGATTGCTAGGGGCACACTGCAACACTCAGACATAATTTACAAACAAAGCATTTGTGTTTAGCGTGTCCACCAGGCAGTAGGGATGAATAACCACGTGTTCTCTTAATAAGTGCCTGAATTGGACCATTTTCTTTTCATGCTAAGCATTCAAAATGTAACGAGTACCTTTGGGTTTCAGGGAAAATGTATGGGAGTGTCACGCCCTGACCATAGAGAGCCCTCGGGGTTCTCTATGGTGTAATAGGTCAGGGCGTGACTAGGGGAGTTTCTAGGTATTATATTTCTATGTTGGTGTGTGTGTGTATGGTTCCCAATTGGAGGCAGCTGATATTCGTTACCTCTAATTGGAGATCATACTTAGTGTGTCCTTTTTCCCACCTGCGATAGGGGATATTGTTTTGTATGAGTGCCTATGTGCGCTACGTATTTCGTTATAGCGTTGTTGGTTTACTCTCATTAAAACGTGGAAATCTACTCACACTGCGCCTTGGTCTAATTATTAATACGACGATCGTGACAGGGATTAAGTAAAGGTAGTCAAAAATGTAAATAGTAAAGTATTGTACAGATACCCCCCAAAAAATACTTAATACTTCAAGTATTTTTACTTAGTTACTTTACAAACTGTTTTATACTGGTTTCAAACCCATGACCTCTTGATCCTAGTTCATATCCATAATCTCAAATCCACATTACTGAAGGTGTTTAGAAAATAGAGCACGAGCCTCTAAAACTGTTGGTGTAAACCCTCTTTTAAAACATGCATCGTGTTACAGTTCCAGAGAAAGCTGTCCTCTTAAAAATCATCATACATGTATCTAATTACTATTGCATCAGCCCATACTTATCATAACACCAATAGCTGTTGGTGGCTGGCTCAGCATTCTATGCTTCTCTACTTCATCACCTGCACATAGTGAACTCGTACACCTTATGAATAAATAAATAGAAGGCACTATTTGAGAATTTGACATACCGCTTGCATGTCAATATCAGACTGGGAAGAATTGACATTCACTATCTCCCCCTATCTGCAAGCGTAGCCAATGACATAACACCTTATTGACGTCTGACTTGAACCAACCAATAGAAATACATAAACAATGAATACATATTTCTGCAGTGGCAAGTAGAAACATAACCAACCCTGTTACACACACATAGAGTAGACAAGGTCTTTTATGGTTGTTTATTATTTGAATTTCGGATACAATCCGTTTCCATAGAATTATGTCCACAGAGTTAAAGATGATATTGTGCAGTGACCCTGATGTCTGTGACAGAGGCCTATCTTCCATTTGTCTGTCCCTCTGAGCCCTAAGAGAGGTCAGCAGCCCCAGTGCCACAGAGGAGCTCTGGCTCCCAGTAAACACAAACACAGCAGACATTAATGATGTAATTATTGACAGAGCATTAATGATGGTATACACTATAAATCATCACATTAAATATTAATATGTGGATTAATGAGGGCACAGGGGAGAGGGTCAGAGGGGATATTTCTGATTGGCACCCTGGAGCTCTGCAGCAGTAGCAGCTCCCTCCTCTCACAGCACAGCACAGACAGACACAAAGGCCCGCTGCAATACATACTCTTGTGTGGCATCACACTCTCATGATCAGGACTACAACTTCTTGTACTTTCACCTGCTCGGGTGCACCTCACTTTCCCCGACCTTTCCCCGACCTTTCACCTGCTCAGGGCACCACACTGTTGTGACCAATCAAACACACCGGAGCCTATGGCGCATTGTCTATGGTCAATCCTAGGATTGCATATGGTGAATTTTGCCTAGGATCAATCATGTGGAGTAAATCAAGGCCCTCCTAATAACCATTAGTATAATATCATACCAGAAGACAGAAAGCATAACAATGAAAAGATCAGCCAGATATCTCTGCTCGCAGGCCTGCCAGCAACAGTGAAGAAATCACTGAGTTCCATAGAACAAGGCAGTAGAGTCGCTTTTCTCATCCATGTAAAGTAGAACCAGGGGAGCTGATGATTATGTAGTTAGAATAATTATCTACTACTTTACAAAATTCAGATGGATGCTCTATAATTTTACCTCTGAGAATCTAAGTATTGTGAGTAATGCAGATAATACATTGTTTAATGAATAACAGAGTTAATTAAAATAAAGATGAAATGGATGGGAGTGACGATAAATGGTTACTATCCCAGCTATAGTCTAGGGAGAGATAATGTTCTTCTCATGTTACACGTAATGTTCCCCTAATGTTTGAATGTCCAGATTTCTGTTAGTTAGGGGAACATTCTATATATGTTAGCAAAAACCCTCTGAAAAAAAAAACGTTTTAGCATGTTTTGGCATTAGAGTAAGGAGAACAGTCCCTTACAATATTAATGTATTTCATAAATGTAAATGCTTTCAGTACAGTTGTCTAATGTTGGTGGGGCATGTTAACCTGTTTTAATGATACTCCTGAATCACTAATCATCAATAAAATATTTGTTCTTGAATGTACTTTTAACAGAGCTGAGATTTACTGCAAAGTGCATTCACCCTATTGCTTACATGTCACATCTACTCCTGCTCCCCGCCAGCGTTCTATGTCACCGGTTTACTAACCACCGGTCTTGGCAACCATCATTATGTGCACCTGATATCAATCATTATGCGCACCAGCTCCTCATGTTGAGACACACCTGGACTCCATTTCCTCACTCATTTCCTCCCCTATATCTGGCACTCACTTAGGTTTATTCCCCTGGCAGTATTAATATTGTTTCATGTCAGCAACATACCACCCTGCATGCCACTGCTGGCTTGCTTCTGAAGCTAAGCAGGGTTGGTCCTGGTCAGTCCCTGGATGGGAGACCAGATGCTGCTGGAAGTGGTGTTGGAGGGCTGGTAGGAGGCACTCTTTCCTCTGGTCTAAAAAAATATACCAATACCCCAGGGAAGTGTTTGGGGACACTGCCCTGTGTAAAGTGCCGTCTTTCAGATGGGATGTTAAACAGGTGTCCTGACTCTCTGAGGTCATTAAAGATCCCATGGCACTTATTGTAAGAGTAGGGGTATTAACCCTGGTATCCTGGCTAAATTCCCTATCTGTCCCTCATGGTCACCTAATAATCCCCAGTTTACAATTGGCTCATTCATCCCCCTCCTCTCTCCTGTAACTATTCCCCAGGTTGTTGCTGTAAATGAGAATGTGTTCTCAGTCAACTTACCTGGTGAAATAAAAAATGTCTGTACGCTACTCATGTTTTATTATTAAACACCACCTGCACTTGACACCCAGCGTCTACGTTACATTACAGCCATACCCCTATTAAGTTGTTTTAGATCTACACAAGTGCCTAGGGAGGAGAAATTTGCCTAATGAGCACACATCATAGAGATACTGTATACTGTACCTTATTGGGACAGTCTTTAGGGTTCTTGTCATTGTTGCTGGTGGCCTTGGTTTGAGACCAGCTAGTAGGATTTCCCATTGAGCACAAATTATGACCACATTTCCACTACCTCATAAATGATCAGTATTTATTAATTCTATATAGCTGAGCATCTAAAAGAGAACTCCATTGTCTTTTTGAAATGTACACCACATATACCATGTAGACCAAACATGTGTCATTGACAAACTCATTTTAATTAAATCCGATAGGTGTGTTTTAACTGTGGCTAAATAATTACATTAACATATTCTGCTAAGAATGTGAGAGTAGAATGAATCCCCTAACAAGTCTCGAACCCAGGACACCAACACAGAAAACCTTAACCACTGTCCCAATAATGGATAGCTCTAGGGCATGTGCTTCTTTTGCCAATATAGTTAGGCCTTGTCCAAAAGAAGCCCTAACCCCTCTTCCCTAGGCACTTATGTAGATTATACAACTTGTTAGGTGTAAGCAATAGGTTGAATACACTTTGCAGTAAATCTCAGCTCTGTTAAAAGTACACTTAAGAAAAACTATTTTATTGATCATAGTGATCGTTAAAACAGGTTAACATGTCCCACCAACATTAGAAAACTATACAGAAAGCATTTAAATTGCTGAAATAAGTAAATCAAATCAATGATGAGAATAGTCAGATTCACTGCTATCTGACACGGACCTGGTGGCGTTGCGGGAAGATCGGAGTATCGTTAAACAAGAGGTTGTGAGTTCTTATCCCAGGCTCAGGTGAGGAGATGTTGAATAATAATGACTTTCCACAATGTTGTCAAATATGTATGCTCAAATGACTGCGTGAGTATCCCTAGCCAACAGACAAAGAGCTATGAACAAATCAGTGGTTCACCAATCAGAGCCTAGATTTGCTTGGCAAAAGTAACAAGGTATAATGAAACACATCTTTTGGGTTCAGAACGTTTCTTTGGGACCATCAGGCGACATCCTGACAACTGATACACAGAAATGTTCCTGCAACGTTCTCATGAAATGTGTCTAGAACATTAATATCTTATATTCTGAGAACATGGCAACTATGTTCTGTGTATGTTTGGTGGGACGTTGATAGAACATTCTCCAAACCCACATAAAACTGGACACACTCATGTTTTTACAAAGTTCCCATGTGTAGAGCATTAATATGGTCAATTATGAGGATATGGTAACCAGGTTCTGTGTAAGTTCTATTTGACTTTAAAGGAATGGTCTCATGGAAACATTCCTGGCACATCACGAGAACATTCCTATGGAAACGTTAGTTAATGACCTAATTAGATTATTAATGGGATGTTCTCTAAAGTTGTGGGAATGTTTGTTGTTAGTTAGGGTGGTCCGAGGGGAACTCATAGATCCTCCACACAGTGGGCCTCCGCAGATGTTTTCAGGAAAAAAGTGAAAACTGTGAAACTGTCAAAGAATGTCAAGCATACGAGCTGAACTTTACGTTTTACTAACCCAACCTTTAACTGCCCACTTAAAAAGATTCATCAATACTTATACTCAGTATTTTGAGACTTGTCTTTGCCAGAACAGCAGCAGTGACCTTTGGCCCAGAGCCCAGAGTGGTAGGGGAGGCCTGCATTAGAAGTACAGAAGCAGACACATTTAAGTCTTTAGATTTTCATACCGTCTTTCCTTTCCCTTTTTAAAAAATAAATAAAATGTTTTTATTGAATATCCAAAACATACAATATACTTGCAGTGAAGCTGCTCAACAACTATACCACACCAGTCATCCAACAGACTCCCATTCAGAGCAACACACAGAAGCATCCAGGGTCAATGCCCTGCTCAAGGGCACGTCGACAGATCTCCCACAAGGCCAAAAACGGGGACCCGAAACCTCCAAGAACCCCCCACAGTTCCCCAATAGCTGCTCCTCAACCATTTGAGACCCCTCCCCCAGCCCCCCCCAAGAAAAATAAAAATAAAATGAATAATACAAAATAAAATTAATTCCATCCCCCACCCCAAGAAACCCCTCCCAATGCACCAACAACCAATAAAATTTACTAAAGAGAAAAAGGAAAAAGAAAGGAAAACAGAAAACAACAACGCAAAAAACAAAAGACATCAAGAACAACTAAAATCATAATAGCAAGCATTAAAACTAAAACAGGAATCGGAAAGTCATACGTCATCAGAGTGTGCAGCTGAACACTGTATGCTGGAAAATGATTAAAATGAAACTGGTATTAATTAAATACGAATACCAAACGTGTTTTTGCGTGGATTCCACAAGTGCTAGCTGGCTGTACTACAGACACCTGTCATCGTCATGGAAAAGACTCATTGTTATCTTTTTTGTAAAACAAGTGGTTGCAGTAAAGAGCCAACCTGGATACTAAGGAGATCCTAGGGAAATCGACAAGTACCAACAGCTTTATGCTAGGGAGGAAACGATCTTCAATGCCATGCAACTCTCCTACAGTGGCCTCCAACTGCTCTTAAAATGCAAGTAAAACTAAATGCATGCTCTTCAGCCGATCGCTGGCCGCACACGCCCGTCCATCCAGCATCACTACTCTGGACGGTTCTGACTTAGAATATGTGGACAGCTACAAATACCTAGGTGTCTGGTTAGACCGTAAACTCTCCAGACTCACATTAAGCATCTCCATTCCAAAATGAAATCTAGAATCGGCCTATTTCTCAACAAAGCATCCTTCACTTATGCTGCCAAACATACCCTCGTAAAACTGACTAGCCTACCAATCCTTGACTTCGGCAATGTCATTTACAACATAACCTCCAACACTCTACTCAGCAAATTGGATGCAGTCTATCACAGTGCCATCCGTTTTGTCACCAAAGCCTCATATACTACCCACCACTGTGACCTGTATGCTCCCTGTATGCTCTCTGTATGCTCCTGTATGCTCTCTGTATGCTCTCGTTGGCAGGCTTCATATTCGTCGCCAAACCCACTGGCTCCAGGTCATCTATAAGTCTTTGCTAGGTAAAGCCCCAACTTATCTCAGCTCACCAGTCACCATATTAGCACCCACCCTTAGCACGCGCTCCAACAGGTATATTTCACTGGTCACCCCCAAAGCCAACTCCTCTGGAGTCTTATATTTCCCTCACTAACTTTAAGCATTAGCTGTCAGAGCAGCTTACTGATCATTGCCCTGTACATAGCCCATCTGTAAAAAGCTCCACCCAACTACCTCATCCTCATATTGTTATTGTTTGCACCCCAGGATCTCTACTTGCACATTCATCTTCTGCACATCTATCACTCCAGGGTTTAATTGCTAAATTGTAATGATTTGCTACTATGGCCTATTTATTGCCTTACCTCCCTAATCTTACTACATTTGCACACACTGTATATAGATTTTTATATTGTGCTATTGACTGTACGTTTGTTTATCCCATGTGTAACTCTGTGTTGTTGTTTGTGTCACGCTGCTTTGCTTTATCTTGGCCAGGTCTAAGTTGTAAATGAGAACTTGTTCTCAACTGGCCTACCTGGTTAAATAAAGGTGAAATAAAAAATAAATCAATAAATTACATGCTCGCTTACACATACACACCTGATCTCGCTCTCTTCTCTCACTCTCTCTTTCTCTCTTTTCTCTTCTCTTCCTCGCTCACCTCTCTCTCTCTATTCTCGAAAACTACTGTTTTATAATTTAATATGTTTCTTGTTTGTCTATATTTTTTATGTATTTGTCTACAAGTTTATATATGTTTACAACAAGCAAGGGGAAGATATCAGAATAGGGGCATTGGGGAATAATAACATATTGTACGGAATACATTTGTACTGTAGTGAAGCCGTCTCTACAGTAATGCAAGGTCTCTTTCATGATCATGTGAAACATCAATTGCTATTGTCGTGGAGGATCGTTACAAAATATAACACTTACAAGAACTTGTGAATTCAATATAGGCTTTTAATACAAACATATCAGAAGCCTAGATGGTCTGCGGAACACACCCTTTTCCAGAGCACTGGCTCTGTATTTATACACATACAACATATGAGTCCATCCCACATGCAAATGAAGTTACTTCCCTCAGTCCATCTGCCACCATTATCTTTCAATCTGTGCTTCCTGCTTGTTCACGCCCAATAACGCCCATATCTGCTTTCAGTTAAGTTATAATGGTGACAGGACCTCTTCATGTCCCAAAAATAATACATGTCCATCTTATCCTATGGGCCCCTTATGTTTAGCTTGGTGTGTTCTTTGGTATGTCTGTCCTTACTAGGACTAGTAGACTATGTGTCTCTTCTCTTCCTGTCCTAAAAATATATGTCCTATGTCTATAGTCCATCCGTTGGTCATTTGGCTGACCCCCTCCTTTGTGTGTCCCTCTGACCTTGGTATGTCCAGCTGTCCTATGCTCTCATGGTCTTACTTTGGTTTCCTGTCCTATACAATGGACAATGCATTTTACCCTAAGCATAATGCATTTTATGGCATCTGTTATTTCTTGGTTTCCTGTTTTTACCAGAATGGCAAATGCACTCTGTGTATCTTCCTCTTGTGGTCTAATGTACACCTTTGCTCTACAGTATTATGTTTGTCCCTATATGTACAGCTTGCTCCCACACTATGGAAATGCTGGGATGTGTTTTTCAATGATGTTAAAGGTAATTATGATGCAACTCTGACAGTGATACGATATGGATTACAATTATCATCATGAAAATTAAGGCTATACGCACTACATGATACACACAGACACTCATGCAAATTGGCGGAGTTATTACATATTTGGACAGCACACATTATAGTCTTACTCTTATATAGACATCGTACACTCTCACTAAATCACATCCAATATCATACACATCAACCTAATCAGATGTATTACACACATAATATCTTGTCTCAATTTTCTAACATCTGTGACATTGGCTCACAGGCAAACAGGCAAGGGAATAAAACAAATATTGCTAGAACCTATTTCTTGAATTCTAAATATCAGACATTTGAAAGCTCTAATTTTGACCGTCATAATACCTCTGAGGGCTTCCTCCTATAGAGCTCCATTTTTATGGAATGGTCTGCCTACCCATGTGAGAGACTCAGACTTGGTCTTAACCTTTAAGTCTTTATGGAAGACTCATCTCTTCATTAGGTCCTATGATTGAGTGTAGTCAGGCCCAGGAGTGGGTTATGCCGTTATGCCTATGATTGAGTGTAGTCAGGCCCCCTTGGGTTATGCCGTGGCGGAGATCTTTGTGGGCTATACTCAGCCTTGTCTCAGGATGGAAAGTTGGTGGTTGAAGATATCCCTCTAGTGGTATGGGGGATGGGCTTTGGCAAAATGGGTGGGGTTATATCCTGCCTGTTTGGCCCTGTCTGGGGGTATCATCGGATGGGGCCACAGTGTCTCTTGACCCCTCCTGTCTCAGCCTCCAGGATTTATGCTGCAGTAGTTTATGTGTCGGGGGGCTAGCGTCATTCTGTTATATCTGGAGTACTTCTCCTGTCTGATCCGGTGTCCTGTGTGAATTTAAGTATGCTCTCTCTAATTCTCTCTTTCTTTCTTTCATTCTTTCTCTCGGAGGACCTGAGCTCTATGACCATGCCTCAGGACTACCTGGCATGATGACTCCTTGTTGTCCCCAGTCCACCTGGCTGTGCTGCTGCTCCAGTTTCAACTGTTCTGCCTGCGGTTATGGAACCATGACCTGCTCACTGGGATTACTATTATTTGACCATGCTGGTCATTTATGAACATTTGAACATCTTGGCCATGTTCTGTTATAATCTCCACCCGGCACAGCCAGAAGAGGACTGGCCACCCCTCATAGTCTGGTTCCACTCTAGGTTTATTCCTAGGTTTTGGCCTTTCTAGGGAGTTTTTCCTAGCCACCGTGCTTCGATACCTGCATTGCTTGCTGTTTGGTCATTTAGGCTGGGTTTCGGTACAGCACTTTGATATATCAGCTGATGTAAGAAGGGCTATATAAATACATTTCATTACATTTTTTTATTTGATGGCAGTAACTTTACAAGCACTAATTATGGTCAATTTAGACTGAGAATAGTATCTAGTTATGGTAAGGGATGAAATAAGTATAGCCATTTATAATTGTAACGGTTTAGCAGATTATAAAAAAAATAAGATTGGTCTTACGTGGTTAAAAGAAAAGGAATATAATGGTCCACTATTAGAAATAGTGGATATTTGGAGACTAAAAAACCCAGACCTAGTGAGATATACATGGAGAAGACTTAATCAAGCTAGTCGTCTTCACTCCTTTCTTGTCTCTTTCTCTCTTGCATCAAAAGGTTTAAAAAGTTTTAATAGGAGACAGAATGCGATCAGATCATCATCTAATTGGCCTTCACATAACTCTTATAGAATTTCCACGTGGACGGGGATATTGGAAATTTAATCAAAGTTCACTGGAGGACAACTCATTTTTAACTATGACAAAATAATTTATAACTGAATTTTTCCAGTATAATATAGGTTCAGGAAATCCCCTTATTGTTTGGGATACCTTTAAATGTACCTTCAGAGGTCATTCAATTCAATATTCATCAATAATAATTAAAAAAAGCTGTTTCTGGCTAAAGAGACAAGACTAACAAGGGAAATACATGAACTAATAGTACATGTAGATAGCAATAAAAAACTATTCTACAGTGATACAAAATAAGTTAGAGGAAAAACTAAATGGACTTGAGGAACTTATTCAAGAACGATCTAATGTTATCTATTACCATAACAAAGCAAACTGGATAGAATATGGGAAAAAAATGCACAAACTTCTTCTTGAATCTCCAAAACAGGAAAGCTAACAAAAATTATTTGCAGAAACTCGTTACTGAAGATGGAGTCATCTATGATTCTCCGAATTATATTTTAAAAGAGGAAGCTAAATATTTTAGGCAGATGTTCTCTTTTCCGTCTCATCCTCTCCCACTGAATGAAGATTACGGTAAGGAATTCTTTCCAAATAATACAAAAAATGGAAAATTAACAAATGTACAGAAAGATCAGTGCAAAGGCCAAATTACAGAGGAATAACTTTTTGAGGCCATTAAAATCCTTTCAATCTTGAAAAACCCCAGGTCAATGAAACATACCTTTGCTGTCGATGTGCTATACCCGCAGGGTGTGTGAGCATTGAATGTGGAGTGGGACCAGAGGACTTACCTAGGATGGCGAGTTCACCATGGTCCGCAGCAGAGGCGAGAGACGCGGGACACAGTGGTGAGGACGACAGAGCAGCACCTGGGGAGGGGTAGGCACCACTGGAGACGGTGCAGTGGTAGGGTGGTAGTGCAGCGGGAGGCGAGTTACAAGTGGATTGGAAATTCAGTGAGGCCTTTGGGAAGAAAGGTTTACATGTTGTGCACTTAAACATCTGAAGCCTACATGTACCACCGATGACTGAAGAGATACGCCTGTTGGTTCAAAACTCAGAGGTGTGTGTCTTGTGTTTTACAGAGACACGGTTGGATTCATCTGTTTGTGACTCAGAAATTGAGATAGGCAATCACTCTATTAGGATCGGAACGGTGGGGGGGATATGTGCCTTTGTAAGATTGGACATTGCTTATAAGGTCAGATAGGATTTAAGCGATGATCTGGAGATTGTCAGGCTGGATATCTGCCTTCCCAAAACCAAGACGATTTTATTGGGGGTGTGTTACAGGCAATCAGAATGATTTCTATTAAGGTCTCAAAATTGTGTTGTCAAACTGTAATGATTCCCTGATGAAGGAAATAATTTTGTTAGGGGTTTTCAATAATGATGTCTGCAAAAAGCATAGCCCAACCCACAACGTATTTATGCACTTCTGGAAATCACTTGCTCTGACAAAAATTATAAAAGATCCCACCAGGGTATGTGAAATAGTGCAAAGTACGATTGACTTAATATTGGTGTCTGATAAATCCAAAATATTGCAGAGTGGAGTAATAGTCTATGGAATAAGTTATAATTTTATTACATTTTGCACCAGGAGGGTTTTTTAAGATACAGTTCCAGTCAAAAGTTTGGACACACCTACTCATTCCAGGGTTTTTCTATTTTGCTATTTTCAACATTGTATAATAACAGTGAAAACATCAAAACTATTAAATAACACTGTTGGCATTCTCTCAACCAGCTTCATGAGGTAGTCACCTGGAATGCATTTCAATTAACAAGTTTGCCTTGTTAAAAGTTCATTTGTGGAATTTCTTTCCTTCTTAATGTGTTTGAGCCAATCAGTTGTGTTGTGACAAGGTAAGGGTGGTGTACAGAAGATAGCCCTATTTGGTAAAAGACCAAGTCCATATTATGGCAAGAAAAGCTCAAATAAGCAAAGAAAAAATGACAGTCCATCATTACTTTAAGACATGAAGGTCTGTAACATTTCAAGATCTTTTCTTCAAATGCAGTCGCAAAAACCATCAAGAAACTGTCTCTCATGAGGACCACTACAGGAAAGGAAGAGCTCTGAGTTACTTCGGATGCATAGGATAAGTTCATTAGCGTTAACTGCACCTCAGATTTCAGCCCAATTAAATGCTTCACAGAGTTCAAGTAACAGATCTCAACATCAACTGCTCAGAGGAGACTGCGTGAATCAGGCCTTCGTGGTCGAATTGCTGCAAAGAAACCACTACTAAAGGACATCAATAATAAGAAGAGACTTGCTTGGGCCTAGAAACACGAGCAATGGACATTAGACTGGTGGAAATGGAGCCCGAGAAGATGTCTTACGTGCCCCAAACCGATGGTGTTTTTTGTTTGTTTATTTGTGTTGCTTGTAACACATTTTAACATTTATTTTGTACATAATGTTTCCTCTTAAGACCAAAAATAACTTCTGGACATCAGGACTGCGATTACTCACCATGGACTGGCAGAATCCTTTTTTTCCTTCAATGAGTCTGATGAGCCAGACGGGAACGATATACTGCTGAGAAAAAGGGGACAGAGGATAAACCCCCACTTCCTTCCATTCTGCTAGCAAACGTGCAATCAACAATAAAATAGATGACATACATGGAAGATTAAACTACCAACGGGACATTCAAAACTGTAATATCTTATGCTTTTACGAAGTCGTGGCTGAACGACAAAACTATCAACACACAGCTGGCTGGTTATACGCTGCACCGGCAGGATAGAACAGCGTCTGGTAAGACAAGGGGCGGCGGACTATGTATTTTTGTAATAACAGCTGGTGCACGATATTTAAGGAAGTCTCAAGCTATTGCTCGCCTGAGGTAGAGTATCTCATGATAAGCTGTAGACCACACTATCTACCTAGAGAGTTTATCTGTATTTTTTGTAGCTGTTTACATACCACCACAGTCACAGGCTGGCACTACGATAGCATTGAATGAGCTGTATTCCACCATAAGCAAACAAGAAAACGCTCACCCAGAGGCGGCGCTCCTAGTAGCCAGGGACTTCAATGCAGGGAAACTTAAATCCATTTTACTTCATTTCTATCAGCATGTTAAATGTGCAACCAGAGGGAAAAAAACTCTGGACCACCTTTACTCCACACACAGAGACGCATACAAATCTCTCCCTCGCCCTCCATTTGGTAAATCTGACCATAATTCTATCTTCCTGATTCCTGCTTACAAGCAAAAATGTAAGCAGGAAGCACCAGTGACTAGATCAATAAAAAGTGGTCAGATGAAGCAGATTTTTTTATTTTAACTTTATTTAACCAGGCATGTCAGTTAGGAACAAATTCTTATTTTCAATGGTGGCCTAGGAACAGTGGGTTAACTGCCTTGTTCAGGGGCAGAACGACAGATCTTTTACATTGTCAGCTCGGGGATTTGATCTTGCAAGATGCTAAGCTACAGGACTGTTTTGCTAGCACAGACTGGAATATGTTCCGGGATTCCTCTGATGGCATTGAGGTGTCCACCACATCAGTCACTGGCTTGATCAATAAGTGCATCGATGATGTCGTCCCTGCAGTGACCGTACGTACATACCCCAAACAAAAGCCATGAATTACAGGCAACATCCGCACTGAGCTAAAGGTTAGAGCTGCCTCTTTCACATGGAATTGTTGTGCAATTTTAAATTTTAAATATGAAACTATTTGTGAAAATATTAAATGTAATTTTAGCTTCTAAATGAGAGAATTGTTTCCATAAGGTAAACTCCGTTCACTCAGTGGCCCCGCCCAAATGAACAGACATTGGTTGTGAACTATGAAACACGCACGCCCTGACCTTGGAGATCCTTTTTATGTCTCTATTTTGGTTTGGTCAGGGTGTGAGTTGGGGTGGGCATTTCTATGTGATGTGTTTCTATGATTTTCTATCTCTATGTTTTGGCCGGGTATGGTTCTCAACAGGGACAGCTGTCTATCGATGTCTCTGATTGGGAACCACACTTAGGCGCCTTTTTCCAACCTGTCTTGGTGGGAAGTTGACTTTCTTTATGGCATTTTGCCTTTGAGCTTCACAGTTCGTTTTTGTATTGTTTAATGTTTTGTCGGCGTCATTTTGATCATTAAAAGATCATGTACTCTCACCACACTGCACCTTGGTCCTCTCCTTCAAACAGCCATGACAGAACTTCCCAAAACCAAAGGGCCAAGCAGCGTGGCCAGGAGAGGCAGCCCCAATAATTTTTTGGGGGGTGTCACACGGGACAGTTGGCAGAACCGAGGATGGAACCAGAGCAAGTCGGGGTGAAATTGGAGGTGAGCGAAGGGAGCGAAGCAGAGACAGTGAAGGAGTTGATGGGGAGATTGGAGGAGAGAGCTATGAGAAAGCTGCTGTGTTGGTGCATGAGGCACGACATTCGCCCTATGGAGCGTGTCCTCGAGTTGATGTCACCTGTGTCAGCTCTCCATACTCGTCCTGAGGTGCTTGCTAGCCGTCTGGTGAAGACTGTGCCAGCCCTACGCACCAGGCCACCTGTGCGCCTCCCCAGCCCTGTATGTCTTGTGCCAGCTTGGCGCTCCAGACCTCCAGTGCGCTTCCACAGCCCGGTGAGTCCTGCTCTAGGCACGGTTTCCCCAGTTCGCCAGGAGAACCCAATGCGGCCTGTTCCAGCTCCCCGCACGTGCCGGGCTAAAGTGGGCATGAAGCCTAGAGGAGCAGTGCAAGTGCTAAGCACCAGAGCTCCAGTGCTCCTCTACAGCTCGGTTCGACCTGTGCCTGCGCTCTGGAGGTGCCAGGCTAGAGTGGGCATTCAGCCTGGAAGAGTGGTGCCAAGGCTACGCACCAGATCTCCAGTGTTCATAAATAATGGACATTATCGAACAAATCAAGCATTTGTGCATTCTGATGAAGATCATCAAAGGTATGGGAATATTTATAATGTGATTTCTGATTTCTGTTGACTCCAACATGGTGGATAAAAAATGTAAAATTCTGAGAGCCGTCTCAAATGATTGCATGGTTTGCTTTTTCCATAAAGTTTTTAAAAAATCTGACACAGCGGTTGCATTAAGGAGAAGTATATCTATATTTCTATGTCTAAGAATTGTATTTTCATCGACATTTATGAGTATTTCTGTAAAATGATGTGGCTCTCTGCAATATCACCGGATGTTTTTGGAAATAGTGAACGTAACGCGGCAATGTATACTGAGATTTTTGTTATATGAATATGCACTTTATTGAACAAAACATACATGTATTGTGTAACATGAAGAGCTATGGTGTTAGTAATTAATTTTATCTCTATTTGTGCTTTTTGTGACTCCTCTCTTTGGCTGGAAAAATGGATGGGTTTTTCTGGTGCTTTTGCTGTAAAGCCTATTTGAAATCGGACACTGGTGGGATTAACAACAATATTACCTTTAAAACGGTATAAAATACATGTATGTTTGAGGAATTTTAATTATGAGATTTCTGTTTTGAATTTGGCGCCCCGCACTTTCACTGGCTGTTGTCATATCGATCCCATTAATGGGATTGCAGCCTTAAGAAGTCTCTCTTCCTATGGCAATAAGGGTACAATACTTGTTCTTTGTGGAGGGTTTCAGAGTAGTAATTTTGATCTGATTATGTTTTCTTTTGACCAGTAGCAGTATTTTTTTATACAATACTCTCATGGAGAATTATGGGTTAAAAATAGGGCGAAGGTGGGTTTATAAAAAAAACTGTCATAAGGTTATTTTTGAAACTCCCACTATTTTGGCTTAAGTAATGTTTAGTAATCTAGCAAAGTTTATTTTCCCTTAGGTAGTCAGCTGTTGTTGTATGCAGTGTAAGAAATTTAACACAACAAGGCTGTGAAATTGATATAATAGTATTATTATAGGTTGTTGTTGAATACGGTTATAAAGTTAGCAAGAATACGTTTAATAATGGTAGACATGTTAAGTATTGTTAGGGTTAAGTCAATTTGAATCTGGTATCAGAACAAGTATGACACTGAGTCACCGATTGTATACTATGTTTTTTTTTTTATTAGCTAAGCAATAAATGGTAAATGCAATTTTCGTATGTACGGGCTCTCTGTCACACCTCGCAGGGCAAACAGAGAACTGACTTGTTCCTGACAAAATTATTATAATATACTCTGACAGAAATAGTTCCTGCTTCTGAGCCGGCCTGTCAGAGTAGAGACTGGGCGTGGTTTAAAGTCACTCAGCCTATCGTTGATTGTTGGCGCCCGAGCTGGTCCCAGCCCCCTAGGCGCTTCAGCGGTCAGTCGTTGTAGTTGTGTAGAATATCTATGCGCCCATGCTCAATACAGTTATCACACACCTGGCTCCTGTTATCTAACAAAAAAACGTTTGTTCTCGCAACACTACGTTCTTAATGTGCCCCCACAACTCATTGCACAGTTCTTGTCTTCATGTTATTCTGTATTTTTCCATCATGAGAAAGGTCCATGGCCCTGAAACTGTTAACCATGTCTCAAGTCAGCTATGTTGCATAACACATGCACTCACACAAGCCAACAGCAAATAGTATTCCATCACATATGATATGGTAACGGGCTATAGTGTATAACACAGAACCTCACAGTATTTAGGACATATTCTAAGCCAACAGGACAGGGATATGACATCTGTGGTGATTCAGGATCATTGAGAGTATCGAGATAAACTTGATCAACTAGGTAATAATCTTAGAGATTACTACCATAGACATGTTGATTTTTCTAAAAATCCATGAGTGCAGACAGGGAGACAGTGAGAAATGTAGTCAATATTTGGAAACAGAACCCATATTTGATACTGACTGTTATAAGAAATAGTGACAGATAGAAGGAAGGGCAGACAAAGAAGCCCTCCCCGCACTGCTGAGACCTTGATGGTTTGGGAGTAGCAGGAGGAGAGAAGATAGAAGTGACACAGAATGGGTAGATAACAGTTACTGAGTGGAGACCAGCATAGTTAAATTATAAACAGGATTAGAAGGCAGAGTGTAAGGCTCTCCCGAGAAATGGGGACAGAAATAATACCGTGACAGACAAAATAAGAATAAAAGGGGGAGAGAATTTGATTCGCTTAGCTTTAGAATATTAATTCATGGAGAAACTGTTAGCTCCATTGGTTTTAAAAATATGAAAAGTTAGGAGGGAGGCAGGTATTTTTTATTTTAAGTGGATGGTTAGTAAATTCGCTAGGAAGAGATTATGATTTTGTTGAACGTTGTTGTTACCCTAACTAAAAGGGGAATTAAAGCTTAGTTGGTTTCAGGAACTAAGGTGTTAGACACTGAACCATTGCCTGAAATAGTAGCATTGACTAGAGCCTGTGAAATAAGAAAGGAGAGATAGGTTACTATTTACACAGACAGCACATATGCATTTAAAATCATACAAAGCAGCACAGATAAATCTTAAAAGTAGATAAGACACTTGGCAGAGAATTGTTACAGGATAGCCAAGAACGAACGCCCCAGGGAGAATTGGACATGTGGAAAATGAAAGGGGAAATCCTACAAGATGAGGTCTGAACTAAGGATACTTTACTAATCTTACCAAAGACACTTTAGATATGCAGCAGAATTGACACATGGGCAGAACCATGTGCTAACAGGGAGGTAGGATGGTAGAGCAGGTTAGGAAACACCAGGTGGTAGAGCAGGTTAGGAAACACCAGGTGGTAGAGCAGGTTAGGAAAGACTGCAGGTTAGGAAAGACTTAGTGGCCTAGAGGATAACTACTTTTTAAAAAATTGGTAGAATATCCACTCCAACATTTGGAAATGGACTTCATTGAACTATTCCGAAGTGAGGGAAAGAAGGGGTGTTTAACAATAATAGATAAGTATATTAAATGGGTAGAAGCGTTCCCAACTTACTTGGTGGACACGATTACGGTAGCTAAAATATTAGGTCAAGATATTATCCCTAGAGTGGGTTTACTAGGATCTATTTCTTTAAATAATGGATGACATTTTAGCTAATCAGTAGAACAAATAGAATGCCAGGGTTAGGGAGACCAGAACAGGTAGACCTAGAAGTTGAAGATATACTAGCAGAACACATGAGAAGACTGTTTGTTTGTTAACCAAACCCGTATGTCCAAGATTTTGTGTCCAACAGGTGAATTACAGGAGAAGGTGATTCACTCAATCCAACCAGGAGACTGGGTGTGGATCCAGTCCCTGAGGAGAATAGACTGGAAGCAGCCCCGTTGGGAAGGCCCATACCAGGTTCTGTTAAACCACCGCCTTTGCCATTAGAATAGCTGAGAGGGTCACTTGGGTCCAAGTTACCCACTGCAATAAGGTATGTACACATACAAGCACTGCTGATCACACAAAGTTAGGAGAAGAACCGAGTACCAACAGGGTCTGGGGGTTACCTCCTTAACGAGGATTCCCTATCCCGACCGTTCATCACTGTGTGTGTGCTCCTAGAGGTGTGAGTATGGGGTGGTACCTATCAGACCGACTAAGGGCAGGAGAGGGTTGGCGGTTTTTGGGAAGAGTAGGGACTCTGAGCTGCATCATAGTCTTGGTAACCTTTCTGATACATCCAGATCCACCACCTTCCGGTACTAATTATATGACGCCGTTGTCATTGATAAGAAGTAATAGATAAACTATATAATACACTGATGAGTGACTTACAGAATAAGGAGTCAAAGAAGATCAAGATGTATGATTTAAGGTAAACATTAAACAATTCCCTAGGAAAGTAAATAACTTTACAGGGATTGGGTTGGCCAGATTGAAGTACTCGGCCAGCCCACCTCGGTTCACTTTAACTCCTGATGAGTACCAGTGTTATCGATACAAGAATTGCACTGAGAGCTTAGATGATTTTAATGGCTGAAAGGTAATCGTTAATGTGACTGACTTAGGTTTGGAAGTACAGGAGAAAATTCTTAACCTCACAGCACCTATAACTGATGTAGGGTGGGCTTGTACCAGCAATTATCATGTAGATGATAATACAAGTGATACACATGGAATTATAGATATACCTCTCCTTAATGCAACCACTGTGTCTGATTTCAAAAAAACTTTACGGAATAAGCCAGCCATGCAATAATCTGAGACGGCGCTCAGAAACATTAGTCACAATAGCCACCATGTTGAGGTCAACATAAACAAGAAATTACATGATATATATTCCCTTACCTTTGATGTTCTACATCAGAAAGCACTCCAGGAATCCCAGGTCCACAATAAATGTTTGTTTTGTTCGAAAATGTCCGTTATTTATGTCCAAATACCTTCTTTTGTTAGCGCGTTTGGTATACATATCCAAACGCTCATTCTGGTCAGCGTTACATCGGACGTAAACCTCAGTTATATTACAGGTCGATGAAACATTTCAAACTACGTACAGTATCAATCATTAGGATGTTTTTAACATATACCTTCAATAAAGTTCCAACCGGACTATTCCTTCTTGTCTTCATGAGCCATGAAACGCAAGTGACTACCATGAGGAAAATGGCTGACTGCCAGACACCTGACTGATTCTGCTATCATTCACTCCCACAACACCATAGAAGTCTCATTATAATTGATATTGATGGTTGACATCTAGTGGAACCCCTAGGCAGTGCAACATCATTAATATCTCAAGGGGATTTCATTGGGGACTCTATACATCCAAAGCTCAGATTTCCCACTTCCTGTTTTGATTTCTCCTCCGGATTTTGCTTACCATATGAGTTCTGTTATACTCACAGACATCATTCAAACAGTTTTATAACCTTTAGAGTGTTTTCTATCCAATACTAATAATAATATACATATATTAGCAACTGAGACTGAGGAGTAGGCCGTTTACTTTGGGCAATTTATTCATCCAAGCTACTCAATACTGCCCACCAGCCATAAGAAGTTAATTTACCCATCGTGTTCGATTTAAAAATGCTTTACAGCTAAAGCACAACATATGATTATGTTAGGTCAGAGCCAAGTCACAAAAACACAGCCATTTTTCCAGCCAAAGATAGGAGTCACAAAAAGCAGAAATATAGATAAAATTAATCACTAACCTTTGATCTTCATCAGATTACACTCATAGGACATCATGTTACTCAATATGTATGTTTCGTTCGATAATGTGCATATTTATATCCAAAAATCTCAGTTTACATTGGCGCCTTACGTGCAGTATCGTTTTGATTCCAAAACATGCAGTGATTTTTCAGAAATACTCATAATAAACATTGATAAAAGATACAAGTGTTATTCACATAATTAAAGAGTGACTTCTCCTTAATTCAACTGCTGTGTCAGATTTCAAAAGAACTTTACAGAAAAAGCATAATCTGAGAACGGCGCTCAGAACCCAAAACAGCCAGAGGAATATCCGCCGTTTTGGAATCAACAAAGTTAGAAACAACACCATAAATATTCACTTACCTTTGATGATCTTCATCAGAAGGCACTCGAAGGAATTCCAGTTCGACAATAAATGACTGATTTGTTCCATAAAGTCCATAATTTATGTCCAAATAGCCACTTGTTGTTAGCATGTTCAGCCCAGTAATCCATCTTCATGAGGAGCAGGCACTTCATCCAAACAAAAACTCAAAAAGTTCCGTCACAGTCCTTTAGAAACATGTCAAACGATGCATGAAATCAATCTTTAGGATGTTTTTAAAATATAAAACATGTTCCAAACACAGTATTCCTTTGTCTTCAGAAAAGCACTGGAACGAGAAGTAACTCTGTTGGGAGCGCGCGTCATGAGACCAAGGCTCTCTGCCAGACCACTGACTCAAAGAGGTCTCATGAGCGCCCCCAGCTTCTAAAGACGGTTGACATCTAGTGGAAGCCCTAGGAAGTGCAACCTCATCCATATCTCAATGTGTATTCAGGAGGCCAAGCTTTGAAAAACTATAAACCTCAGATGTCCCACTTCCTGGTTGGATTTTTCTCAGGTTTTCGCCTGCCATATGAGTTCTGTTATACTCACAGACATCATTCAAACAGCTTTAGAAACTTCAGAGTGTTTTCTATCCAATACTAATAATAATATGCATATATTAGCATCTGGGACAGAGTAGGAGGCAGTTCACTCTGGGCACGCTATTCATCCAAAAGTGAAAATGCTGCCCCCTATCCCAAAAAGGTTATACATAAGTCCAACAAGGTTCAGAAGAGATCTGTGAGGGAGAGAAATGTGTGTGTATGTGTGTGTTCAAGAAAATACAGAGAACAATTCAACTGTGTTTGACACGAACTGGCTAGAATGGGGGAATAGAAATGGAATGGAGCTGTTGGGGGAATGGAACTGTTACCTGGGTAGTGATAAACAGTAGTGAGAACTTTGGGGAAGGATAAAACTCACCTACTGTTCGTGTGTATGATATCTACTGTTTGTGTGGAGGTATGTGCGTAAGTGGGGAGCAAGTTATAAAATGGATGTAATTGTATTGTGGACTTCAGAATGTTCTCGTGAATAAACTGTATGAGCCTTTTGCATAAGCTGAGTCTTTGCCTAATTATTATTAAACCCAGGGTCTTACAACCTTTGGGGATTGGTCAAAGTTTATTGATTGTTAGTTATTATCATTGTGATTGAAAATTCTCATGACACAAGTTTATCAACTTTCAAAGCAGAATGACTTTCCCATTGTTCCTCAACTGCTGTGGATGATATACCATTTTCTAGTCTCTACTTTTATCCAATGTAAAAAACACTATTTTTCAAAATTGCTACATAAGACCGAATCGAGGCGGTCGGTCACAAATACACTATACTATTTAAGTTAGGGAATGTTGTAAAATAATTTGTATTACATTTTTAAGTATAGTATTTATAAATAGATAGAACGATTCATGAAATAATAAATCCCCAAATACAAGGAACTGGAACACAAAAAGTACCCAAAGCCCAAAACGAGGCAGGAATCAACAAGGTAGAAATAAAACAAGAGGACATAAAAGGCATAGTATGTGGGTATGTACGTGTGTATATGTGAGGGGAGTGCGGGTGTGTTGGAAGATGGGGTGCCTGTGTGTTTTATGTGATGATTTAAGTGAGTGAGTAAGGAAAATGGTTGCAAATGCCAGAGCCCATGTGTGTCTGCGAGCAGGAGTGCTGACAGAGCGAGTCTTCACTTTTGCGCAAATGTAGGATATACATTTTAACATAAAAGTATCTAGTTTGTTTATTTTTTCCTATCATGATGGTATGGTGCCAACCCTATATCCTAGACACCCACCTGAGCAACCCACCCACTAAGGAGAAGTCCTTATCCATTTTATATGCTTACTGCAAGTAGCCTAGGCATCCATGACAGAAAGGTGAAAGAGGTCAGAGACCCACTAAAGCAGCACCGTCCCCTCAAAAGTCTGAGCCTGCCTGGCAGGGTAGGTCCAAAAGCACAAAGCCATCTGATGAGTGAGCATAATATACAATAATCTTCTCAAAGCTGCTAATGAGAACCTTGACAACCTCGTACCTAGCTGGAGGGAATTCTGGTGGAGTACCCCACCCAGGTAGTAGCAGTGCTGGCAACACTGGCTGCAGTAACCAATGGGGAGGGAGTCACACTTGGACAATTAGAGAGGGAGCATCTTATTGTGGTCCTGACGGCACAGAATAATTGAACGGGGAAAACAATTTAATACATTTTAGAATAAGTCTGTAACGTAACAACATTTGGAAAAAGTGAAGGGGTCTGAACACTTTCCGAATGCACTGTATATACACTGCTAAAAAAAATAAAGGGAACACTAAAATAACACATTCTAGATCTGAATGAAATATTCTTATTAAATACTTTTTCTTTACATAGTTGAATGTGCTGACAACAAAATCACACAAAAATTTGCAATGGAAATCAAATTTATCAACCCATGGAGGTCTGGATTTGGACTCACACAAAATTAAAGTGGAAAACCACACTACAGGCTGATCCAACTTTGATGTAATGTCCTTAAAACAAGTCAAAATGAGGCTCAGTAGTGTGTGTGGACTCCACGTGCATGTATGACCTCCCTACAATGCCTGGGCATGCTCCTGTTGAGGTGGCAGATGGTCTTCTGAGGGATCTCCTCCCAGACCTGGACTAAAGCATCCGCCAACTCCTGGACAGTCTGTGGTGCAACGTGGCGTTATTGGATGGAGCGAGACATGATGTCCTAGATGTGCTTAATTGGATTCAGGTCTGGGGAACGGGCGGGCCAGTCCATAGCATCAATGCCTTCCTCTTGCAGGAACTGCTGACACACTCCAGCCACATGAGGTCTAGCATTGTCTTGCATTAGGAGGAACCCAGGGCCAACCGCACCAGCATATGGTCTCACAAGGGGTCTGAGGATCTCATCTCGGTACCTAATGGCAGTCAGGCTACCTCTGGCGAGTACATGGAGGGCTGTGCGGCCCCCCAAAGAAATGCCACCCCACACCATGACTGACCCACCGCCAAACCGGTCATGCTGGAGGATGTTGCAGGCAGCAGAACGTTCTCCATGGCGTCTCCAGACTCTGTCACGTCTGTCACATGTGCTCAGTGTGAACCTGCTTTCATCTGTGAAGAGCACAGGGCGCCAGTGGCGAATTTGCCAATCTTGGTGTTCTCTGGGAAATGCCAAACAGTGTTGGGCTGTAAGCACAACCCCCACCTGTGGACGTCGGGTCCTCAAACCACCCTCATGGAGTCTGTTTCTGACCGTTTGAGCAGACACATGCACATTTGTGGCCTGCTGGAGGTCATTTTGCAGAGCTCTGGCAATGCTCCTCCTGCTCCTCCTTGCACTAAGGTGGAGGTAGCGGTCCTGCTGCTGGGTTGTTGCCCTCCTACGGCCTCCTCCACATCTCCTGATGTACTGGCCTGTCTCCTGGTAGCGCCTCCATGCTCTGGACACTACGCTGACAGACACAGCAAACCTTCTTGCCACAGCTCACATTGATGTGCCATCCTGGAAGAGCTGCACTACCTGAGCCACTTGTGTGGGTTGTAGTCTCATGCTACCACTAGAGTGAAAGCACAGCCAGCATTCAAAAGTGACCAAAACATCAGCCAGGAAGCATAGGAACTGAGAAGTGGTCTGTGGTCACCACCTGCAGAATCACTCCTTTTTTGCGGGTATCTTGCTAATTGCCTATAATTTCCACCTGTTGTCTATTCCATTTGCACAACCGCATGTGAAATGTATTGTCAATCGGTGTTGCTTCCTAAGTGGACAGTTTGATTTCACAGAAGTGTGATTGACTTGGAGTTACATTGTGTTGTTTAAGTGTTCCCTTTATTTTTTTTGAGCAGTTTATAAATGACTGGGCTATTTGAATTTTGGATAATCTCTTATACAATGGGTTATGTATAATAACCCCAGGTGTAAAATAGTAAATAATGTCTACTTCTCAGAAAGTATTAAATGGTCAAGGGGAGTAAACAAGGTTGTCCACAATCGGCATATCTATTTATTATGGCCATCGAAATGTTAGCTATTGTTAGATCCAACAATAATATCAAGGGGCTAGAACTCCAGGGCTTAAGAACAAAGATGTTATTGTGCACTGACGATTCATGTTTTCTCTTAAATCTGCAATTTGGATCCCTGCACAGCCTCATAGAGGATCTAGATAATTTTTCTAACCTTTCATAGATTGGTGAGTCAATTAAAAAAAATGTAATCCATTTTAGAATAAAGGCTGTAACCTAACAAAATGTGGAAAAAGTCAGGGGGCTGAATACTTTCCGAGTGCACTGTATAAGCTGAAAGTAGAAGCCTAAGTATTGTTGTCCATTAGTTTACTCCAATTAGAGGAGGGGTGGTAGGGTTAGGGAAAATAATAAAGGAGGAAAATATATTTTATATTATGTTCTGGATGTTCTGGATAGTGCAGGTGTGAATCACATCCAAAACATCATCTGAAAACAGCAGCTGGTGGTGGGCACCCCGCAAACATTGAATAATTAGAGCAGCTGCTACTGAAAAGTGGGCCAAATTGCCAGTATAAAGGTGCAACAAGCTTATTGATGGCAACAAGAAGAACTAGGGAATGAATTAAGAAAAGTGTAAAGGTGCCAATTTATTTGTCCAGAACATGTAGATGCAATTGGAATTGACCACCTTATATTTCAATATATACTTTTTTTGACCCTATACGGAGCTACTGCAGTAGACCGGGATAATGATCAAATCAAAATCAAATCAAATGTATTTATATAGCCCTTCTTATATCAAAGTGCTGTACAGAAACCCAGCCTAAAACCACAAACAGCAAGCAATGCAGGTGTAGAAGCACGGTGGCTAGGAAAAACTCAGTAGAAAGGCCAAAACCTAGGAAGAAACCTAGAGAGGAACCAGGCTATGAGGGGTGGCCAGTCCTCTTCTGGCTGTGCCGAGTGGAGATTATAACAGAACATGGCCAAGATGTTCAAATGTTCAGAAATGACCAGCATGGTCAAATAATATTAATCACAGTAGTTGTCAAGGGTGCAACAAGTCAGCACCTCAGGAGTAAATGTCAGTTGGCTTTTCATAGCCGATCATTGAGAGTATCTCTACTGCTCCTGCTGTCTCTAGAGAGTTGAAAACAGCATGTCTGGGACAGGTAGCACATCCAGTGAACAGGTCAGGGTTCCATAGCCGCAGGCAGAACAGTTGAAACTGGAGCAGCAGCACGACCAGGTGGACTGGGGACAGCAAGGAGTCATCATGCCAGATAGTCCTGAGGCATGGTCCTAGGGCTCAGGTCCTCCGAGAGAGATAAAGAAAGAAAGAGAGAAAGAGAGAATTTGAGAGAGCATACTTAAATTCACACAGGACACCGGATAAGACAGGAGAAATACTCCAGATATAACAGACTGACCCTAGCCCCCCGACACATAAACTACTGCAGCATAAATACTGCAAGAAGTTACCATTCTGTTCTTGGGGACTATTTGCACCAATCTCACTGTGTGTGTGTGTGTGTGTGTGTGTGTGTGTGTGTTTATCTTACTATGATGTCGCTGTCCTCTGTCCATTTATAAATACAGAGCTCAACAGCACAAATACAGTCTGAAGCAGAGGCAGGCTCCCTCAGTTTTACCGATCACAAAGGTTTGTATTTCAGATTTCAGGGGTACGGCTTTATGAATGACTTATTAGAACTCAAATGTCACCAAAATAATTTTTCTATAAATAGCCAAGTGTTAACATTTTGAATAATGTTAATCAGATAAACATTAATGGTTTTAGTTGCTTGTAAGAATCATGTTTTTCTATCCAAAGGCACTCTGTGTATGGCAGTAACCAATGAAACCTCAGGATATTTTTTTTGTTTATGAACAGATGATAATAATCAAAATGAATGGGAGGACTATGGTTAAAGTGACGGTGGCTATCCTAATGGCTGTATTTTTTATCTACATAAATTGCGTAATGATTTTTGCTATGAGTAGTAGGACGACTTTCAAGGAGACTCCTGCTACATTGTCTTCACACATACACTCTTAATGACTCAATGGAGTTTCTGATCAGCTGCATTCTGTATGTGTTTGCCTTGGCTTATCTACAATTGGTAAAAGTTGTCAGTGTTGTCTGTTTGTCAAGTTTAGCAGTGGCATGTCCTGTGTTGCCCCACTCAACCTGGCTGTGATGTCGCTAGAACACTATGCAGCCATCTGCCTCCCTCTACGGCATAGCATTGCCATTGCTGTCGTCTGGTTTGTCGTATTCATAAATCTTAGAATGTATGTTCTTTATTCCACAAAGGATCCCAATTTTTTTCAGTCTGGTCTCATAGACTAGATAGACTAATAGTAAATGTAAATCCGGGACACTGAAATTAGTATGATACGTTACGTTTGGTATGGTTACATTATACAGAAGGTTACTTAAGATGAAAGTAGCGGGTGGGTGGGTTGGCATATACCGCGAACTATACCGCGAACTAGAGGGTGGGTGGGTGGGCATATAACGCGGGGCATATAACGCGAACGTATAGAACGTGTTTGAATCTCATCACGGACAACTTTATCAACTTTGCAACTACTTACTACTTTTTAGCTAATTTGCAACTACACTGAACAAAAATATAAACGCAACATGTAAAGTGTTGGTCCCATGTTTCATGAGCTGAAATAAAATAACCCAGAAATGTTCCATATGCACAAAAAGCTTTTTCTCTAAAATGTTGTGCACAAATTTGTTTACATCCCTGTTAGTGAGCATTTCTCATTTGTCATGACAATCCATCCATTTAATAGGTGTGGCATATCAAGAAGATGATTAAACAGCATGATCATTACACAGGTGTACCCTCAAATTCAAATGGTATTGGTCACATTCACATGGTTAGCAGATGTTAATGCAAATGTAGCGAAATGCTTTTGCTTCTAGTTCTGACAGTGCATTAATGTCTAACAAGTAATCTGACATTTCACAACAATTACCTAATACATACAAATCTAAAGGGATGGGATAAGAATATGTTCATATAAATATATGGATGAGCAATGACCGAGCCGCATAGGCAGGATGCAATAGATGGTATAAAATACAGTATATACATATGAGATGAGTATGTAAGATATGTAAACATTATTAAAGTGGCATTATTAAAGTGACCTTGTGCTGGGGACAATAAATGGCCACTCTAAACTGTGCAGGTTTGACATACAATACAATACCATAGATGTCTCAAGTTTTGAGGGAGCGTGCAATTGGCATGCTGACTGCAGGAAGGTCCACCAGAGCTGTTGCCAGAGAATTGAATGTTCATTTCCCTATCATAAGCCGCCTCCAAAGTAATTTTAGAGAATTTGGCAGTAAGTCTAACCGACCTCACAACCGCAGATCACGTGCAACCACGTCAGCCCAGGACCTCCACATCAGGCTTCTTCCCCTGTGGGATTGTCTGAGACCAGCCAATCGGACAGCTGATGAAACTGTGTATTTGCACAATCAAAGAAATTCTGCACAAACTGTCGGAAACCGACTCAGGGAAGCTCATCTGCGTGCTCGTCATCCTCACTAGAGTCTTGACCTGACTGCAGTTTGGCATCATAACTGAATTCAGTGGGCAAATGCTCACCTTCGATGGCCACTGGCATGCTGGAGAAGTGTGCTGTTCACAGATGAATCCCGGTTTCAACTGTAAGGGGTAGATGGCAGACAGCTTATATGGCGTTGTGTGGGCGAGCGGTTTGCTGATGTCAAGTTTGTGAACAGAGTGCCCCATGGTGGTGGTGGGGTTATTGTATGGGCAGGCATAAGCTACGGACAACCAGCACAATTGTATTTTATCGATGGCAATTTGAATGCAGAGATCCTGAGGGCCATTGTCATGCCATTCATCTGCTGCCATCACCTGATATTTCAGCATGATAATGCATGGCCACATATTGCAAGGATCTGTACACAATTCCCTCAAGCTGAAAATGTCCCAGTTCTTCCATGGCCTGCATAATCATCAGACATGTCAGCCATTGTGCATGTTTGGGATGCTCTGGTTCGACATGTACGACAGCGTGTTCCAGTTCTTGCCAATATGCAGCAAATTCACACAGCCATTGAAGAGCGGGACAACATTCCACAGGCCACAATCAAATCTATGCGAAGGAGATGTTGCGCTGCTTGAGGCAAATGGTCGTCACATCAGATATTGACTGGTTTTCTGATGCACTGCTCTTTTTTTAAAGGTATCTGTGACCGACAGATGTATATTTGTATTCTCAGTCATGTGAAATTCATAGCCTAATGAATTAATTTTAATTGTCTGATTTCCCTATATGAACTGTAACTCAGTTAAATCTTTGAAATTGTTGCATTTATATTTTGGTTCAGTGCACTTAGCATGTTAGCTAACCCTTCCATTAACCGTAACCCTTTAACCCTTTTTTTGTTACCCCAATATTTTGCACACAGCAGAAGGGCCGACTCTCTTCTCTGTATACATCAATGATGATGCTCTTGCTGCTGGTGATTCTCTAATCCACCTCTACGCAGACGACACCATTCTGTATACTTCTGGCCCTTCTTTGGACATTGTGTTAACTAACCTCCAGACGAGCTTCAATGCCATACAACTCTCCTTCCGTGGCCTCCAACTGCCACGGAAGTAAAACTAAATGCATGCTCTTCAACCGATCACTGCCTGCACCTGCTCCCCCGTCCAGCATCGCTACTCTGGACGGCTCTGATTTAGAATACGTGGACAACTACAAATACCTAGGTGTCTGGTTAGACTGTAAACTCTCCAGAATCACATTAAGCATCTCCAATCCTAAATTAAATCTAGAATTGGCTTCCTATTTACTCATGCTGCCAAACATACCCTCGTAAAACTGACCATCCTACCGATCCTCGACTTCGGTGATGTCATCTATAAAATAGCCTCCAACACTCTACTCAACAAACTGGTTACAGTCTATCACAGTACCATCCGTTTTGTCACCAAAGCCCCGTACACTACCCACCATTACGACCTGTACGCTCTCGTTGGTTGGACCTCGCTTCATACTCGTCGCCAAACCCACTGGCTACAGGTTATCTACAAGTCTCTGCTAGGTAAAGCCCCGCCTTATCTCAGCTCACTCGTCACCATAGCAGCACCCACTCGTAGCACGTGCTCCAGCAGGTATCTCACTGGTCACCCCCAAAGCCAATTCCTCTTTTGGTCGTCTTTCCATCCAGTTCCCTGCTGCCAATGACTGGACCGAACTGCAAAAATCTCTGAAGCTGGAGACTCATATCTCCCTCACTAGCTTTAAGCACCAGCTGTCAGAGCAGCTCACAGATCACTGCACCTGTACATAGCCCATCTGTAAACAGCCTGTCTATCTACCTACCTACCTCATTGTATTTATTTATTTATCTTGCTCCTTTGCACCCCAGTATCTCTACTTGCACATTCATCTTCTGCACATCTGCCATTCCAGTGTTTAATTGCTATGTTGTAATTAATTCGCCACCATGGCCTATTTATTGCCTTTAACTCCCTTATCTTACCTCTAATTGCGCTCACTGTATATAGACTTATTTATTTTTTTCTACTGTATTATTGACTGTTTTGTTTATTCCATGTGTAACTCTGTGTTTTTGTATGTGTCGAATTGCTATGCTTTATCTTGACCAGGACGCAATTGCAAATGAGAACTTGCTCTCAACTAGCCTACCTGGTTAAATAAACTTGCAGATGCAAGTGTTACAGGGTTCAATACTTTTTGCTTTGAAGCTCTGTCTCTCATCATTTACACATACAGTATCAGTCAAAAGTTTGGACACACCTACTCATTCCTGCATTTTTCTTTATTTTTGTACTATTTTCTACTTTGTAGAATAATAGTGAAGACATCAAAACTATGAAATAACACATGGAATCATGAAGTAAAAAGTATAAAACAAATCAAAATATATTTTATATTTGAGATTCTTCAAAGTAGCCACCCTTTGCCTTGATGACAGCTTTACACATTCTCTGCATTCTCTCAACTAGCTTCATGAGGTAGTCACCTGGAATGCATTTCAATTAACAGGTTCACCTTGTTAAAAGTTAATTTGTGGAATTTCTTTCTTTAATGCGTTTGAGTGCATGTTGTGACAAGGTAGTAGAGGTATACAGAAGATTTTGGCAAAAGACCAAGATTATAGCCCAAATAAATGCTTCACAGAGGTCAAGTAACAGACACATCTCAACATCAACTGTTCAGAGGGGACTGTGTGAATCAGGCCTTCATGTTTGAATTGCTGCAAAGAAACCCATACTAAAGGACATCAATAATAATAAGAGACTTGCTGTGTAAGGGCTATTTGACCAAGGAGTGATGAGTGCTGCATCAGATGACCTGGCCTCGACAATCACCTGACCTAAACCCAATTGAGATGGTTTGGGATGAGTTGGACCACAGAGTGAAGGAAAATCAGCCAACAAGTGCTCAGCATATATGGGAACTCCTTCAAGACTGTTGGAAAATAATTCCTCATGAAGCGGTTTGAGAGAATGCCAAGAGTGTGCAAACCTGTCAAAGACAAAGGGTGGCTATTTTGAATAATCTGAAATATAAAATATATTGATTTGTTTAACACTTTTTTGGTTACTCCATGATTCCTGTGTGTTATTTCATAGTTTTGATGTCTTCACTATTATTCTAAAATGTAGAAGAAAGAAAAACCCTTGAATTAGTAGGTGTGTCCAAATGTTTGACTGGTACTGTACATCACCATCATTGTAGCAGCCAGGTCTGCCTCTTGACAAAACGAAAGCCAGTAAAGCCCACAAGACAGTGCTGCTGGGCCTGTCCCTCTCTTTCCTGTACTGTATGCACCTTTAGAAAGAGCAGTGGCCAGTGGAGGCAGTAGTGCTCTCTTTACTGACCTGCAGTATGTCAACTTCCTCATTATCCTGCTAAGACGTTTGAGCCCCCTCAAATATGAGCTGAGGGATGGCGCAGTACAACCGGTTCCTACACTACTTAACTTGTAGGACTAGAAAAGTCAAGCCTGCTGTGATGGTACAATTGAAGAAAGCGTTGTTCCTTCAAGCCGATGAATCTGCCCATTTGGTTTTAAGACAATGGGGATACCCTGTTTTGTACACTTGCAAAATACTCCATAATGGGTGTTTGTTTATCATGGAAATAAATAGTGCATATACCAGACATACAACACAACTTAAAATCGGGAGAAATATTCAATTTCCATTTTTATTAATCATTCTTAAAATCCAACAACATTAAACACATAGCACAACAAGATGCAGCTGGCCAAAATGTAACAAGAAACAGGAAAGGCATCACAGGAAATGAAAATAAAAAATGTTGAGTGGGATGGGTGAAACAAAATCCCTGCTTTCAAAAAAAAGAAGAAAAAAAAAGGCAAAACCATAAGTGTCAAAGTATTAGTAGTAGTAGTAATAATAATAATACATTTAAATTATATATTTTTTTACCAATTTAAGTGCTGAGAATTTTGTATAGTGTTATAGTGCTCATGAACATTATTTTATCGCAGTTGGGGGTAATTGGCAGAAGATGGTGTCCTTGAGGCTCCAGGCAACTCCTCCATGACTGCTGGATGGGTCCAGGGCAAAACTGGCACTTGTCTATGCAGTTTATTTGAGTCCCGTTAGCTGTTACAATAAATAAATAAAAAATGTAAAAAACAAACAAATGCTTTTTGGTTTTCCTGTACCAGTTAGCATCCCATTTTGACATAAAAATTATTACTTGTGTCAGAACAGACCTTATACAGTAACTACCAATATTGGTGGCAGCAATCTTTACAAAACCTTATTATTGTATTATGTCCATAATTTATGTTTATTTAAAAATATATATATACATACACTGAGTGTACAAAACATTAGGAACACTGGCTCTTTCCATGACAGACTGATCAGGTGAATCCAGGAGAAAGCTATGATCCCTTATTGATGTCACCTGTTAAATCCACTTAAACAGTGTAGATGAAGGGGAGGTGACAGGATAAATAAGTATTTTTAAGCGTTGTGACATGGTTTGTGAATGTGTACCATTCAGAGGGTGAATGGGCAAGACAAAATATTTAATTGCCTTGGAAAGGGGTATGGTAGTAGGTGCCAGGCGTACCGGTTTGAGTGTGTCAATAACTGCAACGCTGTTCGGTTTTTCCACACTGAAGGGGAGGTGACAGGATAAATAAGTATTTTTAAGCGTTGTGACATGGGTTGTGAATGTGTACCATTCAGAGGGTGAATGGGCAAGACAAAATATTTAATTGCCTTGGAAAGGGGTATGGTAGTAGGTGCCAGGCGTACCGGTTTGAGTGTGTCAATAACTGCAACGCTGTTCGGTTTTTCCACACTTGTGTGTATCAAGAATGGTCCACCACCAAATGACATCCAGCCGACTTGACACAACTGTGGGAAGCATTGGAGTCCACACTCTCACAGCTGAGGCTCTGCACACTCATGGACTGTATCCTACATGGTAGGCCACTCCTACCAGGTGAAGTAGAGAGGATCTGTGTCTGCAGTACGTACTCACAACTGGTGTACCCCGGGGCTCTGTTCTAAGCCCGCTCCTCTTCTCGCTATACACCAAGTCACTCGGCTCTGTCATATCCTCACATGGTCTCTATCATTGCTATGTAGAGGACACTCACCTACTTTTCTCCTTCCCCCCTTCTGACACCCAGGTGGCGACACGCATCTCTGCGTGCCTGGCAGATATCTCAGCTTGGATGTCGGCCCACCACCGCAAGCTCAACCTCGACAAGACGGAGCTGATCTTCCTCCCAGGGAAGGCCTGCCCGCTCAAAGACCTATCCATCACGGTTGACAACTCCAGTGTCTCCCTCCGAGAGTGCAAAGAACCTTGGTGTGACCCTGGACAACACCCTGTCGTTCTCTGCAAACAAAGCAGTGACTCGCTCCTGCAGGTTCATGCTCTACGTCATCCATAGAGTACAACCCTAACTCACACAGGAAGCAGCAGAGGCCCTAATCCAGGCACTTGTCATGTCCCGTCTGGACTACTGCAACTCGCTGTTGGCTGGGCTCCCCGCTTGTGCCATCAAACCCATGAAATTTATCCAGAATGCAGCAGCCCACCTGTTGTTCAACCTTCCCAAGTTCTTTCATTTCATCCCGCTCTTCCGCACACTACACTGGCTTCCAGTCGAAGCTTGCATCTACTACAAGACCATGGTGCTTACCTACTGAATAGCAAAAGGAACTGCCCCGCTCTGCCTTCAGGCTTTGATCAAACCCTACACCTCAACCCGAGCACTCCATTCTGCCACCTCCGGTCTCTTGGACTTCCCACCCCTACGAGAGGGCAGCTCCCGCTCAGCCCAGCCCAGGCTCCCGCTCAGCCCAGCTCCCGCTCAGCCCAGGCCAAGCTCTTCTCTGTCCTAGCACGCCCCTGAATCTAGGGTATCTTCCGAAAATATCTGAAACCCTACCTCTTCAAAGAGTATCTTAAATCATGCCACAGCACCCCTTCCTCAACTGCTCGCACCCCCCTCACCCTGACCCCCACAAAAAAAATAAAAAAAATAATGCCTTTCGTGACCTAACACTCACTTTACTTTTTTTCCCCTTCCCCTTATTAGCTAACTTTGCTGATAGCTACTTTACTGAGCAGAAATGTACTTACTATGACGTGGTTGTCCCACCTAGATATCTCAAGATGAATGCACTAACAGTAAATCACTAAATTACAAAAATGTCAAATGAGTCAACATGGGCCAGCATCCCTGTGGAATGCTTGACACCTTATAGTCTATGCCCCAACAAATTGAGGCTGTTCTGAGGGCAAAAGGGGGTGTAACTCAATATAAGGACAGAGTTCCTAATGTTTGGTACACTTTGTGTATATTTTAAGGGGGGGTTATATTTTATTGGGCTGAGAAGAGACAGTGGGAAAGATAGTCAGATATTCTAACCCTCGCCAACACCGGCAAGCATGTGTGCTTATAGGCGGTAGCACTAACCGCTAGTCCACAAATCATGTGGTTTTAACATTTAACAGTGCAGATAAGCGATACATGCTTATGTAGGTCTTCACAATGAGACTTTACAATGATTACTGGAGAAGCAAACTTAAAAGGTAATAAAACCATGTGTTTCTATTCGTGCTAAATTAGTCTTACCACAGGAAACCCTCCTTAAATTCAGTGAACTTGTGACGGACCATGAACGAGGCCAGAGCATCTGCTACCTGGGGAAACAAGCAATGTCGGTTTAGTTCCCAGACATTGAGAATAGTATTTTGTGTGCAATATTACTTACATATTGGCCTGAAATTACTATCGCAACAAAATGGGAAACAACGACACATTTAACAAGCAGTTGTTCAGCCTCATACCCAGAACTCACTTTTTCAGGGGCGTCCTCGTGGACAGCATGGCCACACTGAGGGAGCACCTGCATCTGGAACTTCCCTGAACACAAATGGAACACAAATATTTATGTGCAATATGCTTCCATTGGATTTAGAAGATGTTACAGTAAAACCATAGGGAGTGGGGGACGATGTTAAGTGGATTGTCACAGTCACCATCAGAACCACAATTGTCAACAACAACCAACCTAACAAACATTAATCTGAGGCCGTCCTCACCTTGCATCTGTCCAATTGTGAGATCTTTGTCAAGCCTGTCCACACCTGTAAAGGGAAAAACATTATACGCAACATTGTGTGCTGTAGTCCAATGTCAAAGACAAATGTATTTGAATTATATTGAAAACACACAAGTGTAAAAATCATGTGGATTAAAATGTACTGAATCGAGGGACTCACCAGCGAGCAGGAGCAGTTTTGGCACAGGACAGGAAAGGAATAGGGCAGACAGGCCACTGAACCAGCCCTCCCAGTACTTCTCTGTCTTTGACAGATCAATCTGCCAGGTATAAAGGGTCTCCTTCTTCACCTGAAGAAAGCAAAGAGACAGTTAACCTTAAATTTACTCTTCATGTACACACTACAACAGACTTTGTAAAGGTGGGAAATGACATACACACTCCCCCAAGATGACATATGCACCCAGATGTATACACCAACTACTAATGCCCAAGAAGACCCACGCATACAAACACACCCGAATACACAGGTATACAATATATTGTAAAAAAATAAACATTACCCCCCCCAATCATCCCATCCCTAACCTCTTGGTCATCCTCCTTCTTTCTTTTGTGGTTGGATTCTCCTTCCTCTTCTTCCTCCTCCTCTTCAATGATGCCGTCACTGATGCTCTTGGAGACGCCTGGACTGTTCAGGGGTTCCTCACATCTATGGAGGAGGTCAGAACTTGTGTTTAGTTACAGGTCCTGAAAAGTCACACCTTGAAGTTGATTAATTTAAAAAGGTATTTTGCCCTCTGATACAGTTTTTCTCAGGTCCAGACGTACTTTTTCACCTGGCCTCCCATGGACACCCGGGCTGACTCAACATTTCGGATCTGTCCACTCTTCACACTGATGGGGGAGGGACAAGATAAGAACACATGACTTGGAATATGCTCTATTAGTAAAGCATTTGCTGAGCATTTCTACACTTGTGTGTATGGACAGCATCTCACACCTCCACTCAATGGCATTCTCCACAGACTTAAAGGTCTTTGGCCGACTCCTGAGGAAATTCTGCATACTGTTTAAGGCATCCATTGCTGTGCCTGAAAACACAATAGTGGAAATTTTATGAAATAATCACTCAATCAATTAATTAATGACACCGTGTGTCACATTATATTTATTGTTTTAAACTACATCAATAAATCTTCTGTCAGCTCCTCAACTGCTGCTTGTTTGATCATCAAATGACAAGTCCCGATCATGAGACAAACAAACAAACACAAATACCATAATCACCTTCCACGACATCAATCACACACAGGCCAAGTAAAGACGGCACGTGGTTTGCCGCAGCGGTATGAACTGCTATAGCTCCACCCATGCTGTGTCCAATCATCATGATCGGAGGTGGGTTTTCTCCATAGAGTGTTTCTACCACTTTGCCAATGTCCCTGGTGGAGAGATGAGACAAAACCAGCAAAAATCAACTGCTAGAACAATCTCATCCATACAAACCAGCCTAATCCAGCTCCTCAAACAATCACACCCAACAGAAGATAGACAATATAGAAAGAGATGGAAAGAGATGTCAGTTTCTTCCCACTGGCACTTTGTCCATGTAAACAAGACTATTCTGGGGGGTTGCAGCAAGCCTGTTCTCTCCTTGCATCAAACAGCAGATCAGTGTCTCAATGGGAGACAGCAGCAGCCGATAGCTCATCTGACTCAGTTCTCCTCGCTCTCCAACAGGTTCTCTCCACCCCCTTACAGTAATCCTCCACCATTGCCTCAGGTCCTGTCCGGTTTCCTCCCATCTAAACAACACAATACCTTCCCCATCACACACCCTGTTTAACACTCATCTCTGAATGATGACAGAAAAAACATTCCTGACAACTTACTTGGCCATTGTTTCCGCTGAGAGATCGTCAGAATTCTTTACTTTGGTGTCACCTTTGTGGGAAAGAAAATAGTTTAAAAAATAATAATACTATTGAGACCATGAATATGAGGTAACCAGAAGGAATGTGTGTTATCATGAGGGAGAGTTAGCCACTCACCATGGGCCCTGAGGTCCATAGCCACCACACGGCAGTTAATTCTGTTGTATATCACCGCCTGCAAACACAAACCCACTGTGTTAACTTAACTCTGGCCAGAATTCAGTGTCAGTCTGTGTTATTATAAGGCAGGCTCAAAAACATACTGCTCCATCTTGTGTGAATCCTGGTTTAGGAAGGCCACCAAAAATTCTGAAATTTCCATCCCCAACTACAACATTTTCCGCCAAGATAGAACTGCCAAAGGGGATGGAGTTGCAATCTACTGCAGAGTTCTGTCATGCTATCCAGGTCTGTGCCCAAACAGTTCGAGCTTCTACTTTTAAAAATCCACCTTTCCAGAAATAAGTCTCTCACTGTTATTATAGACCGCCCTCAGCTGTGCCCTGGACACCATATGTGAATTAATTGCCCCTCACTTATCTTCAGAGTTTGTACTGTTAGGTGACCTAAAACTGGGACATGCTTAACACCCCGGCCATCCTACAATCTAAGCTAGATGCCTTCAATCTCACACAAATGATGAAGGACCCTACCATGTACAACCCCATATCCGTAAACACAAGCACCCTCATAGATATCATCCTGACCAACCTGCCCTCCAAATACACCTCTGCTGTCTTCAACCAGGATCTCAGCGATCACTGCCTCGTTGCCTGCGTCCGTGGTCAAACGACCACCCCTCATCACTGTCAAACGCTCCCTAAAACACTTCAGCGAGCAGGCCTTTCTAATCGACCTGGCCCGGGTATCCTGGAAGGATATTGACCTCATTCAGTCAGTAGAAGATGCCTGGCTATTCTTTAAAAGTGCTTTTCTCACCATCTTAAATAAGCATGCCCCATTCAAAAAATGTAGAACTAAGAACAGATATAGCCTTTGGTTCACTCCAGACCTGACTGCCCTTGACCAGCACAAAAATATCCTGTGGCGTACGGCATTAGCATCAAATAGCCCCCGCGATATGCAACTTTTCAGGGAAGTTAGGAACCAATATACACAGACAGTTTGAAAAAGCTAGCCTTTGCTTTCCTAACAGAAATTTGCACCCTGTAGCACAAACTCGAAAAGGTTCTGGGACACTGTAAAGTCCATGGAGAATAAGAGCACCTCCTCCCAGTTGCCCACTGCACTGAGGCTAGGAAACATTGTCACCACCGATAATCTCAAGAAGCATTTTTCTACAGCTGGCCATGCTTTCCATATGGCTACCCCTACCCTGGTCAACAGCTCTGCATTCCCCACAGCAACTTGCCCAAGCCTCCCCCATTTATCCTTCACCCAAATCCAGATAGCTGATGTTCTGAACGAGCTGCAAAATCTGGAAAACTATAAATCAGCTGGGCTAGACAATCTGCAACCTCTCTTTCTAAAATTATCCACCGCAATGGTTGCAACCCCTATTACTAGCCTGTTCAACCTCTCATCGTCTGAGATGCCTAAAGATTGGAAAGCTGCCGCAGTCATCCCCCTCTTCAAAGGGGAAGACACTCTAGACCCAAACTGTTACAGGCCAATATCTATCCTACCCTGCCTTTCTAAAAGTCATCGAAAGCCAAGTTAACAAACAGATCACCGACCATTTCGAATCCCACTGTACCTTCTCTGCTATGCAATCTGGTTTCCGAGCTGGTCATGGGTGCACCTCAGCCACGCTCAAGGTCCTAAACGATATCATAACCTCCATCGATAAAAGACAGTAATGTGCAGCCGTCTTCATCGACCTGGCCAAGGCTTTCGACTGTCAATCACTGCATTCTTATCGGCAAACTCAACAGCCTTGGTTTCTCAAATGACTGCCTCGCCTGGTTCACCAACTAATTCTCAGATAGAGTTCAGTGTGTCAAATCGGAGGGCCTGTTGTCCGGACCTCTTGGCCCGAGAATTGGCACTCTTTTCTCTGTATACATCAATGTCGTCACTCTTGCTGCTGGTGATTCTCTGATCCACCTCTATGCAGACGGTATCATTCTGGCCTCCATATACTTCTGGCCCTTCTTTGGACACTGTTAACTAACCTCCAGACGAGCTTCAATGCCATACAACTCTCCTTCCGTGGCCTCCAACTGCTTTTAAATGCAAGTAAAACCAAATACATCATCTTCAACCAATCACTGCCCGCACCCACCCAACATCACTACTCTGGACAGCTCTGATTTAGAATACGTGGACAACTACAAATACCTAGGTGTCTGGTTAGACTGTAAACTCTCCAGAATCACATTAAGCATCTCCAATCCAAATTTAAATCTAGAATCGGCTTCCTATTTCGCAACAAAGCCTTCTTCACTCATGCTGCCAAACATACCCTCGTAAAACTGACTATCCTACCGATCCTTGACTTTGGCGATGTCATTTACAAAATAGCCTCCAAAACTCTACTCAGCAAATTGGATGTAGTCTATCACAGTGCCATCCATTTTGTCACCAAAGCCCCATATACTACCCACCACTGCGACCTTTATGCTCTCGTTGACTGGCTCTCGTTGACTGGCCCTCGCTTCATATACGTTGCCAAATCCACTGGCTCCAGGTCATCTATAAGTCTTTGCTAGATAAAGCCCCGCCTATCTCAGCTCACTTGTCACCACAGCAGCACCCACCCATAGCACGCGCACCAGCAGGTATATTTCACTGGTCATCCCCAAAGCCAACTCCTCTTTTGGCCGCCTTTCCTTACAGTTCTCTGCTGCCAATGACTGGAACGAATTGCAAAAATCACTGAAGCTGGAGTCATATCTCCCTCACTAACTTTAAGCATCAGCTGTCAGAGCAGCTTACTGATCATTGCACCTGTACACAGCCCATCTGTAAATAGCACACCCAACTACCTTATCCCCACATTATTATTTATTTTTTCCTTCTTTGCACCCCATGATCTCTACTTGCACATTCATCTTCTGCACATCTATCACTCCAGTGTTTATTTGTAATTATTTCACCAGTATGGCCTATTTATTGCCTTACCTCCCTAATCTTACTACATTTGCACACACTGTATATACATTTTTCTATTGTGTTATTGACTGTACGTTTGTTTATCCCATGTGTAACTGTGTTGTTTGTGTCGCACTACTTTGCATTATCTTGGCCAGGTCTCAGTTGTAAATGAGAACTTGTTCTCAACTGGCCTACCTGGTCAAATAAAGGGGAAATTACCAACATTACCAACATTACCAATGTTATGGGATCTTTGTGAGAATTTAAGACCTACTTTTGAAAGGGAAACACATACCATTCGGGTGCACATCAAGTGCTCGCTACCCTCGGGTATGGGCACTTTTCGGCGGGAGCTTGCCGACCGGCATTTCACATCCTTCAATGAGCAAATGTTTTGGATTCAATCATCAGAAAAACAAGCTGAAACATAAAATTCCCATACACCATGCACAACAGGCTAAGAGGGGTTTCTTTGCCATCAATGGGTTCCCAAAGAAAAACAGCTCCCACGTCACCATAAAAGCACCATTCCAAAACGAGTTCAACTAGGCTATGTTAACAGAAAAAGGCTTCCACTCTTAATATGCAGGTGATTATGCAATGTGCAAAAAAGCGCTACTGAATGTGGTGGCAAGGTTGCCAGGTGAAACTCATGACTCGTTCGTCCGCAGAACAGCAATGTGGGCCTATACGCCTACCGGAGGGAGCTGTTGAGGATGGTGAGTGTTGCCTACTCATTTGAAGTATTTGCCATTTCTAAAGCAACTTGAATTGTCCTCTCTTTGTAGCTATGTTTTTATTTTTACTGGTAAAACCACAACTGAGCAAGTCAAATAAAACCTTTTGGTTGTAATCAATCTGACACTAGCATCTCTATTCCAGTCTTGGAAAAGTGTTTTTTTCATAGCTATTTTGGTTGCACCATTGTATTTCATGATACGGCCTTGTATATTCCCTATATGCTTAAAAGGGATGATTTTGCCCATATGGCGCTAATTAGGGGCATTTCGAAATGCAAAATGTGCGCATGACGCTCGTAGGACTGTTTGATAAAATACACTTTTTCTATGCATACGAACATTCTAAATTCCATTTGTAAGTAGTATTTTAGAATAGTGTCTATGCAATATTGATAAATGAGGCCCCTGGTTCAGTCTGCTTTCCATTAGACACTGGGAGATGAATTCACCTTTCAGCAGGACAATAACCTAAAATAAGGCCAAATCTACACTGGAGTTGCTTACCAAGAAGACAATGACTGTTCCTGAGTGGCCAAGTTATAGTTTTGACTTAAGCATAGTTAAAAATCTATGGAAAGACTTGAAAATTGTTGTCTAGCAATGATCAACAGCCAATTTGGCAAGAATTATGAAAATAATAATGGCCAAATGTTTCACAATCCAGGTGTGGAAAGCTCTTCGATACTTACACAGAAAGACTCACAGCTGTAATTGCTGCTTCTACAAAAGTATTGACAAGGGTGTGAATAACGTATTTCGTTTTCAATACATTTGCAAAAATGTCTAAAAACATGTTTTCACTTTGTCATTATGGGGTATTGTGCATAGATGTGTGAGATAAGAAATCAATTTAATCCATTTTGAATTCAGGCTGTAACAACTAGGGCTGTTGCGGTGACTGCAGTAATATTCCAAGTGACCATTGAGTCACGGTAATCTCCTTTTATGCACTCAGGACATGCATTACCCAACTCGCTAATGGCCTAGTATGCAGGGCTCTGTTGTCCCTCTAACCACTCTGACATCAATGCAAATGGATTCGAAAATCACAATCAAAACAGTATCACACTTTTTTTTTTTTTACTCACCTAACTGATTGATTTGAAGAAAAAAAAGTGGAAAATATGGACATTGTGCATGTTGTTTCTATGAATAACAACGAAATGGATAGCACTTTCTAAGGTGAGGATTATTCAAAACACACATATGCATAGGCCTATATATGAGCCCAAGCCCCAAAAAATATCCTGAATTAAAATAATGATTCTGCTGTTATACAATATATAGCCTACCGCATACTATGCACGGAAAAACACAGAAAAAAACACAGAAAAATATTTTAAAAATTAAAGATTTCAAATGTGTTTGGTACATAATTGGTCTAGCCTTATTCCCCAAAAGTTTTATTCTAGTAACCACCTTTGAGAGTGGACTGTATTATGATGCATACTGGATGGACTGGTTTCCTCATGCTACGCTCCAAACTTTCTATCCATGAGTTTGGGAGCGAACGTATAGGCCTAGGTGATGCTGTTGGTTCATTAATTGTGCAGGGCGGCTTACAGTTAGCCTATAATTATAGTGAATTTGTACTTGATTTTGAATAGCCTAGTAATAGGGCATTTTTTTATTTTCATAATTAATAGGCTGACATTACCTTTAGCTACAGAATCTCACCACTGTGTATTTCCATCTCCTCCTCTCTCCTTAATTCTGTTCTCGTGCGCACAGAGAGGGTCTGTCAATAGTTTCATGAAATATGTTTTGTTGTGAAAACATGTTACTATCAATGTCCCCGAACAGATTTCCCTTGGTTTCCCAAATTAAGCACTGGGTTATGCTGTGTTATGCACTATAGCCCGTTACCATATATGTGATTGAATATTATCTGCTGTTGGCTTGTGTGGATGTACAGTGCCTTGCGAAAGTATTCGGCCCCCTTGAACTTTGCGACCTTTTGCCACATTTCAGGCTTCAAACATAAAGATATAAAACTGTATTTTTTTGTGAAGAATCAACAACAAGTGGGACACAATCATGAAGTGGAACGACATTTATTGGATATTTCAAACTTTTTTAACAAATCAAAAACTGAAAAATTGGGCGTGCAAAATTATTCAGCCCCCTTAAGTTAATACTTTGTAGCGCCACCTTTTGCTGCGATTACAGCTGTAAGTCGCTTGGGGTATGTCTCTATCAGTTTTGCACATCGAGAGACTGAAATTTTTTCCCATTCCTCCTTGCAAAACAGTTCAAGCTCAGTGAGGTTGGATGGAGAGCATTTGTGGACAGCAGTTTTCAGTTCTTTCCACAGATTCTCGATTGGATTCAGGTCTGGACTTTGACTTGGCCATTCTAACACCTGGATATGTTTATTTTTGAACCATTCCATTGTAGATTTTGCTTTATGTTTTGGATCATTGTCTTGTTGGAAGACAAATCTCCGTCCCAGTCTCAGGTCTTTTGCAGACTCCATCAGGTTTTCTTCCAGAATGGTCCTGTATTTGGCTCCATCCATCTTCCCATCAATTTTAACCATCTTCCCTGTCCCTGCTGAAGAAAAGCAGGCCCAAACCATGATGCTGCCACCACCATGTTTGACAGTGGGGATGGTGTGTTCAGCTGTGTTGCTTTTACGCCAAACATAACGTTTTGCATTGTTGCCAAAAAGTTCAATTTTGGTTTCATCTGACCAGAGCACCTTCTTCCACATGTTTGGTGTGTCTCCCAGGTGGCTTGTGGCAAACTTTAAACAACACTTTTTATGGATATCTTTAAGAAATGGCTTTCTTCTTGCCACTCTTCCATAAAGGCCAGATTTGTGCAATATACGACTGATTGTTGTCCTATGGACAGAGTCTCCCACCTCAGCTGTAGATCTCTGCAGTTCATCCAGAGTGATCATGGGCCTCTTGGCTGCATCTCTGATCAGTCTTCTCCTTGTATGAGCTGAAAGTTTAGAGGGACGGCCAGGTCTTGGTAGATTTGCAGTGGTCTGATACTCCTTCCATTTCAATATTATCGCTTGCACAGTGCTCCTTGGGATGTTTAAAGCTTGGGAAATCTTTTTGTATCCAAATCCGGCTTTAAACTTCTTCACAACAGTATCTCGGACCTGCCTGGTGTGTTCCTTGTTCTTCATGATGCTCTCTGCGCTTTTAACGGACCTCTGAGACTATCACAGTGCAGGTGCATTTATACGGAGACTTGATTACACACAGGTGGATTGCATTTATCATCATTAGTCATTTAGGTCAACATTGGATCATTCAGAGATCCTCACTGAACTTCTGGAGAGTTTGCTGCACTGAAAGTAAAGGGGCTGAATAATTTTGTACGCCCAATTTTTCAGTTTTTGATTTGTTAAAAAAGTTTGAAATATCCAATAAATGTCGTTCCACTTCATGATTGTGTCCCACTTGTTGTTAATTCATCACAAAAAAATACAGTTTTATATCTTTATGTTTGAAGCCTGAAATGTGGCAAAAGGTCGCAAAGTTCAAGGGGGCCGAATACTTTCGCAAGGCACTGTATGTATGTGTTATGCAACATAGCTGACTTGAAACATTGTTAACAGTTTCAGGGCCATGGGCCTTTCTCATGATGGAAAAATACAGAATAACATAGAAACGGACACATACAGAACATAGTGTAGCAAACCACAGACTGTTTTTTGTTAGAACTCAAACTTAACAATAACAGAAACCAGATATGTGATAACGGTATCTAGGGAATGAGCGCATAGATACTCGACACAGCAACAGTTACATCTATCAACTGGAGCGCCCGGGGGCTGGTACCAGCTCGTACGACAACAATCAACGATAGGCTGGGTGAGTCTAAACCACGCCCAGTCTCTACTCTGACAAGTCGGCTCGGAAGCAGGAACTATTTCTGTCAGAGTATATTTATAATATCTTTGTCAAGAACAAGTTAGTTCTCTGTTTGCCCTGCGAGGTGGGACAGAGAGCCCGTATATACGAAAATTGCATTTACCACTTATTGCTTAGCTAATAAAAAATACATAGTATACAATCGGTGACTCAATGTCATATTTATCCTGATACCAGATTCGAATTGACGCAACTCTAACAGTAGCTGCAGGAACAGGGTTGGAGATCCCATGGCATACAGAGTTTGGGCAGAAAATCCCCTGTTGCAAAGCAAGAGGCTGCGTGCTCCTCAAACAGTGGTTGATAGATGGAGTGAAATATCCGGAGTAGCCTACCCAGCATAGGATTGAAAAACGAACCAGCCGCAAAAGCGGCCTCCATTCGCTATTGGAGTGCATAATGATGACATGTCTTTATCCCACTGCCCATTTGATAATGGGCCATTCTAAATCTAGTTAAATAGATTTATTAGACTATATTAAAATGTATTTATTAGACTTGTTTTTTTTGAAGGTGCATATCAGTGGCTTGTATGCCGGGAGATGCTAAACATCTTTATGTTAATTAACGGTCAGACTGGCAGTCTTTTGCATGAAAATTAGCAGCTGACAAAATATAATGACCGCCACAGCCCTAAACTCAACAAAATGTGGAATAAGTCAAGGGGTATGAATACTTTCTGAAGGCTCTGTAAATCCATGACATGTGATGGTAGTGTGTGTACATAAAACAGTATGGGTGCTCTATCTGGTATTTGATAGTATTACTCACAGTGAACACAGCCCAGGAGAGAGCAGAGTGGCCTCCTCCATGGAGCAGGAGCAGCACAGGACCATGCTGGCCACTGCAGTAGATTCTGAACGTGTGCAGAGTAGTCAAGGAATATAGAGTATAGACACATTCACAATGGAGATATGCTTATGATGCACTGGATCAAGAGTTCAATATTACACGGTATAAAATGAATTCTCTTCAGTAAGTGTTTCAAAAATATGATACATCATTCATGGTTCAATTCCATGTGTAGATGAACATTAGCACACTTATGGGAGCCACAGTAAAGGATATATCTTTGCCGTTATCGTTTTCCACTTCTACATCTTCCATCGCTTCAAAGTATTCACTCCAGGAGAGAGGGGAGAAGTCTCTCTTCCGTCCAGGTCTGTGTGTTAGCCAGGTTGAGTATCAAACAGAAAGAGGATCTTAAACAGTGGGTAAATCCATTTGAATTCAATCACTTTTTGACAGCACCCCTTTTGATTTGAACAAAACCTTCCATACATATTTGCCCAGTGTAGAAGTGCTCAGAAAGTGACATTTTGGACCTGAATGCCAAAACATTCAAGAGATAAGTGCTCAAAGTTTACCTATTTAGCATACCCCACCATACCATGAAACATCCATGTCTTCACCACTGGAAAGGATAAATGGTTGAGATTGATATAATTTAAATATTTAATCATTTCTTGAAAAAACTGTTTTTTAATAAAACTTTTATGTTGTGCCCGCCATTGTTTGAGACAAGACGCTCTTGGTGGTTGTCATGTTTTGGCTGATAAATGTACTAAAATGGGAATACAATTTAAATGTAAACTTTCAAATGGGACCACAAAGACAGTTAGAAGTCCACAAATCAGAGAACTTTAACTTGAATGGGAATAGACGAAATTGAAATTATACTGTCAATTCTTTATAGGAAACCTATTGAAATCATATAAATATAGATAATAGATAGATAGACATGACCATTTAAGTTGACATTTGACAGTGGTCATCTTTGTGGTAGTAATTAGAAGTAAAAATGTTAATTCAATTTACATTTCAATGGTGTACCAGCTAAATTGCTGTGATATGGAAGAATAGGTCCATTATATGAATTATATTTCTATGATTGAAATGACACCCACCCTGTATTCAATACCATATGTCTCAAATTATGTCAGGGACATCACAAAAACCTCAAATGATGTAAAGTAGGGTTTAAGCTATAAAATATGCAAATATGAAGAAAAAAATTGTTTAAGCATTTTTTTTATAATTTACACTACAGGTTTAAAAACGTAATGTTTATATATTCAAAAACGAATTATGACATTTTTTAAGCCTTGTAGGCAAGCTTTTAAATTATATCAAACTCCACCGTTTATATTTTTCCAGTGATGAAGACATGGATGGTGGGGTACGCAAAATGGGTCAACTTTGAGAACCTTCATCTAAAGAAAGTTACTTTCCAACCACTTCATTTATGGGCAAACTTGTATGGAAAGTTGTGTAGAAATCAAAAGAGATGCAGACAAAAAAGGGATTTCATTTAAAATAATTTACCCCAGTGTAGTCCTACATTAACCCTTAGCTCAAGCTGTAAATGTCATGTTCTCATATTCACTCAGGGGCATGCCATCAAATGTATGGTTAATTCATCAGTGAATGTTGTATACCCATAATTATGAAACCATTCAAATAAGATGAAGCAGAAAGACCTTATTGATCAAATAGTGATGACCTGTGAGAATGACTTCTTAACTATAAAGTAAGAAATTGAGTCATGACCAGTGATTTAGATCATAAATCATTGGTCATGACACGGGAGGGACTATGACAGCAGCTCTGGTGACAGAGAAGAAGGAGGGATACCCACACAACAAAGAGGGTGGATTCATTTTAGCTATACCGGTTCATAAATTGGACCATCAACGACCCATGTGAAACACGAATATTGAAGAATTTGGAGGCAGCATAATCCATAAAATATTCGTAGCTATCAAGCTAATTTATTTCATAACACGGTAGCTTGTTGACTGGGACTTAACTGATGATGCTCCTAATGTACTGACCTGTCAAAACCAAAGGAGGTCAAAACCAGCTGGCTTTCGCACTTAAATTGAACAATTAAACAACACGTGAAGAGGAGCATTGTTCACAAGATAATAGGATTGAAAAGCTGTATTATTTTCAGTACCTAATGTCAGCTGTCAGATATATTTAACTGTTATCTAGTTAGCTTGCTAGCTAGCTAGAAACGTTTTGAACTTAGCTAACTAGTTTTACCACAAAAGTTAAACAGAGGAAAATACTGTTTTTGGCTCAGGTTAGTTATGCATTCACAAGTTGTAGGGTTTAGCAACAAGAGCCAGACAACTATCTGATTATAGCCTCGCCAACCATCTCAAAACTAGCTGTGAACTCACCCCATTCTCATTTTAGACCGCGACTGCAAGCCTCCTGACACGGGAGGTCTGGAAGCTAACACATTCAAATGCAACTGTTTCTCCATGCTGTCGAACGCGGGGCCAAGGCCGTTCAGTCAAATACCAAATCTTCCCCCTCCTTCGAACCATACGATGTTCTTCCAGCACCGGTCAGCTATTAGCAGCTATAAATTGACAACCGCAAAATGTGTTTATCGTCCCACAACATTACCCGTTTGCCAATTGCCACATTGCACTCTGGGATATGTTCGCATACTGCTCACTATTCTCAACTAAATCATCAAGATACATTCATAGAAAAACTATATTTCCCAGAAACATGGTGTAAGTGTAGAACCTTAATCTTCGTAAAAAAAAAGAAGAAAATGACGTAATCAAATAAAATAACATTTTATTGGTGCATACACATATTTAGAAGACGTTATTGTGGGTGTAGCGAAATACTTGTGTTCCTAGCTCCAACAGTGCAGTAATATCTAACTACTCACAACAATACACACAAATCTAAAAGTAAAATAATTAAATTAAGAAAAATATAAATATTAGGACGAGCAATGTCGGAGTTCGGAATATAAATATATATCTGTAGATATCTGTGTATATATATATATATATATATATATATATATATATATATATATATTTATATTCTGAACTCCGACATTGCTCGTCCTAATATTTATATTTTTCTTAATTTAATTATTTTACTTTTAGATTTGTGTGTATTGTTGTGAGTAGTTAGATATTACTTATAAATATATATATATATATATATATATATATATATATATATATATATACTATTCTATCCTACGTATTTTACGTATTTTACAGATATATATATATATATATATATATATATATATATATATATATATATATATATATATATATATGTTGTCAATATATATATATATATCTGTAGAATAAGTAGGATAGAATAAGTAGGATAGAATAGAATAGTATATATAGTATATATATATATAAATATATATATATATATATATATTCTACAGATATATATTTATATTCCGGACTCTGACATTGCTCGTCCTAATATTTATATTTTTCTTAATTTAATTATATATATATGTATAAATATATATCTGTAGAATACATAGGATAGAATAGTATATAGCAATAGTTGAATAGGATGACATTGACATTGACTAGAATACAGTATATACATATGAAATTAGTAAAACAGTATGTAAACATTATTAAAGTAACCAGTGATTCCATGTCTATGTACACAGAGCAGTAGCCTCTAAGGTGCAGGGTTGAGTAACCGGGTGGTAGCCGGCTAGTGACAATGACTAAGTTCAGGGCAGGGTATTGGGTGGAGGCCGGCTAGTGATGGCAGTCTGATGGCCTTGAGATAGAAGCTGTTTTTCAGTCTCTTGGTCCCAGCTTTGATGCACCTGTACTAACCTCGCTTTTTGGATGATAGCGGGGTGAACAAGCCGTGGCTCGGGTGGTTTATGTCCTTGATGATCTTTTTGGCCTTCCTGTGACATCTGCTTGCTGTAGGTGTCCTGGCGGACATGCAGTGTGCCCCCGGTGATACGTTGGGCAGACTGCACCACCCTCTGGAGAGCTCTGCGGTTGCAAGCGGTGCAGTTGCCATACCAGGCAGCGATACAACCCGATAGGATGCTCTCAATGGGTTAGGGTTAGGGTTAGGGTTCAATCTGTAAAAGTTTGAAAGGGTCTTAGGGGAAAAGCTGAAATTCTTTAGCCTCCTGAGGTTGAAAAGACGCTGTTTTGCATTCCTCGCTGCACTGTCTGTGTGGGTGGACAATTTCAGATTGTCTGTGATATGTATGCCAAGGAACTTGAAGTTTTTCACCTTCTCCGCTGCGGCCCCGTCGATGTTGATGGAGGCATGCTCCCTCTGCTGTCTCCTGAAGTCCACGATCATTTCCTTCATCTTTGTTGACGTTGAGGGAGAGCTTATTTTCCTGGCACCACTCTGCCAGGGCCCTCACCTCCTCACTGTAGGCTGCCTCGTCATTGTTGGAAATCTGGCCTACTACTGTTGTGTCGTCTGCAAACTTGATGATTGAGCTGAAGGCATGCATGGCCACGCAAGGAGTACAGGAGGGGGCTGAGCACACACCCTTGTGGGTCCCCTGTGTTGAGGATCAGCGTAGTCGAGGTGTTGTTTCCTACATCCACCACCCGGGGGCGGCCCGTCAGAAAGTCCAGGACACAGTTGCACAGGGTGGGGTTCAGTCCCAGGCCCGAGCTTAATGATGAGCTTGGAGGGTACTATGGTGTTGAAGGCTGAGCTGTAGTCAATGAACAACATTCTTACATAGGTATTCCTCTTGTCCAGATGGGATAGGGTAGTGTGCAATGCAATGGCGATTGCATCGGCAGCCTTGCGTGGGTTAACAAGCTTAAATGTCTTATGTCAGCCATAATGAACGAGAGCCCACAGTCCTCGGGAGGGGCCCACGTTGGTGGCACTGTGTTTTCCTCAAAACGGGCGAAGAAGGTGTTTAGCTTGTCCGGGAGCAAGACGTTGGTGTTGATTACAGAAAAATGTATTACAGAAAAATTATAATCATCATTATATTGCCAATGGCAATGGTTAATCATAGTCATAACAAGCATAACAATCATAACTGGACCCTAATCATCATCATCGTCCCATTCCCTTGGATTAAATCAATGTTTATTTATTGGTTGAGTACACTGATTGTTAGACGTTATCGCAGGTGCATCAAAATACTTGTGTTTCTAGCTCCAACAGTGCAGTACTACCTAGCAATACAAAAGTTTATATAATACTTCTATGGATACAAAGCATCAGTTCATTGCAAAGTGTGCAAGGAGCTGTGCAAGTGAGAAAGGTGAAGTATATTACAGAGGAGCACTACCATCGAGTAACCAGTGGAGGCCAGTGTGAAGCAGGCCAGAGATGAACAGTGTCTTACTTTTTATACACAGCTTCTGACTCCTCAGTCAAATCAATTAAGAAATAGCCTCAATACTGACATGTGTAAGGATTTGTGTATGTTCTTGGGTGTCCGTGGCAGCAGGGGTTGTTTCACCATGACATCATCATCATTGCTTCAATCCCCCCATCATTCCCTTCCCCCCTGACCAGGCTGGAGTTTGATATTGCTGAGATTCCCCTTTGAGGCGCAGAATGCCACGAGCATACATATGTATGTAATCATGAAGAACGCAGGCAATAACCCTAGTTGCTGCTATGTCATTGTGATAACCTTCTACACTCTATCCTGATTCTTAAAAGTATGCAAACTGTCATTGATGCAAATAGAGTCATCCCCATACAGAGACAATACAATGTATATGTCATCCCTCTGTGACATGACCTGAGTGAATCCTACTACTATAGAATATCCTTCCCTGCAACAAAGCTCCACTAGAGGGCAATAAAGGAGATAACGTCAGAGCACAACTACATGCCAATATAACCCTGTAGAGCAGGGGTCGACAACAGGCGTTTTTTGTGAGGGCCCCAAAGATTTTCAGTAAAAAATAAAAAATAAAGAGAATTTACATTTTTGGTCATAAAAGACTGTAAATATCACCATGATATTCTGCTAAAAATGTATATTTTAATTTAGGAAATATGTTCCCAAGTATTCCCACAAATAAAAAGAGAGACAGTATGATTGTATCTTATTGTAATCAAGGTATGAAATTGTTATTTTCAAATACAATCTATTTTTGGGTTTGCAGTGTGCAGTCAATTTGCAGTGTGCAAATTACTATAATTATGTTCAGGCCACCCAACCATCCATGCGGGAAAAAATCAACCCACAACAAAAAACTAGTTGCCTACCCAAGCTGGAGAGCTCTCTCAGGAACCAACTGACAGAGTATTGACAAATGATCATTCATGGTTCCCCACTACACTGCACATACAGTACATATAACACCCGCTTCCATATAACATGGCAGACATACCATGTGTTGAAGTTTTGGCTCATTCATGTGATAGAGAGTGCAAAGTGAAGCTGTGGTTTGGATACTTCCTGGTACTGTTTACTTGACAGAGGTGGTTAGAGAGTATTGTTGTTGAGCACAGACAAACACATGCAGGTTCTCTTGCTCGCGTCACACAAGAAGTCTCATCTGTCAGGTGTGATTATCTGCAGTGTTTAAAGGGCCACTCCTTAAAGGAGGAAGTTGTTTGAATAGGACATTCTGTTCTTTACATCTTGTCATAGTGTGTTATGCAGTTTTGATATCACTCAGCGGTGTCTGATATTTAGACTAGTTACACAGAAGAAAAGCTTTATCAAGCTTATAGAATCAGAGTTTCACATGGAAATTTCACATGGAACAAACAAATTCCTAACATGCCACAGAAGAACCCATTTCACAGTATCACAGCATTCACTGTTACAACCTGGCTCAAGATTGTACCAAACAGGGGGAAACCACACACTCAGTAAAGGAATAACAAAATGAATTTATTCCATAAATAAAGTGAACACTCAAAACAATAATCAGATGAGATATGAAGGTCAGTAAATTACACATCAACTGCCAAAGCCACAACAAAACAACCAACACTATGCATGGAGAGAGGAATCTCTTGCTGAATGGGGAAGTAGTTGCTTTATGCCACAGCTGAGCTTTCACAGGTGTGCCCCATCAGCACTGACGACCCTACTCCGCCCACCAATCTCCTGCAGGAAGTAAGCGCAACAAAGCCCAGTAGACAGAGCAGGGAGGGGCCGTCACATCACTTTTTTCTCAATGTACCACACGCATACTGTATGTAGGGTATGTTGAGACATTTTTTATATTCAGCATCAGTACATCAAGGGAGATATAGTATTTTATCTAAGAAAGATATTTACATATATTTCAGGATGTTGTGTATCACTTGAAATAATCCGAATTCATATAAACAACAACTGTTTTGAAAACAGAGCATGTCCAAAAAAAGTGGTCTCTTGGCACAATTTACCCCAGATCAGATATGGAGTAAATTGAGCATAGGGACAGGGTAGGGAGAGTGGGGTAAGTTGAGCCATGTCTTACATTCAGCATCAATGGGTCAAGGAAAATACAGTATTCTTTCTAACAAAGATATCCACACATATTTCAGGATGATGTGTATTTCAGGATGATGTGTAGCCACGGGACAGGGTAAGTTAAGCCGCCTACACATTTCTGTATTGATTGAAATATTTCCCAAACACAATTCAACACAACAACAATCACTTTTGTGTATTTTAATAATTTAAAGCATCTTTTAAGCATCGTGAAGTTTTGATAACCATGTAAATCTCTCTAGGACATGGTGACTTTAGATATAAGCATCATGAAACCTAACAATGTCAATTCAATTTGAGTTGGTGAAAATCTGATTTTGGAGCCATCAGGTTTGAGGAGTTAGCAAGGTGACTTTGGTCAACTCAGAGTTCAACTTGGGTAAACAGCGTCAGGTCAATCCACTGCTGGTGCTTCTTGTTGAGAGTTGCCCGCCAGGTCTCTGGAATCACCAGCTGCATTTAAGGGAAAGACAGAGTTAAACTACCAACATGAGCAAATATTAAAATGACCATTTACAAGCTTGTCATTTATTATTAAAAAATAATAATAATCTCAGCACTTTCCGAGACATGCTTTGGAGGCAGGAAGGACATCCCCCTCTTCTGTTGGTCTTCGCCACACCGGGGCAAGGACAAAAGCCTGGGGTAGATTACCAGGGACAGGCCGAACATGAGGCAGGAGGGAGCGCTGGAGGTACAGTGCCTTGCGAAAGTATTCGGCCCCCTTGAACTTTGCGACCTTTTGCCACATTTCAGGCTTCAAACATAAAGATATAAAACTGTATTTTTTTGTGAAGAATCAACAACAAGTGGGACACAATCATGAAGTGGAACGACATTTATTGGATATTTCAACCTTTTTTAACAAATCAAAAACTGAAAAATTGGGCGTGCAAAATTATTCAGCCCCTTTACTTTCAGTGCAGCAAACTCTCTCCAGAAGTTCAGTGAGGATCTCTGAATGATCCAATGTTGACCTAAATGACTAATGATGATAAATAAAATCCACCTGTGTGTAATCAAGTCTCCGTATAAATGCACCTGCACTGTGATAGTCTCAGAGGTCCGTTAAAAGCGCAGAGAGCATCATGAAGAACAAGGAACACACCAGGCAGGTCCGAGATACTGTTGTGAAGAAGTTTAAAGCCGGATTTGGATGCAAAAAGATTTCCCAAGCTTTAAACATCCCAAGGAGCACTGTGCAAGCGATAATATTGAAATGGAAGGAGTATCAGACCACTGCAAATCTACCAAGACCTGGCCGTCCCTCTAAACTTTCAGCTCATACAAGGAGAAGACTGATCAGAGATGCAGCCAAGAGGCCCATGATCACTCTGGATGAACTGCAGAGATCTACAGCTGAGGTGGGATACTCTGTCCATAGGACAACAATCAGTCGTATATTGCACAAATCTGGCCTTTATGGAAGAGTGGCAAGAAGAAAGACATTTCTTAAAGATATCCATAAAAAGTATTGTTTAAAGTTTGCCACAAGCCACCTGGGAGACACACCAAACATGTGGAAGAAGGTGCTCTGGTCAGATGAAACCAAAATTGAACTTTTTGGCAACAATGCAAAACGTTATGTTTGGCGTAAAAGCAACACAGCTGAACACACCATCCCCACTGTCAAACATGGTGGTGGCAGCATCATGGTTTGGGCCTGCTTTTCTTCAGCAGGGACGGGGAAGATGGTTAAAATTGATGGGAAGATGGATGGAGAAAATACAGGACCATTCTGGAAGAAAACCTGATGGAGTCTGCAAAAGACCTGAGACTGGGACGGAGATTTGTCTTCCAACAAGACAATGATCCAAAACATAAAGCAAAATCTACAATGGAATGGTTCAAAAATAAACATATCCAGGTGTTAGAATGGCCAAGTCAAAGTCCAGACCTGAATCCAATCGAGAATCTGTGGAAAGAACTGAAAACTGCTGTTCACAAATGCTCTCCATCCAACCTCACTGAGCTCGAGCTGTTTTGCAAGGAGGAATGGGGAAAAATGTCAGTCTCTCGATGTGCAAAACTGATAGAGACATACCCCAAGCGACTTACAGCTGTAATCGCAGCAAAAGGTGGCGCTACAAAGTATTAACTTAAGGGGGCTGAATAATTTTGCACGCCCAATTTTTCAGTTTTTGATTTGTTAAAAAAGTTTGAAATATCCAATAAATGTCGTTCCACTTCATTATTGTGTCCCACTTGTTGTTGATTCTTCACAAAAAAATACAGTTTTATATCTTTATGTTTGAAGCCTGAAATGTGGCAAAAGGTCGCAAAGTTCAAGGGGGCCGAATACTTTCGCAAGGCACTGTACCTGTATGTCCAGGGGTTCATACATATACATGTAGAGAATACATAAGTGACAGCTACGGTATTAAGCATTCTCAGCACCATGAGAACAAATCTACAGTCAAGCCGTGGCATGAAAGGTTAGTGACAGCTACTATATTTAGTTATGTAGCTGTAGCTATAGGACAAAAATGCATAGGCCTATATGACAGATACAGGAAGGGAGAATCATCACGGAAGGGTTTTCATCTTTGTAAAGTACACACGGCATTTATGGAAAGCATGCATGTAAAGTTGTCTAGCATTCAATGCATGTCAGATCTAATGGGCAAATAGTAAGATTAACACAATGCATTTCTTCCCTTATTGTAAAGTACTCAAGCTTGCAAAATGTCAAGGGAATTGAATAGCCTACCTAACATAGCAGACCCATATGCATATGTAGATTGAAATGTAAGGCTAATATCACGATTTTCACACCATTAAACTAGCTAACATAATACATGTATTAGCTAATAAATGACTGATACTGCGAGATACATGTTGAATAAACCTGTGCCATACACTGGAACCGAAAATAAACTACTGTAGCATGCTAACGATACTGTACTGTAATGTAGCCTGCATCACATGCACATGATTTCACAACCACAAGCCATAACACTCCTGAACATCTAGTCAAATGGCTACCCAGACTATTTGCATAGAATATCCCTTTGAGCATGGTGAAGTTATTAATTACACTTTGGATGGTGTATCAATACATCAAAGGCACAAGCGTCCTTCCGAACTCAGTTGCCAGAGAGGAAGGAAACCGCTCAGGGATTTCACCATTATTGCACTAAAGTAATACGGCAAAAAATGTGGCACAGCAATTCACTCTTGGTCCTCAATACAAAGGGTTATGTTTGGGGCAAATCCAATACAACACATCACTAAGTACCACTCTTCATATTTTCAAGCATAGTGGTTGCTGCATCATGTTATGAGTATGCTTGTAATCGTTAAGGACTGGGGAGATTTCAGGATAAAAAAAATCTACTGAATGAAGCCAAGCACAGGCAAAATTCTAGAGGAAAACCTGGTTCAGTCTGCTTTCCACCAAACACTGAGAGATGAATGCACCTTTCAGCAGGACAATAACCTAAAACACGAGGCCAAATCTACACTGGAGTTGCTTACCAAGGAGACAGGGGAGGTTCCTAAATGGCCGAGTTACAGTTTTGTCTTAAACTATTGCAAGACTTGAAAATGCTTGACTATTTGCACATTTTGTTACGTTACAGCATTATTCTTAAATTGCTTTTATTTCCTCATCTATCTACACATAATACCCCATAATGACAAAGCAGAAATAGGTTTTCCGAATTTTTAGCAAAAGTAAATGTAAAAAACGGAATTATGACATTTACATAAGTATTCAGACCTATGAGACTCGAAACTGAACTCAGCAATATCCTGTTTCCATTGATTCTACAACATGATTGGAGAGTCCACCTGTGGTAAATTAAATTGATTGGACATTATTTGGAAAGGCACACACCTGTCTATATATGGTCCAACAGTTGACAGTTCATGTCAGAGCAAAAACCAAGCCATGAGGTCGAAGGAATTTTCCTTAGAGCTCCGAGACAGGATTGTGTCGAGGCACAGATCTGGGGAAGGGTACCAAAACATTTCTGCAGCATTGAAGGTCCCAAAGAATACAGTGGCCTCCATCATTCTTAAATGGAAGAAGTTTGGAACCACCAAGACTCTTCCTAGAGCTGGCCATCCGGCCAAACTAAGCAATCAGGGGAGAGGGGCCTTGTCAGGGAGGTGACCAAGAACCCAATGGTCACCTTGACAGGGCTCCAGAGTTCTTCTGTGGAGATGGGAGAACCTTCCAGAAGCACAACCATCTCTGCAGTACTCCACCAATCAGGCCTTTTATGGTAGAGTGGCCAGACGGAAGCCACTCCTCAGTAAAAGGCACATAACAGCTGCTTGGAGTTTGCCAAAAGGACTCTCAGACCATGAGAAACAATATTCTCTGATGAAACCAAGATTGAACTCTTTGACCTGAATGCCAAGAGTCACGTCTGGAGAAAACCTGGCACCCTACGGTGAAGCATGGTGGTGGCAGCATCATGCTGTGGGGATATTTTTCAGCAGCAGTGACTGGGAGACTAGTCAGGATCGAGGCAAAGATGAACGGAGCAAAGTACAGTGAGATCCTTGATGAAAACCTGCTCTAGAGCGCTCAGGACCTCATATTTGGGATTTGGGATGTCATGGTAAATATATTTCAGTTTATTTTTATTAGCAAAAAAAACAAACTGTTTTAGCTTTGTCATTATGTGGTATTGTGTGTACAATAAGGCTCTAACGTAACAAAATGTGAAGAGGTCTGAATACTTTCCGAATGGACTGTACCACAAAAGCCAGTGGTGCCTTATTGCTATTATAAACTGGTTACCAATGTTATTAGAGGAGTAAAAAAAACAATGCCAGATACCGGTGGTCTACTATGATATTTTTTTTTTATTTTACCTTCATTTAACTAGGCAAGTCAGTTAAGAACAAATTCTTATTTTCAATGATGGCCTAGGAACAGTGGGTTAAATGCCTGTTCAGGGGCAGAACGAAAGGTTTGAACCTTGTCAGCTCGGGGATTTGAACTTGCACCTTGCGGTTACTAGTCCAACACTCTAACCACTAAGTTACCCTGCCACCCCAATATATCATGGCTGTCGGCCAATCATCATTCAGGGCTTGAACCTGAATGCTGATATAATTCAGCAATAATTATAATTAAGCAATAATAATTAAGCAATAAGGCCTGAGGGGGTGTGGTATATGGCAAATATTCAATGGGCTGTTCTTATGCACAACGCAACGCAGAGTGCTATGACACAGCCCTTAGCTGTGGTATACTGGCCAAATTTCACAAACCCCAGAGGTGCCTTATTGCTATTATAAACTGGTTACCAAAATAATTAGAGCAGTAAAAATAAATGTTTTGTCATACCCATGGTATATGGTCTTATATACCACGGCTTTCAGCCAATCAGCATTCAGGGCTCGAACCACCCAATTTATAATAAACCACTCAGTTTATATAATAAAACACATTACATGTTTGGTTGGAAGTTGTGTGGAATGGTAGAGGTGTGGCAATTGAATGGGCCAATCACAAGCAGCTATAAGGTGTACGCGAGAACAGGGCAGGGCCAGTTTGGCTCGTATCCACCAACCAGCATGTGCTGAGAACAAACACAGCTGCCTTCTCATGACGTAACAGGGTTTAAGGGGTTATAAAAAAAAACTGTTGTTCTTTTACCGCTGTATCGACTAGGAATTCACGTGTTATCACGAGGCATCAGCACAAAAGCATTTCGCCGGTTTTCCTAATCCAATTTTCACTCTTTTATTTAAGGTAAACAAACTTATATTCATAGGCCTGTCAAAAGTTTACTGATGGAGAATGTAAAGTTAAATTGATGTCACTGGTTATGCTTTGATAGTGATATTTTTATTGTATACTGGTTGGTGTTAGCATCAGATGTTGACTAACCTGTTGCCGTCTTGTTTTTCAGAATTTGTAGTATGTTTTTAAGATACATCGTTTTTGAACGTCTTTCTATGGAAGAAAAAGGCAATCAAATCATAGTTGAAAGTAATTTCGACCAGAGAGACGCCTTTAGAGAATCTTGATCTCTGCCTTCACAGTCCTGGTTCCCTTAAGTGACGGTAAAGTATTCATAATATACAGGAACTGGATAACGTTTAACTTCAAGTTCTTTTGCCCGATCTCCAGATGTAATGGCCACTTTTTTGTTTTGTTTTGATAAACAGTAAGTTGAAAGGTCTTCAACTTTAATTGTATTATAATTCAACAATTTTAATATTGGCTTGCCTGTTATTAGAAGTTCATTTAGTTTTCCGGTCGCTACAACACGCATGGTGTTGATTAAATGGGTTGCTCATTGTCTGCTTCAGCATCGCATGAACAGGGTACAGCTCTCCCTTTGACTAGTTATTTCCTGTCAAGCACTACTGAGTAGACCACAAAGTGAGGTCTGTTGCAACAAGTTTGCTGCCACTCCGTGTGCTTTGGCCCCTTAAGGCCAGTAGGTCAACTGTAGGCTCCCATAGTCTAGTCACTTGAGTACAACATACAATTGTGATTTGGCAACATGTCAGTGACAATTATGAATATTGCCATTGTAAAATTGTCCCTCCCTTTTCAGAATTGGGTAGAGTTCCCTGTCTCGTCTTCACCTCATCAGTCTTCTTAAATCTTCACATTCCATTCATCTTGATAAAATGGTTGGCTTCAGACCTGCGGATGTGCCCCCAACCGCTGCTGTGAAGTTTATTGGTGCTGGAACAGCGGCCTGCATTGCTGACCTATTCACCTTTCCATTGGACACAGCCAAAGTCCGGCTACAGGTAAGCCTAAGGAGCATGTGTTCTTTGTTGAAATGAACTGGTGGGGTCCTCTATTGTAGTATGATTTAATGGAGAATCCAAGCATTGCCCCCTTTAGCTGTTGGGGACCCAGGATGGTTACGACTGGTCACCGTTTCTCTGAAATCACCTGAAATAACTCATTTGACATGTCAAACGTGGCGAGCCATCATACTAAAAGGGATTAAGGGATGCTTGAGATTACTGCTGCGTCAATCATATTGTCTCTAACTCATTATTACTGCCTTGGGTCCACATTTGGGAACTTGGTTGGTCCACAAAATGATACCCAAATCCATTACTGACCCAAGATGACCCCTTTCATTTTTGGTTAATTGTATTCACCTTATTTTATTTTGCCAACATTAAAACTGACTTGCGCCTTGTATTTTGTCCCTCCTGACTTCCTTCCCCCAACTAAGTGGCCCAGGATGATTAAGCCCTAGGAATTGGCAGGCCCTGGACCTAGCATTGTGGACACTTGTGGCTGGAAACTCCTCCCACATCTGCCAGTGCTCCCTCCCCAGTGTCTATGTTAAGTCTCTCCATGCCCCTTTCGTTCCGCACAGATCCAGGGAGAGGGAAAAGGTGCGGCAGCTAGTCATGGCACAGCAGTGCGGTATCGGGGTGTGTTTGGTACCATCACCACCATGGTGCGTACAGAGGGTGCCAGGAGCCTCTACAGCGGGCTGGTGGCAGGGCTCCAGAGGCAGATGAGCTTTGCCTCTGTCCGCATCGGCCTCTACGACTCTGTCAAGTCATTCTACACCAAAGGCTCTGACCGTGAGTACATGTCACATACTGTATACCAACCTCAACCTTTTTAAATTGATACTTATTCTCTATTGAATGTTACTCAAACTGTTCTGATTGCCCACTTCTCTCTTCAGATGTAGGGATTGGCAGTCGTCTGCTGGCGGGCTGTACCACTGGAGCCATGGCAGTCGCATTAGCCCAACCCACAGATGTGGTGAAGGTGCGCTTTCAGGCACAGACTAGTTCCTCTGGGCTAAACCGGCGTTACCATGGCACCATGGAGGCCTACAAGACCATTGCCAAGGAAGAGGGCATCCGTGGCCTGTGGAGAGGTGGTTGTTTGCTTTATCACAAGGATAATTTGTGCCTTTGTCAAATGTTTTTGTCAGCAGTATTGCTAACATTTCCATCCCCACCATGCAGGTACTGGCCCAAACATTGTCCGCAATGCTATCGTGAACTGCACTGAACTGGTTACATATGACCTAATCAAAGACCTACTTATTAGAAACACACCCCTGACTGGTGAGCCATTGCCTTGCCACATATTGTGCAGAATGACTGACTTTTAACTGTCATGCTTCCCTCTGGTATTGTGATGCCTCTCCTTAACCCATTCCATTCACCCAACAGATGACCTCCCCTGCCACTTCACATCTGCATTCGGTGCAGGATTCTGCACCACTGTGATCGCCTCTCCTGTGGATGTGGTGAAGACGCGATATATGAACTCTGCCCTCGGCCAGTACAGCGGCACCCTCAACTGTGCTATTGCCATGGTGACCAAGGAGGGACCCCTTGCCTTCTACAAAGGGTAAGCCATGTGTTTTAGTTGCTAGGGAGTAGTCTCCTGGCTTGGGTTGCAACACCTTCTCAATCAGTGGTTTATTCGCTGTTGCTGCTTGCGTTGTAACATTCATGAATGTCTAACAACCTGGTCGTTTTATTTCTTTCTCCGGTTTATTCGAATTTTTGCCTGGATCTAAGTTGTCTCTATTCTCTCCCTACAGGTTCATGCCCTCTTTCCTCCGACTGGGCTCGTGGAACGTGGTGATGTTTGTTACATATGAGCAGCTGAAACGTGCCATTATGGCTGCCCGCCAAAACTACACCACTCCTCTGTAGACCTGGCCATTGGCTGCAGTAGAGGGTGACCCTGTGCTGATGTGGTTGCTTTTTTAAAATTCAACAAATGTGGCCCATGTTTCCTTAACTACTTTTCATTCACCTTTCACTCGAGTGTCTTTTTAAGTATTAACTTCTGACAATAAATGATATTTTGAAGTGGCTTCTCTTATGCAAATAACTTCACAATCTCACCTGCACCTACTAGTAAAGAACACCATTCTCAAATAGGGGTCCAAGGAAGGAGATTTGCAATCAGGCTGTATTTAATGGCTGTTTATTCAGAAAGCTAGGGCTTGGTTGATCAGGTGTTTCTTCTCCGCCGAGAGCTTTTGAGGGAAGTGAATGTCGAACTGGATGATGAGATCTCCTCTCTGGGAGGGATCCTGGGACAGAGGCATGCCTTCTCCAGACACCACTTTGCTGTATTTTGGACTGGGTGGGGAAGTGAAAGTGAGAATTTTAGCATAGGTAATTTGAAGCTTTGACATACAAGAGATGTACACTTGCACCTTTGTCAAATCATGTATGAATTACTTTATAAAACAGTATGATCATAGTTTAGTAATCTTACAACAAGCAGGGTAGTTGCGAGTATAGTAGCATTTCCTGATCACAAATGGAACGGGCTTGGAACACTGCCAATTTGACTGGTACACTCAATGGCTGCCTGGTATTTTAATTTGGAATGTTATCAACTAATACATCATGTAGACTTCATTCAAATTTATGGATTTTTTTTTTTGTAACGTCAGTTGGGTCAACATCTCATGCCTCATTGCATTAGCGGAAACGAGACTTCTCAGGGCAGGCCTGGTTGTAGTGGTATGTTTGTCAAATTAAATGTTTTGTTTACCCTGAACTTCTAACCTGCCACATGGGTCCCCAGTCAAAACCGGCAGGCCTGCCCTGAGCAGCCTTGGTTCCCACTAAGGCGATACAGCACAGAGTGAAGGGTACGATTCCTGATTTTACTTCCTGGCATGGGTCTAGGTTCAAAATATACAGGTTAAAACATCCCATAACATTTTGCGACTATTCAACAAGGAACCAGCTTCCGCGTTCAGAATGACTGTGAATGGTAGCAGCACAAAGTGAAACTAAATCGTAGTGAATGTCAGCGAACAAATGGCATAACTGCTTTATTTAGTTATCTACGGCCACTTTATTGCTGGTCACGTTTTCAATGCGAATCCAGCAATGGTGCTGGTCTCTTGGATTTGTTTAACGAACGCTTCTGTGTGGAATTGTTTGTCTTCAACCTAGGCACGGGTACGCTCTGCCAGTCCATACATTATGCCATCATTGACCTGAATGTGGATGCCTGTTCTATTCATTCCCCCCCCCCCCCAATACATTAGTAAAAGCACTACCCACTGCACAATGTCATTGATGGGGATATTGAGTATCCTGTCATCTAGTGTCTTCACTTCAACAGCGAATCCAGTCAAAGCCTGTGGGAAGAGGAATATACTAATTGTACGTTGAAAGACCTCAATGCAGATTTAATGGCTGAAGTATTTGGGAAGAAAAATAGATATTCTACTCAACATGGGAGACATATTTTGCCTACAAAATTATTGCTGAGATAACATGCTTAAGACTTAGTAACCAAGTCGGAACACAATAGTTCCACAGTAGATCTGCAAGAAATGATTCTTTAGTGACCCATTTTGACCTGGACAAAGCATCAGGTGACTCTTTGTAGGTTAAACAAAGCAGACTATTGAGTGAAACATGTTCTCTGTACTTTCCCTCCAGGGTCAGACTTGGATTTTCTCACCTTCTCCAGAGAGATCTGGGCCGTAAAGACCAGGTCATTGTGTTGCCTTGCAAACCGGGGATGACTCTTCTGCCGCACAATGAACACAATATCTGCAGGAATACTGTTGGGTCCCTGGGAGAAACAACCAGCTAAATGTGTTGGGGAGGGTACTCTGAAAATGTACACTGAACAAAAATATAAACAACATGCAACAACTTCAAGGATTTTACTGAGTTACAGTTCATTTAAGGAAAAAAGTTGATTGAAATAAATGAATTAGGTCCTAATCTATGAATTTCATATGACCGGGAACACATATGCATCTGTTGGTCAGACACCTTAAAAAAAAGGGTGTGGATCAGAAAACCAGTCACTATCTGGTGTGACCACCACTTGCCTCAACTCCTTCGCATAGAGTTGGTCAGGCTGTTGATTGTGGCCTGTGGAATGTTGTCCCACTCCTCTTCAATGGCTGTGCGAAGTTGCTGGATATTGGCAGGAACTGGAACACGCTGTCGTACACGTCCACCCAGAGCATCCCAAATATGCTCAGTGGGTGACAAGTCTGGAAGAACTGTGACATTTTCAGCTTCCAGGAATTGTGTACAGATCCTTGCGACATGGGGTCCTGCAATATCATGCTGAAACATGAGGTGATGGCGACGAATGAATGGCATGACAGTGGGCCTCAGGATCCATCACAGTACCTCTGTGCATTCAAATTGCCATCGATAAAATGCAATTATGTTCGTTGTCTGTAGCCTATGCCAGTCCTTACCATAACAGGGTTCCCACAAGTTGCTTGGGGTGCTTAAAATACTTGAATTTGGCACTCTGAAATTCCTCTACTGAAATCCCTTGAAAATCTGACAGTTTCTCAAGTTTACTTCAAAAGTACTTGAATTAAAATGAGAGAACAGCAAATGATAAAAATGTTAATATGAAAAATATTTGAGAAATGTATTGGTCTTGAAATTAACTTCCAGGCAGACTACCGAGTTTTACTTCCTCACGTGTTTCGCGCTCTGGTTGCCAGGCGAGCTCGCTCATTCCACCCATACTGCCACTCAGCCAAGCAGGTATAGAACTCACTGATTAGGCGCCACCAAACTTCACATCGATAGCTAAAATGCCTGGTCAAATGTAGATCAAATTCTGACTGGCAGGATATTGATGTTTATGAATGAGGATATTGATGTTTATGAATGGGTTTTGTCAGACCCAACCAGGGGTGTGGTGGAGGGTACACACCTTTTTATTTCTGAAATAGAGTTTACTCACCTTTTTATTTAGCTAATTATCGTTACCCACTTATTGCGTACCCAACGTTGATCAATGCTCAGAAGGTTTCTTGATCTGAGTTCTAATCACGCCTACCTCTGTGAACGAGTGCAATAGTGAATGATTCATGTATGCTCGTTATGTTCGCCTACTCTCACTGATTTTTTTATTTCACCTTTATTTAACCAGGCTGGCTAGTTGAGAACAAGTTCTCATTTACTGCGACCTGGCCAAGATAAAGCAAAGCAGTGAGACACAAACAACAACACATAGTTACATATGGAATAAACAAACATACAGTCAATAACACAATAGAGAAAAGTATATATACAGTGTGTGCACATGAGGTGAGGCAATAAATAGGTCATAGTGGCGAAATAATTACAATTTTGCAATTAAACACTGGAGTGATAGATGTGCAGAAGATGAATGTGCAAGTAGAGATCATGGGGTGCAAAGGTGCAAAAAGAGATAAATAACAGTATGGGGATGAGGTAGTTGGATGGGCTATTTACAGATGGGCTATGTACAGGTGCAGTGATCTGTGAGCTGCTCTGACAGCTGGTGCTTAAAGTTAGTGAGGGAGATATGGGTCTCCAGCTTCAGTGATTTTTGCAATTCTTTCCAGTCACAGGCCGCAGAGAACTGGAAGGAAATGCGGCCAAAGGAGGAATTGGCTTTGGGGGTGACCAGTGAAATATACCTGCTGGAGCGCGAGCTATGGGTGGGTGCTGCTGTGGTGACCAGTGAGCTGAGATATGGCGGGGCTTTACCTAGTAAAGACTTATAGATGACCTGGAGCCAGTTCCTTTGGCGACAAATATGAAGCGAGGGTCAGCCAACGAAAGCATACAGGTCGCAGGGGTGGGCAGTATATGGGGCTTTGGTGACAAAACGGATGGCACTGTGATAGACTGCATCCAATTTGCTGAGTAGAGTGTTGGATGCTATTTTGTAAATGACATCGCCGAAGTCAAGGATCGGCAGGATGGTCAGTTTTACGAGGGTATGTTTGGCAGCATGAGTGAAGGATGCTTTGTTGTGAAATAGGAAGCCGATTCTAGATTTAATTTTGGATTGGAGATTCTTAATGTGAGTCTGGAAGGAGAGTTTACAGTCTAACCAGATCCCTAGGTATTTGTAGTTGTCCACATATTCTAAGTCAACCGTCCAGAGTAGTGATGCTGGACGGGCGGGCAGGTGCAGGCAGCAATCGGTTGAAGAGCATGCATTTAGTTTTACTTGCATTTAAGAGCAGTTGGAGGCCACGGAAGGAGAGTTGTATGGCATTGAAGCTCGTCTGGAGGTTAGTTAGCACAGTGTCCAAAGAAGGGCCAGAAGTATGCAGAATGGTGTCATCTGCGTAGAGGTGTATCAGAGAATCACCAGCAGCAAAAGCGACATCACTGATGTATACAGAGAAAAGAGTCGGCCCGAGAATTGAACCCAGTGGCACCCCCATAGAGACTGCCAGAGGTCCGGACAACAGGCCCTCCGATTTGATACACTGAACTCTGTCTGAGAAGTAGTTGGTGAACCAGGCGAGGCAGTCATTTGAGAAACCAAGGCTGTCGAGTCTGCCGATAAGAATGTGGTGATTGACAGAGTCGAAAGCCTCGGCCAGGTCAATGAATACAGCTGGACAATATTGTCTCTTATTGATGCCGGTTGTGATATCGTTTAGGACTTTGAGTGTGGCTGAGGTGCACCCATGACCAGCTCGGAAACCAGATTTCATAGCGGAGAAGGTATGATGGGATTCGAAATGGTCAGTGATCTGTTTGTTAACTTGGCTTTCGAAGACCTTAGAAAGGCAGTGTAGGATAGATATAGGTCTGTAGCAGTTTGGGTCTAGAGTGTCTCCCCCTTTGAAAAGGGGGATGACCGCAGCAGCTTTCCAATCTTTGGGGATCTCAGACGATACGAAAGAGAGGTTGAACAGGCTAGTAACTAGGGGTTGCAACAATTTTGGCTGATAATTTTAGAAAGAGAGGGTCCAGATTGTCTAGCCCTGCTGATTTGTAGGGGTCCAAATTTTGCAGTTCGTTCAGAACATCAGCTATCTGGATTTGGGTGAAGGAGAAATGGGAGACGTTTGGGCAAGTTGCTTTGGGGTGTGCAGGGCATTTGACCAGGGTGGCCAGGTGGAAAGCATGGCCAGCCATAGAAAAAATGCTTGTTGAAATTCTCAATTATTGTGGATTTATCGGTGGTGACAGTGTTTCCCAGCCTCAGTGCAGTGGGCAGATGGGAGGAGGTGCTCTTATTCTCCATGTACTTTACAGTGTCCCAGAACTTTTTGGAGTTTGTGCTGCAGGAAGCAAATTTCTATTTGAAAAAGCTTTCCTAACTGCCTGTGTATATTGGTTCCTAACTTCCATGAAAAGTTGCATATCACGGGGGCTATTTGATGCTAATGCCGTACGCCACAGGATGTTTTTGTGATGTTCAATGGCAGTCAGGTCTGGAGTGAACCATGGGCTATATCTGTTCCTGTTTTTTTTTATTGAATGGGGCATGCTTATTTAAAGAGTAACCAGACATCTTCTACTGACGGAATGAGGTCAATATCCTTCCAGGATACCCGGGCCAGATCGATTAGAAAGGCCTGCTCGCTGAAGTGTTTTAGGGAGCGTTTGACAGTGATGAGGGGTGGTTGTTTGACCGCAGACCCATTAACGGACGACAAAAGCAAAAGGCAGTGACTGCTGAGATCCTGGTTGAAGACAGCAAAGGTGTATTTGGAGGGCAGGTTGGTTAGGATGATATCTATGAGGGTGCCTGTATTTTTACAGATTTGAGGTTGTACCTGGTAGGTTCATTGATACTTTGTGTGAGATTGAGGGCATCAAGTTTAGATTGTAGGATGGCCGGGGTGTTAAGCATGTCCCAGTTTAGGTCACCTAACAGCACGAGCTCTGAAGATAGATGGGGGGCAATCAATTCACATATGGTGTCCAGGGCACAGCTGGGGCAGAAGGTGGTCTATAGCAAGGTGCAACGGTGAGAGACTTATTTCTGGAAAGGTGGATTTTTAAAAGTAGAAACTCAAATTGTTTGGGCACAGACCTGGATAGTAAGACAGAACTCTGCAGGCTATCTCTGCAGTAGATTTGCCTTGTTAGCAGCGCATCCATTCACCACTCTGTCCAGCGGGAAACTCTGCATACGACATAGGCAGAGAGGTGAAACGAACTACCTCAGCCCAGACCTACCGTGGCAAGTAGTAGAGAGACGCCGCTGACAGTGGGAATTATTTTAACGTCCCTCGACTCCTGCCGTGTGTTGGTAAAGTAGTGGTATAGCTTTAAAACATAAAGTGCATTATGGGTAACGTAGTAGATTAAATTTAGCTTTTAATGCAATTGTTGTGGTGGCGGTAATGTAGCAGAACTGTGAGCCATGCCCTTTTTGAGCCATTATCCCACTTTTATTTTGTCAGTCAGACTACCTCACATGGTGTACAAGTTTAAGAAATGTCAACTACTTAAGTGGAATTCCAGACTAACTCGTCATTAGCAACGGATAAGATCCCCAAATGTGGAAATTACCCCAGAGCATCCATAAATTGCTCTGGCCCTGGAGCTAGCAAGTGAAGGCTCCCCTGAGCCTTCCCGACTACGGTCTGGAGGCGAGGAAGGAAAGGTAACACTGGGGGCTCTTCCCGGGATTTATCCTGCCTGCATCAGTGAGTTATTCACATTCTACCGGAATATCAAAGAGAAATCAATGGGGGGAAAAAAGGACTTTCACGAAGTGATGGCTAATGAAGTTATTCATCATTGTCTGAGTAGTGGCTGACGTTCTAAATTAAGTTGTGAAATGGCAGCTACACACAGGAAATCTGTCATTACGAGAAAGAATCCGCCTGAGGATTCGACGTGCTACTCAAACCCATTCATGTCGCTAACTACAGTGAATGAAGACATGCTATCACAAATCTCATTTGCCAACTGGATACATTTATTTGATGTTGCAAATGCTAACCGTAACTGCAATTAACTTATTCCAAGTTCAGATGTAGCTAATATGCAGCCAGCTGCAGCTAATATGGCTAGCTCGTGCTGTGAGTCATAGACGTCACCTCAACAGCCAAGGAGAGAATCGAATCCATTCAAGCCTCGTGAAAAATGGAAATGTGGGTGACAGTGGAATCGAATCATAGCTAAGTCACAACCAGAACTATGCCAGCTGGCATGCTAGATGCTCACCTGAAAATGCTATCTCTGGAAATGTGTTTCAACCAACTACTGAAATGCTGTATACTCCATGCACTAACCCTTTCAACTCTGCCAACCACAGACTCTATGCAGTGAGTACACCTGTAGATGCTGCTGACTCCCATTACCCATGCAGGATGCCAGCAGCTCTGCCCTCCACTCCATCCATGCCTCCTGTGGAAAACCACCACTCACAGTCGCAGGACAGCTATGGATGTATCTGTGTGATGCTCTGCACACTGAAGGAAATTACATATACTGTTATGAAAATGAACAGTCTCGCCCCAGGCGAGCAAGATCCAGTTCACATGGCAGGCAGCCCCAGCGTATACATTATGATATCTCATCTGACAGTAAGGACGAATACGCTACTCGGAAGGAGAGGTTCCCCACACTACGACCAGGTAAGTTTGATGGTCTGAGCTCATGGAAAGAGTTCTTACATCGCTTTGAGAGCTGTGCTAGAGCTAATCACTGGTCAGAAAGGACAATATCAGTCCAGCTGAGATTCTGTTTAGTGGCCGTTGCAGGGGTTGTGGCCCACAAGAACCCTAGGTCTTCTCGTTGAGACTACTCAAGCATAGTGGGGAGGTGGACTCGGCATACAGGCCAGCATGGGTGCACGCGCCTGCCATTGGCATTGAGTTGACACAGAGAGTGCGCAAACCAGGTGAATCACTGCATGTGTTGAGAGATTACATTTATGAGAAAGTGTCCATTGTATATGCAGATCGCTCTGAGGGAGGACTCCATCAGTGTGGATGTCTTCACTAATGTTATTGGGTGACAGTGGAGACTCCAGCATTGTGCAGAAGCTACTGAAGAAGCATCCATGCACATTGGCACAAACCTACGAGGTTGCCCACAGGTACGAAACCACCAAGCGAGCAGCTAACAGTGTTACTCAACTAATGCAGTCTGGTGTGCGAACTACAGAGTGGAGAGCCAGAGCAGCTACCTTACGGGAATGCATCGACCACAGCGAAGATGAAGATGAGAGTTGGACCACACCACCTGTAGAGCGGAGTCTTAAACCTCCAAAGTCCAGCTTCAAGCCACACAAACCAAAGACTGGTGAGTGCAAAAATACAAATTGGAACGAAATCAGATGCCACAACTGCCAAGGCATTGGACACATGAAACAGAGTCCCTGAATTGTCCAAAACACACCTGCTGTTCTCAGTGTCAAAGGCACAGGTCCCGAAATGTGTATCCACCTACTATTCTACAACATGGACGTACAGTGGGGCAAAAAAGTATTTAGTCAGCCACCAATTGTGCAAGTTCTCCAACTTAAAAAGATGAGAGAGGCCTGTAATTTTCATCATCGGTACACTTCAACTATGACAGACAAAATGAGAAAAAATCAAAATGAGAAAAAATCACATTGTAGGATTTTTAATGAATTTATTTGCAAATTATGGTGGAAAATAAGTATTTGGTCAATAACAAAAGTTTATCTCAATACTTTGTTATATACCCTTTGTTGGCAATGACAGAGGTCAAACGTTTTCCGTAAGTCTTCACAAGGTTTTCACATACTGTTGCTGGTATTTTGGCCCATTCCTCCATGCAGATCTCATCTAGAGCAGTGATGTTTTGGGGCTGTTGCTGGGCTTTCAACTCCCTCCAAAGATTTTCTTTGGGGTTGAGATCTGGAGACTGGCTAGGCCACTCCAGGACCTTGAAATGCTTCTTATGAAGCCACTCCTTCGTTGCCCGGGCGGTGTGTTTGGGATCATTGTTGAAAGACCCAGTCACGTTTCATCTTCAATGCCCTTGCTGATGGTAGGCTTTGTTACTTTGGTCCCAGCTCTCTGCAGGTCATTCACTAGGTCCCCCCGTGTGGTTCTGGGATTTTTGCTCACCGTTATTGTGATCATTTTGACCCCACGGGGTGAGATCTTGCGTGGAGCCCCAGATCAAGGGAGATTATCAGTGGTCTTGTATGTCTTCCATTTCCTAATAATTGCTCCCACGGTTGATTTCTTCAAACCAAGCTGCTTACCATTTGCAGATTCAGTCTTCCCAGCCTGGTGCAGGTCTACAATTTTGTTTCTGGTGTCCTTTGACAGCTCTTTGGTCTTGGCCATAGTGGAGTTTGGAGTGTGACTGTTTGAGGTTGTGGACAAGTGTCTTTTATACTGATAACAAGTTCAAACAGGTGCCATTAATACAGATAACGAGTGGAGGACAGAGGAGCCTCTTAAAGAAGGTCTGTCACAGGTCTGTGAGAGCCAGAAATCTTGCTTGTTTGTAGGTGACCAAATACTTATTTTCCACCATAATTTGCAAATAAATTCATTACAAATCCTACAATGTGATTTTCTGGATTTTTTTTCTCATTTTGTCTGTCATAGTTGGAAGTGTACCTATGATGAGAATTACAGGCCTCTCTCATATTTTTAAGTGGGAGAACTTGCACAATTGGTGGGTGACTAAATACTTTTTTGCCCCACTGTATGTGCTCTTTAGGACCGTTACGACACCATTCACCTAGACGGTAAACGTCCACTCCAGCTATCGACTGTGCAGTCTCTGCAGGGCATTGGTCCTGTAAATGTCAAAGTCTTTGGAGAAGTTCACCTGTCCATTCAGGTTGGTACCAGCACAGTGAGTGTTAACACGGAGAACACCGAAGCCATCCTTGGTCATCCATTCCTGGAGCAGGCACAGGCACAGGCACAGGCACGCCTTGATTTTGGCAGCCAGAGGATTGTACTGTTTGGTGAGCAGGTGCCCTACTTCAACTCGAAGAACAAACCGAAGGTGCCTGTCATAAGAATAGCATGCACAGCCGTCTTGAATCATGATGTGAGAATATTGTGCCGGGGAATGCACACTTCCGGGAACCTGTCAGAGGATGACGTGGTGCTGAGCCCAACTAAAGGATTAATTGAGAAGTATCGTCTTCTGGTGGCACAGGTTGTGGTTGACGCACAGGCCAATAATCAAATCCCCATCAGGCTCTACAACCCAGGAACAGAGTCTGTGAAAGTAAAGAAGGGTGCTATCGCCGGATTCCTCCAGGCAGCAGATGTTGATCAGGCCACTGATATTTCTTCCATGTCACCAAAAACTAGTCTCGTCTCCCCAGCGGTTCCTGCTCACTTAGTCGGTATATATGGAGAGCTCTACAGTGCTAAGTGCAGACGAATGTTGTCATGGCATGCAAAAAGGACCAGACATATCATCTATGTGTGGACTACAGGGCTCTAAATGAGCGTACTATTAAGGATGCATATCCACTTCCTCGTATCCAAGGCACTCTAGATTAGATACCCTGTCAACAGCCAAATGGTTTAGCACTTTGGACTTAGCGTCAGGCTACTGGCAGGTAGAGCTTACTCCCAGGGCCCGTAGGCGGACGCTTTCTGCAGCAGGAAGTGCCTCAATGGAATGTGATGCCTTTTGGGGTCTGCGACGCACCACTGACGTTTCAACATCTAATAGACCACGTCCTGGCCGGAATGCAATGGGAGACCTGCTTAGTAAATCTAGAGGACATCATCATCATCCTGGGAAGGGATGTCACAGAGATACTCCAACGCCTGGCACAAGTGTTCGATCGGCTACGCCAAGCCAAACTGAAATTGAAACCCTCCAAGTGCTGTTTCTTCTACCGACAGGTGTTTTCCAAACACAGCATCGCCACAGATCCCAGAAAATTCTGAAAGTCCAAGAATGGTCCCAGCCTACCTGTTTCAGAAGTCCGTCAGCCTGGCCTCGTACTACTGACGATTTGTCAAACATTTTGCTGCTGTAGCCAAGCCCCTTTGAGCTTACAAAGAAGCATGCTAATTTCCGGTGGACGCCAGAGTGCCAGGAGGCGTTCAAAGAATTAAAGAAGATACTCACCATCACGCTCGTCTTGGGCTATGGTGCTTTGGTGCTTTGCTGGTGACACTGTCGTCAATTTATTTAGAATTCAAGGCACACTTAACCAGCATGGCTACCACAGCATTATGCAGTGATACGCCATCCCATCTGGTTTGCGCTTAGTGGGACTATCATTTGTTTATCAACAGGACAATGACCCAAAACACCCCCCCCCCCCCCCCCCCCCAGACTGTGTAAGCACTATTTGACCAAGAAGGAGAGTGATGGGGTGCTGCATCAGATGACCTGGCCAGGAATTTGGAATGAGTTGGACCTCAAAGTGAAGGAAAAGCAGCCAACAAGTGCACAGCATGTGGGAACTCCTTCAAGAATGTTGGAAAAGCATTCCAGGTGACTTCCTCATGAAGCTGGTTGAGAGAATGCAAAGAGTGTGCAAAGCTGTCATCAAGGCAAAGTGTGGCTACTTTGAAGAATCTAAAATATATTTTGATTTGTTTAACATTTGTTTGGTTACTACATGATTCCATATGTGCTTTTCATAGTTTTGATGTCTTCATCATCATTTTTACAATGTAGAAACTTTTTTTTTTTTACTTTCAAAAACTTGAATGAGTAGGTGTGTCCAAACTTTTGACTGGTACTGTATATATTTTCTTATTAACTCTTATTTTCTGAAAATGGCATTGTTAGTTAAGGGCTTGTAATTAAGCATTGCACGGTAAGGTCATGTTGTATTCAAATAACATTTGATTTGAACTAAGGGCATTTTACACTGTCAGAATTCACTTTCATGTCATTATGTGTTGGAATATCATGGGGGGCCTACAATGTAGTGAAATATAAAGACAATTTGAATATAAAGACAATTGAATATTATGTACACTGAAAAAATATATAAACACAACATGCAACCATTTTAAATATTTTACTGAGCTACAGTTCATTTAAGGAAGTCAGTCAATTTAAGTAAATTCATTAGGCCCTAATCGATGGATTTCACATGTCTGGGCAGGGGTGCAGCCATGGGTGGACCTGGGAGGGCATAGGCCCACCCACTTGGGAGCCAGGGATTTATTACAGACCGAAATACTCCTCAGTTTCATCAGCTGTCTGGGTGGCTGGTCTCAGACGATCCCGCAGGTGAAGAAGCCAGATGCGGAATTCCTGGGCTGGCGTGATTACACATGGTCTGCGGTTGTGAGGCTGGTTGGACGTACTGCCAAATCCTCTAAAACGACGTTGGAGGCGGCTTATGGTAGAGAAATGAACATTAAATTCTCTGGCAATAGATCTGCTGTACATTCCTGCAGTCAGCATGCCAATTGCACGCTCCCTCAAAACTTGAGACATCTGTGGCATTGTGTTGTGTGACAAAACAGCACATTTTAGAATGGCCTTTTATTGAACCCAACAGAAGGTGCACTTGTGTAATACTCATGCTGTTTAATCAGTCTCTTAATATGCCACACCTGTCAGGTGGATGTATTTTCTTGGCAAAGGAGAAATGCTCACTAACAGGGACGTAAACAAATTTGTGCACAACATTTTAGAGAAATAAGCTATTTGTGCATATGGACAATTTCTGGGATCTTTATTTCAGCTCATGAAAGATGTGATTAACACTTCACATGTTGCGTTTATATTTTTTGTTCAGTGTCGTTTACCAAGCTAGCAATTACTTCACACTGGAAAAGGTTAAGCTACACTAAAGCTACCCTTTAGTGTAAAAAAACATAGTTTACTTAACTAAAATTAGTTTGAAAAAGTAGTTCACTGCATCCAAACTACTTCATGAAATTATATGTATATCGGACATTTCAAAGACAACTTTGATGCAAGAACAGATCAGTTTGGGGTCATGTGTTAACAGAATGCCTATTAAAGACAAATAATGTTTCAATTGAGAATTAGGAATTAGGCAGGTCTGAAGCCAAAAAAGAAAGGAAATGATTGCCTACTAAACACTACCTAGATATGAATTGTGATTAACTACCACCAAGCTATCACTACTCCCCAACACTGGTGGCTAAGTTATATCTATAGAAGATAAACACAGACACTCCCCGCACGACTAGATATTTACGTGTACAAACATTAATGTGGCAGGTTGGAGCCCCTGAGGGAACTAACGTCTGTAAAACGCATAGCTAAAAAGCACAATAAGATGTAATTTAAGCACTGAGTGGGTGATGATTATCTTACCTGATCACCCTCCTTTGGGAATGTTATCCTAGTGTCTTCATTCCATCCTGGTTTGACAATGATAGTCAATATTTTGTCCTTGATACTGGATGTGTGTCCATCTTCATTCATGACCTGGTTCAGAGGTTGAGCAAATTTACACTGAATCTGATACTGGTTACCTGAAGTAAGCCGTACAGCTGAACAGAATAACAATGTTTAAAGTTAGAGCTTTTCTTTTTTAAATACTCAATATAGGCCTATAGGTACGTTGATTGAAGGACATCTCAACACTCATCAGGCATTATGATCCCATCTTACCCTACGAGATATTTTGATCTTTTTGGTACATCCATAGAAGAGGTCTTCCAAGGCCAAGTGAAGGTCCCTTTCAATGGGGGAGTCTTGTGTTTTCACTCCTCTTCCTCGCAGGCCTCCAAACCCAATGGCCACTTCATTCCCATCTTTCATGTGGAAGTCTGAAGAGGGAAGCATTATCATGCAAGAACAGGAAGAGTTGTCATTACTATGGAGATCATTTAAATAAATCAAACAAGTAAAAGTTATATAAAGAAAATACTGAATGTTCTTTTTCCTACCTGCGAATGGGTTGTCACCTCCAAAAAACTGCCTGAATATCTTGTCTGGGTTTCCATGGTAGATGTATCCTGATGTCCAAGCTCCAGTCTCCCCAGACTGAAGTGGGATACCTCCCTTCAGACCCTCTTCTCCAAACTTGTCATAGGTTGCCTTTTTTCGAGCTGAAAAATAAATATTGTGGGCATATCATTTTATGTGACCTGACGTCTCTGAAGATTTCCCCAAGCAGCACTGAACTGATCGTGGCAGCGTCTACACTGATGATTGTTGTAACGTTTACTTACGGTCACTCAAAACATCATAGGCCTCGGCAAGTTGATTGAATTTTTCATAGGCACCCGGTTTGCTGTTTGTGTGAGGATGGTACTTCAAGGCAAGTCGTCGGTATCTACAGGGGCAAAAAAATACAGCTAAGCATAGTTGTTTTTATGAAAACGTATCTAGTAGGCTAGCTAATGTAATGTATGTAAAAATGTTTTAGCTTTTGTCATTTTGAGACAAAGATAAAAAAGTAACTAATCTTACGATTGTTTTATGTCTGCATCTGTTGCATTTCTATTTATCTCCAATGCTGCATAATAATCTCTCCCCATTGTCGATTAAAATAAAATGAACATGTAATATGAAAAGCTAAACAAATATAGAAAGCTAACTAGCTAACGTTACTGTTAGCTAGGTCTTACAGTAAGAAAATAAAAACATGGGTGGACAATTGTTTGCGGTTTCTGTATTTGGTTGCCATAGATGCGCGACGCTTTAAATGTATTTATTGGGAGTTGCCGATGGATGGCGCCAAATCAAAGGTTACAACCCCTGTAGGGGGCCGTGCACCGTGCACCTTCGCCTCTAACTCTTTCACAACACATACCGAAGCACTGTCAGCCAGGCCATGAACACGTCAGCCGCTGGTTGTGCTTTATCTACGCAATCAGGCAATAAACCACCGTTAATCCATTGATAAATCAATGTACTGAAAACATGTATTTACCTTATTCTTATTTTTAGCATCCGATGAAGCAATTTCTACACCAAGAATAAACCAACCAATTGGATTTTAGATTAAATATTTGATTTGAAGCTACAACAGCAAAGTATATGTCCTACATTCATCCAAAATTAATTTATATTAAAAAAAAAACATGTGATGAAAAAAAAATGAAACGGTAGATGTCAGAAGAAGTATGATGACAGTTGAGGTAAAATGGTGGGTTGAACAGTCTTTGCTCTCACTAGGTCATCTGTGCCATCAGTCCCTCTAGCTCTGGACGTGCCTTGAAACGGGCTTGGTAATCTGCCTCTGTGTGCTAGGGGAAACAGAAAAGCAAGTGTTATGATATTGAACAGTTAGTAACAAAATAAATTTACATAGATATAGGATATGATCCATGTGCAAAAGAAAAGTCATGCAGAGGTCAACACAGACAGAATATGCTCACTGGCTTTACAAAAGGTTGAAACCCCTCTGGCTGATTCTTCAACATAACCTCCATGAAGATGGGGCATAATGTGGCGTTTAGTTGGCTGAGCTGTAAACAAAATCCTTATCAATTCTCTAGAGTGAAAAGTTATGTCATGCAACTGCCAAAAGTTCAGAGAACACATTACTAACACTCAAAACACTCCATTACCTGAACAATTCGCTCATGGGTCTTGAGGATGGCGTCTACATACATCTTGGTCGGTCCCTTGCTCCGGCATGACCATGACTTCTGTGCTCTTAGTGGGCAATGCATAGCTGAGATGAGGAGAATAGTTAGTTCATCCCTTTAAGGTTTGTTAATTAATCAATAAATAAAAGACCTTGGATGATGTAATCCCATGCTATGCAAGAGGGCCAAATATGTGCATCCTATTGAAGCATTATGAACTTTGCAACAGACATGGATATTTGGGCCATAAAATCACTGAGCAAAAAAAGGCAAGCATGATGTAAAATGTGAACCTGGTATTACACCTGATTATAGGCTACTAAAGCCAACAACGTATCGCTGCACCACAGTTTTATTGAAAACAGTGTTAAAAAAAACTGCTCTGATATTCACACGCTGATATTTATTGCTAACCAACAGATGTCACTAATGTGCATTGTGAACAGATAAAGAACCTCAGAGTAATGAACTCTTTTTCGGGCACAATTTGGTGAAAGCGCTGAAAGCCTTCAGAAATCCTCAGTTCCACATCACTAATATAATCCCTTCCTAAGGCTTTCCTATAAAGTCTAAATGTATACACAAACTTATGTATACATGTATACATGTATACACAAAGTAACTTATTATTGTTATTGGGGGAGGACTTACCCTGAATCGGATGTTTATCTGATACCGATGCCCTTAAAATAAAATAAACAGACATCATGGTAGCTAGCTACCACCCATAGACTTAGACATTGCATCATTGGATCTGTCCTATTATGGAATCTGAGTGCATGGGCAGCACCATTGAGGCCCGGTCCAATGTACGTGAATGAATGGCCAATGAGGCCTGTAACTGGATAGAAGACAAACAAATCATCCATCTATCAAGTGTTTTGATATGATATACTGTTTGACCTTCCTTCTTGCTTGCTTGCCAGCTAACTACAACCTGTGTCAAAGATGCCATTTCTTGGTAGAAGACACATTACCTTGAGAATGACAGGATTCATTGCTCTAATTTTAAACTGAAGTCATCACGTCATAAATCTCGAAATTATTTTAGATTTTGCTGTAGCTAGTTGTTGCATATGTACACAAGAGGTTCTGAGAAAAACGCTTCCGGTTGGTCTGCCTGACTCAAATGTAGTGTCAGAATAAGGATAATATCTTAGTTCTGCTTTCAAATGTGTTTTATCCTTGTTTGCTTCTTCTGTTTTATTTTCATTTTCTTGAGTAAAAGTAAAGATACGGTAATAGAAAATAACTCAAGTAAAAGTGAATGTTACCCATTAAAATACCACTTGATTAAAAGTCTAAAAGTATTTGGTTTAAAATAATAATACATTATTTCAAATTGAAATAGGAATGTAATGAAGTAAAGAAAGTTGTCAAAAATATAAATAATAAATTACAGATCCCCCCCTTATGGTGCTTTGAAGACAAACGGGTACTTGGAAAAAACGAGGTCAGTCATGACATCAGTGATCTATAGGTCGGAAAGTCGGAGCTCTAGAAAGATGGCCGAGTTTCCGGCTTGGAATTTCGAGTTGGATAACCATTCAATACTATTTTTTTTCCTGTCGGTGCGCATTTTCCCCCGAGTTCACGGTTGTCCTGAACGCACTGAAGTCGGAGATTTACGAGTTTCCGTTGTTTTGAACACTGCAAGAGCCACTGCATCAACTTCCCTTTCATCTGTGAGACATTCTCGGATGTGTAATTTACATTCCCATGCAAAAACTTCGCCTCTTCCTCTCTGGCCCAAATAATACATGGAATTTAATGAAATATCCAAAATTAGGACGCGAGAACGAAACACAAAAGCAGCAAGCCACGTTGTAATGTACAGGTTCCCATTAAGAAATATATTTAAGCAATAAGGCCCGAGGAGGTGTGGTGCATTGCCAATAAATATACCACGGCTAAGGGCTGTTCTTAAGCACCACGCATCACGGAGTGCCTGGATACAGCCCTTAGCCATGGTATATTTGCCATACACTACAAACCTTATTGCTATTATAAGCTGGTTACCAACGTAATTAGAGCAATACAATTAAATGTTTAGTCATACACGTGGTATACGGTCTGATACACCACAGCTGTCAGCCAATCAGCACTCAGGGCTCGAACCGCCCTGTTTATAATACCGGATATATCATATATTGGAAGGTTTGTGGGCCATAATGACATAATTTACACCACTGCATCGGATGCCACAATTGCATTGTATTGGTGGAGCCGTGTCTGTCGTCGTAAAAAATTAGGTTGTGACAAACTTCCTCTGAAACAGCGAGCGAGTGGGAGTGCTACCAGTGTGTCGTGAACAACTTTAGCGTGAGCAACAATAATTGAATCGGCAGTTCACCTTCAAAATAAAAGTAATCCATGGAAACTGATTTAAACGGATTAAACTAGTGGAATGATGCCACAACTGGACAAGATAATGCTAAAGGTTGGGATGTAAATGACAATTACTCGTTAATTTGACAAAAAACATGTACAAATATTGCAATAAAAGTGGATGTATTTGAATTCAGAATTCCATTGGGGCATACATATATGCGCTGTTCAGCCTAACCTATGGATTGTGCATCCATTAAATGGTTAAATGGTTTATCAGCCTATTCAGTGACAGCCACATAACATACATGTGAAGAGTTTCCACAGATATTAGTGTCTTAGCTCTTATTGCGGAACACTAAAACCACTGAAATTAGCAACATTAAGCTCATTCTTTAAAAGTAACTTCCTCACCATTTTAGATAAGCATGCTCCGTTCCAAAAAATGCAGAACTAAGAACAGATATAGCCCTTGGTTCACTCCAGACCTGACTGCCCTCGACCAGCACAAAAACATCCTGTGGCGGACTGCAATAGCATCGAATAGTCCCCGCGATATGCAACTGTTCAGGGAAGTCAGGAACCAATACACGCAGTCAGTCAGGAAAGCAAAGGCCAGCTTCTTCAGGCAGAAATTTGCATCCTGTAGCGCTAACTCCAAAAAGTTCTGGGACACTGTAAAGTCCATGGAGAACAAGAGCACCTCCTCTCAGCTGCCCACTGCACTGAGGCTAGGTAACACGGTCACCACCGATAAATCCATGATTATCGAAAACTTCAACAAGCATTTCTCAACGGCTGGCCATGCCTTCCTCCTGGCTACTCCAACCTCGGCCAACAGCTCCGCCCCCCCCCACCAAATGCATACTTTTCAACCGTTCGCTGCCTGCACCCGCACGCCCGACCAGCATCACCACCCTGGATGGTTCCGACCTAGAATATGTGGACATCTATAAGTACCTAGGTGTCTGGCTAGACTGTAAACTCTCCTTCCAGACTCATATCAAACATCTCCAATCTAAAATCAAATCTAGAGTCGGCTTTCTATTCCGCAACAAAGCCTCCTTCACGCACGCCGCCAAACTTACCCTAGTAAAACTGACTATCCTACCGATCCTCGACTTCGGCGATGTCATCTACAAAATAGCTTCCAATACTCTACTCAGCAAACTGGATGCAGTTTATCACAGTGCCATCCGTTTTGTTACTAAAGCACCTTATACCACCCACCACGGCTGGCCCTCGCTACATATTCGTCGCCAGACCCACTGGCTCCAGGTCATCTACAAGTCCATGCTAGGTAAAGCTCCGCCTTATCTCAGTTCACTGGTCACGATGGCAACACCCACCCGTAGCACGCGCTCCAGCAGGTGTATCTCACTGATCATCCCTAAAGCCAACACCTCATTTGGCCGCCTTTCGTTCCAGTTCTCTGCTGCCTGTGACTGGAACGAATTGCAAAAATCGCTGAAGTTGGAGACTTTTATCTCCCTCACCAACTTCAAACATCTGCTATCTAGGCAGCTAACTGATTGCTGCAGCTGTACACCCAATTTTACCTACCTCATCCTATCCTCAACTAGCCTACCTGGTTAAATAAAGGTCAAATAAAAAAATATTGCACTGTACAGCCTAATCTATGGTTTGTGCACCCATGAAAATGGGGTATCAGCCTACTGAGTGACACTCACAAAACACAACTATGTAGAGTTTACACTAATATTAGTCACTTAAACAGATTTTTTTGTCAAATTAACTAATAATTGTCTTTTTCAACCTTGTTTAGCATTATATAGGCCAATTCTGGCATGATTCTACTCTTTTTTTTTAAATCCGTTTGCATGATCAATTGGTGACTTTTATTTTGAAGTAACCGCCGATTCCACTATTGTTGCTCACGCTAATGTTGCTCACAACACACTGGGGGGAGTGCTGAGGTTTAGCTAGCCAATTACCTATTAAACTCGCCGACTGCCAGTCTGGCCAATATACTGCACTAGAGGAGCATTGCTTAATGCTAGGTAGCTAACGAACTGGCTAGCTAGCGATTTAGCTAGCTCACTGAAGAAGGGCCCTAGTGTGTTTCTCCCACAGTCTACAACTTGCCTTTGCCTGCCTAACTATACTGCAGTCATGACCGCGGCAGGAGATTTTGGAAACCCTCTAAGGAAATTTAAATTAGTCTTTCTTGGCGAGCAGAGCGGTAAGTGTACAACTGAAAACTATATGATGTAACGTTCGGCCAAGGTTGAAAATGAGACATATTTTTAACACAGAGTTCGCTAAGTAGCTAGCTATGTGATCAAAAGCTTGCTAACTTAGCTGGCTGGCTAGCTAGCTAATGCCAGCCCTGTTCATCTTGGGCGAGTCTCTTTTTTTTTTTTTAAATCGATATCCACCGACTGTCATACAACTGAGACCATGGCGATTCAGTTATATAGCTAGCTACGATTACCGATCATTGATATTTAACTTAACCTTTCGGTGATATCAAATGTTTACATTGCTAACTAATTTGTGGTTAGTTGGCTAACTATTTGGCAGTGTAAGCCAGTTATTCTTACTAATGTTTTCGACACAGGTCAGGAAGCTAGCTATTTAGGCTAGCAAGTTAACTAAACTAACAAGTTGTTGGGAGACGAATTGTTTCTAGTTACAGTCATTCGGTTTGTAACGTTAGCTAAAATAAATCAATACATGAACCACTAACCTAGCTAGATGCTACATACTACGACTACAATAACTAGCCGCTATTGTATAACTATAGCTAGGGTTTGCTCTGGTGTGTTTATTCAGTCAGATTTGTCTTTGGTTTTCAGAGCGGCTGTAGAGTTTCTGGTGCTAACCATCTCAGTCGTCACTCTTGCTAAAGACAGCCTCTGTGCCAAGAAAGACGTCTCATTGCATGTCAAACCAAGTATCAACGTTATATGGTTGATTTATTGGCGCCTGCCTGCCTGCCAGCCAGCCAGCACTGTCTTTTTCTCTGATGTGGGTTCTTCATATTGTACATTTCAACAGCTCTATATTCTCATGATGTGGTGGCAATTGTGATTTTAAAAAGCATCACCAATCTGCCTATCTCTGATTCTGACAATTTGAGCTATTGTATATGCTGGATGGATCCGGTATACCTGAAACCCAACTTTCCTACAACATACATTGCAGACAGAACCACCCTGATTTAAGGCCTGTGGTTTTCAGTATGAAAGTGCATTGAGGGAGAACCAAGGACTGGAATGATGCATTGTGAAGCCTGGGTGACCAGCCTGATCACAGCACTGCTGAGGGGGTGGGCTGGTATGGAGGTGGGCTGTACGTCAATCTGTTCCTCTCATCGTAGGCTATCCTATATACCACTGTCAGCAACAAACATCCCCCTCCTTTAACCATGCTACACTTCAAATATACAGTGGGGCAAAAAAGTATTTAGTCAGCCTCCAATTGTGCAAGTTCTCCCACTTAAAAATATGAGAGGCCTGTAATTTCCATCATAGGTACACTTCAACTATGACAGACAAAATGAGTTCAAAAAAATCCAGAAAATCACATTGTAGGAATTTTAATGAATTTATTTGCAAATTATGGTGGAAAATAAGTATTTGGTCAATAACAAAAGTTTATCTCAATACTTTGTTTTATACCCTTTGTTGGCAATGACAGAGGTCAAATGTTTTCTGTAAGTCTTCACAAGGTTTTCACACACTGTTGCTGGTATTTTGGCCCATTCCTCCGTGCAGATCTCCTCTAGAGCAGTGATGTTTTGGGGCTGTTGCTGGGTAACACGGACAGACGGACGGGGACGGGGGGGGGGGGGGGGGGGTGTTGTGTGGAAGCCCATATGGGACTGGCCATCTATCCTCAACAGTTTAGCCCATAGGGATAAAATGTGCTGTAGCCGCACAAGAAAGCAACCTCAGTCTGTATGGCACTTCAATACAGTGCATTCCGAAAGTATTCAAACCCCTTAACTTGTTCCATATTTTCCATATTTTGTAATGTTACAGTCCTATTATAAAATGTATTCAATTGTTTTCCCCCCTCATCTATACACAATACCCCATAATGACAATTTTTGCGAATGTATTACAATATAAAAACTGAAATATCACATTTACATAAATATTCAGACCCTTTACTCAGTACTTTGTTGAAGCACCTTTGGCAGCGATTACAGCCTCAAGTCTTTTGGGTATGACACTACAAGCTTGGCACACCTGTCTTTGGGGAGTTTCTCCCAGTCTTCTCTGCAGATCCTCTCAAGCTCTGTCAGGTTGGATGGGGAGCATTGCTGCACAGCTGTTTTGAAGGTGAGCCTTTGCCCCCAGTCTGAGGTTCTGAGTGCCACGGAATAGGTTTTCATCAAGGATCTCTCTACTTTGCTCTGTTCATCTTTCCCTCGATCCTGATCCCTGCCGCTGAAAAACATCCCCACAGCTTGATGCTGCTACCACCATGCTTCACCGTAGGAATGGTGCCAGGTTTCTTCCAGACGTGACGCTTGGCATTCAGGCCAAAGAGTTCAATTTTGGTTTCATCAGACCAGAGAATCTTGTTTTTCATGGTCTGAGAGTCTTTAGGTGACTTTTGGCAAACTCCAAGAGGGCTGTCATGCCTTTTACTGAGGTGTGGCTTCTGTCTGGCCACTACCATAAAGGCCTGATTGGTGGAGTGCTGCAGAGGAACTGTGGAGCTCTGTGAGTGACCATCGGGTTCTAGGTCACCTCCCAGACCAAGGCCCCAATTGCTCAGTTTGCCCGTCGACCAGCTCTAGGAAGAGTCTTGATGGTTTCAACTTCTTCCATTTTTAAGAATGATGGAGGCCACTGTGTTCTTGGGGACCTTCTATGCTGCTGAATTTAAAATAAAATAAAAATTGTTGGTACAATTCCCCAGATCTGTGCCTCTGACACAATCCTGTCTCGGAGCTCTATGGACAATTCCTTCGACCCAATTGCTTGGTTTTTGCTCTGACATGCACTGTCAACGGTGGAACATTATTTATATATATATATTAGGTGTGTGTGCCTTTCCAAATCATGTCCAATGAATTGAGTTTACCACATGTGGCTCCAATCAAGTTGTAGGATGATCAATGTAAACAGAATGCACCTGAGCTCAATTTTGAGTCTCATAGCAAAGGGTCTGAATACTTATGTAAATAAGATATTTCAGTTTTTTTTGCAAACATTTCTAAACCTGATTTCGGTTTGTCATCATGGGTTATTGTGTGTAGATTGAGCAATTTAAAAAAATGTATTTAATCCATTTTATAATATTTTCCTAATGCACTTTATTTTGTCCGTACCTCTTTAGTTCGCGTGGAGTCATTGTCTAAATGTCTTTGAACATAGGCAATATAATAATGAAATCCAATGCTCAGCAATAATAATGTGTTCCTTTTACCCAATTGAGGGGGTGTTCTCATCATTGTCTTGTGCTGAGGGCAGTATCACAGCCATTGGCTACGCTGCGAGATTGTGCGTGGATCAGATTATGTGAGTGGAGCTGGTTTGACTGGAGGGTGGAGCGAGTTTCTCAGGCGGGAGCATCAGCCTTCAAATCAAATAAAAATCGAATCAATTGTATTTATTCTTTAAAATAAAATCTGCACCATTGAAGGTCCCCAAGAACATAGAGGCCACTATCATTCTTAAATGGAAGACGTTTGGAACCACCAAGACACTTCCTCGAGTTGTCCGCCAGGCCAGGAAGGTGACCAAGAACCCGATGGTCACTCTGACAGAGCTCCAGAGTTCCTCTATAGAGATGGGGGAACCTTCCGGAAGGACAACCATATCTGCAGCGCTCCATCAATCAGGTCTTTATGGTAGTGGCCAGATGGAAGCCACTCCTCACTAAAATTAATATCACAGCCCGCTTAGTTTGCCAATAGCCACCTAAAGACTCTCAGACCATGAGAAACAAGATTCTGAGGTCTGATGAAACCAAGATTGAACTCATTGACCTGAATGCCAAGCATCACATCTGGAGGAAACCAGATGTAAAAACTGTAAATGTGTTTTAAATAAATAAAAATATTTTTGCAAGAAATGTCAACTGTTTTTGATTCATTGATGAAGGGGGAAACGATTTAATCCAATTTTAGAATCATTCTGTAATGTAACAATGTGGGAAAAGTCAAGTGGTCTGAATGCACTGTATCCACTTTAGAAGTGAGCAGTGCAAGGGGTTAGGTAGTTTTTAATTGCAATTTGAGGGCTGAGGTAATTTCCTCCCAAACAGTCTCTCGGATAGTATTGGCCAACTCTTTCTGTTGTCGGGTTCTGAGAGCCAGTATGTTCCCACATGTATTTTAACTAGGCAAGTCAGTTAAGAACAAATTCTTATTTTCAATGACGGCCTAGTGGGTTAACTGCCTGTTCAGAGGCAGAACGACAGATTTGTACCTTGTCAGCTCGGGGGTTTGAACTTGCAACCTTCCAGTTACTAGTCCAACGCTCTAACCACCCGCTACCCTGCCGCCCCAGGTGAATTATGAACGGACAGAATATGCCAGCTACTGGAGCGAAATACACCTGCTATTGTTCCTTGTATTACAGTGAATGTCCCACACCTTAATTTGATGTTTTATGTTGACAATTATTTCAAAATAAGTCATAGTTATTTTGCAAAAGAAAAGCTACTCATTTTGAATGCATGCAACTAGAACCGGTGCTAAAGAAGTTAATGATGATACTAACGAGTATGGAGATACTGATATTGTCCTGCCCCTACTGACCTCACCCACAGACATTTATGTAAATGTGGATTTCCGCACTGGCGTGAGAGATTGACACTGGATCAGGGTGACAAACTATCTACTGCCTTTTCATGTCCACACATAGGCCTGGTCAGTATAAATCCCTCACCGCTGGGAAACTCACACACAATACATTTCACACTCCAGATTTTTGTTTGATATGTATTGTCCACAGACTCCCATTAAGCTGAGTATAGATTTTGAAGTGACTTTGCATCGGAGGAGGCAGATGGGAAGACTCAGTGGAACAGGGTCAGGCACTTTGTTTCAATTTCTTGTTTGGTACCATTCCATTTATGCCGTTACAGTGAGCCCATCCTCCGATAGCTCCTCCCACCAGCCTCCTCTGCTTTACTTTCCAGTTTTTTTTCTCACAATTAAGTCTTATTAATGTAATGACATGTTTGAGAGGATGGCCTGACCCTAAACCCAGACCCTACCAAGTTAGGCCTACCCTTCCCAATAATTATGAGATGTTAAATCGAGGTCCTGATAAGAGTAGGGAGGGAGTATTTACCCTGGTGTCTTGGCTGATTCCCAAGATGGCCATCATATTACCCTGGCCACCTAATCATCCCCAGCTTCAACTATCATCGCCCCGGCAACTCTTTCCCAGGTTGTTGCTGTAAAGTGTTCCCACTTTTTAGACAACTTACCTGGTAAGTAAAAATGTGTTAACAAACAACTCTTGTGTTTATTAATTCAATGAAAGACCAAATACAATTTTGTATTTAGGAAGTGGTGGGCCTCTGCATTTTGGCTCATTAAACATTCTTTTGAACTTTCCCAAATGCAGACCGCCTTTGTCTGCCCCCTGGCACTGACTACAGAACAATAGGAGTGGGAACGGGAATAGGGGGAATAGAGCTGACAGGAGACTTGTGTCCGGGGGGGGGGGGTGAACTGAACCTGCTGGTTTGGGAGGGGTCTGGGAAGGATGAGGGGTTTGGGAGAAGAGGATATGTGAGTTTTAGGATCGGTCTTCTAAGGAAGATATTTGACCTGTTTTAAAAAGAGGGAGGGCACAGACACTCACCCACACACTGAGGTACATAGATTGCCAGCAGAGCATATTAATAATGAAAACAGGTGTGAGAGAAAGGGGAGCTTTAAAGCTGAGAATTGAGGCCAACTCACACTTTTTTTTTTCTTTACACATTCCTTTCTGTGTCATTTGTCTTCCACCCTCCCTTTGCTCTCGTATCCTCTCTTTGGGCTGAGGTTAACAACATTCAGTGGGCCAGATTAAGGGCTCGCTATAGAGATGGGGAATGGGTGGAACTAGCTCTCTTGATAAGTGTCGTTCTCACGCTGAAGTGTCAGTTGCACCTTCCTAGTGGGTCAGCTTTTTTTCTGTACCCATTTTTACACGACAGTAAAGACGTCCACATTCTTCCCAGCCAAAACCGTCATCTTCTCTGAATGATTCAAGGGGCTATCATTGTTGAAGTTGCTATACATAGATATCTATCTTTTTGGGAGACTTGACCAAATTCACATAGCAATGTGAGTTCTAGATCTATCATTCTCATTTGAAAGCAAGTAAGAAGCGGTAGATCTGTTTTATTTCTATGCTTCCCGTTTTTGTTTTTGCCTCTTACTTTTGATTTTGTACACCAGCTGAAATGTAAATATTTTTGGTTATGGAAAATATATTTCACAGCAGTTTAGATGACCATTTGCTACACTATACACTGCATTCAAAGTATTCAGACCCCTTGTCATTTTCCACATTTTGTTACGTTACAGCCTTATTCTAAAATGTATAAAATCTTTTTTTTTGCCCCTCAATCTACACACACTACCCCATAATGACAAAGCAAACACTTTTTGGGGGGGTGGTGAAGAGGAAAGAAGGAAATGTCACATTTACATAAGTATTCAGACCCTTTACTCAGTACTTTGTTGAAGCACTATTAGCAGCGACTACAGCGTTGAGTCTTGGGTATGACGCTACAAGCTTGGCACATCTGTATTTGGGAAGTTTCTCCCAGTCTTCTCTGCACATCCTCTCAATCTCTGTCAGGTTGGATGGGGAAGCGTCGCTGCAAAGCTATTTTCAGGTGTCTCCAGAGATGTTAAATCGGTTCAAGTCCAGGCTCTGGCTGGGCCACTCAAGGTCATTCAGAGGCTTGTTCCAAAGCCACCCCTGCGTCGTTTTGGCTGTGTGCTTAGCGTTGTTATCCTGTTGGAAGGTGAACCATTGCCCCAGTCAGGTCCTGAGCGCTCTGGAGCAGATTTTCATCAAGGATCTCTCTCTACTTCGCTCTTTTCATCTTTCCCTTGATCCTGACTAGTGTCCCTGCTGCTGAAAAACATCCCCACAGCATGATTCTGCCACCACCATGCCTCACTGTAGGGATGGTGCCAGGTTTCCTCCAGGTGTGACGCTTGGCATTCAGGCCAATGAGTTCAATCTTGGTTTCATTAGACCAGAGAATCTTGTTTCAGAGATGGTTGTCTTTCTGGAAGTTTGTCCGATCTTCACATAGGAACTCTGACAGACCTCCAGAGTGACCACTTTGGGTTCTTGATCACCTCCCTGACCAAGGCCCTTCTCCGATTGCGAAGTTTGGCCAGGTTGCTAGCTCTAGGAAATCTTGGTGGGACCAAACTTTTTCAATTTAAGAATGATGGAGGCCACTGTTCTTGGACCTTCAATGCTGCAGATCTGTGCCTCGACACAAGCCTATCTCTGAGCTCTACGGAGAATTCCTTCGACCTCATGGCTTTTGCTCTGACATACACTGTCAACTGTGGGACCTTTTTATATAAGTGTGTGTGTGTGCCTTTCCAAATCATGTCCAATCAATAGAATTTTACCACAGACTCCAAGTTGCAGGAACATCTCAAGGATGGAAACCGGAAGACCCTGAACTCAATTTCGAGGCTCATAGCAAAAGGTCTGAATAATGATGTAAATAAGGTAATTTTGTTTCTTATTTTTAATACATTTGCAAGAATTTCAAAACCTTTGCTTTTGTTATTGTGTGTAGATTTGATGAGGAAAAAAACACTGCTCAAAAAGCTCCATTAAAAAAGACAGGCTACGGTTTGCAGAAACTTTTTGAAGAAAAGTCCTCTGGTCGGATGAAACAAAAATATAACTGTTTGGCCATAATGACCATCGTTACGTTTGGGGGAAAAAGGGGGAGGCTTGCAAGCCGAAGAACACCATCCCAACTGTGAAGCACGGGGGTGGCAGTGTCATGTTGTGGCGGTACTTTGCTGCAGGAGGCACTGGTGCACTTCACAAAATAGATGGCTTCATGAGGAAGGAACATTATGTGGATATATTGAAGCAACATCTCAAGACATCAGTCAGGAAGTTAAATCTTGGTCACAAATGGGTCTTCCAAATGGACAATGACCCCAAGCATACTTCCAAAGTTGTGGCAAAATGGCTTAAGGACAACAGTCAAGGTATTGGAGTGGCCATCACAAAGCCCTGACCTCATATAGAACATTTGTGGGCAGATCTGAAAAAGTGTGTGCGAGCAAGGAGGCCTACAGACCTGACTCATTTACACCAGCTCTGTCAGGAGGAATGGGCCAAAATTCACCCAACATATTGTGGGAAGCTTGTGGAAGGCTACCCAACACATTTGACCCAAGTTAAACAATTTAAAGGCAATGCTACCAAATACTAATTGAGTGCATGTAAACTTTTGACCCACTGGGAATGTGATGAAAGAAATAAAAGCTGAAATAAATCTCTACTATTATTCTGACATTTCACATTCTTAAAAGAAAGTGGTGATCCTAACTGACCTACAACAGGGCATTTTACTAGGATTAAATGTCATGAATTGTGAAACAGAGTTTAAATGTATTAGGCTAAAGTGTATGTAAACTTCCAACTTCAACTATATGTAAACTCAGCAAAAAAATAAACTTCCCTTTTTCAGGACCCTGTCTTTCAAAGATAAATCGTAAAAATCAAAATATCTTCACAGATCTTCATTGTAAAGGGTTTAAACACTGTTTCCCATGCTTTTTCAATGAACCATAAACAATTAATGAACATGCACCTGTGGAACGATCGTTAAGACACTAACCGCTTACAGACGGTAGGCAATTTAAAGTCACAGTTATGAAATATTAGAACACTAAAGAGGCCTTTCTACTGACTCTGAAAAACACCAAAAGAAAGATACTCAATGTCTCTGCTCATCTACGTGAATGTGCCTTAGGCATGCTGCAAGGATGCATGAGGACTGCAGATGTGGCCAGGGCAATAAATTGCAATGTCCATACTGTGAGATGCTAAGGCAGCGCTACAGCGAGACGGGACAGACAGCTGATCGTCCTTGCAGTGGCAGACCGCGTAACAACACCTGCACAGGATCGGTATATCCGAACATCACACCTGCAGGACAGGTACAGGATTGCAGCAACAACTGCCCGAGTTACACCTGGAACACCAAATCCCTCCATCAGTGCTCAGACTGTCTGCAATTGGCTGAGAGAGGCTGGACTGAGGGCTTGTAGGCCTGTTGTAAGGCATGTCCTCGCCAGACATCACCGGCAACAATGTCGCCTATGGGCACAAACCCATCGTCGCTGGACCAGACAGGACTGGCAAAACGTGCTCTTCACTGACGAGTCGCGGTTTTTGTCTCACTAGGTGTGATGGTCGGCTTTGTTTATCGTCAAAGGATTGAGCTTTACACTGAGGCCTGTACTCTGGAGTGGGATCGAGGTGGAGGGTCCGTCATGGTCTGGGGCGGTGTGTCACAGCATCATTCGACTGAGCTTGTTGTTATTGCAGGCAATCTCAACGCTGTGCGTTACAGGGAAGACATCCTCCTCCATGTGGTGCCCTTCCTGCAGGCTCATCCTGACATGACCCTCCAGCATATGACAATGCCACCATCCATACTGCTCGTTCTGTGCGTGATTTCCTGCAAGACAGGAATGTCTGTGTTCTGCCATGGCCAGGTCTGGGACCTGTTTGATCTAGAGCTAGGGCCCCCCCTAGAAATGTCCTGGAACTTGCAGGTGCCTTGGTGGAAGAGTGGGATAACATCTCACAGCAAGAACTGGCTAATCTGATGCAGTCCATGAGGAGATGCACTGCAGTACTAAATGCAGCTGGTGGTCACCAGATATTGACTTTTGATTTTGACCCCCCCCTTGGTTTAGGTACACACTATTCCATTTGTTAGTCACATGTCTGTGGGACTTGTTCAGTTTGTCTGTTGTTGAATCTTGTTATGTTCATACAAATATTTACACACAAGTTTGCTGAAAATTAACGCAGTTGACAGTGGGAGGATGTTTTTTTTTTTTTGTGTGTGTGTAAATGTATCTATCTACCTGCCACAGTTGCTGGTGGACCAAAACGTTAATTTCCCACCCTGGCCATAGGGCCACACATATTGACCTAGGTGTATTTTAGAGGTCACACAATGGGCAGGCTGACCTCTTCTTCAGCTTTGTCTGTATTTGTTATTTGATTGCCTGATTATCTTCCTGATAACCAATAGACATAGAGATTAGGCATACTCTAAATTGACTGAGGAATGCATTGCAGAGAAGAATTTTGTATTTGAATGAATGACAGGACCAAAAGGTCAGGCTGAGCCACTGTTTCCCAACCTCCCCTAGCTAGTAGGCCTATTAAATGTAGCAAAATATAGACTACTGCCTGTCCCTCGTGCTCAAATCCTGCACACATTCGTTCCAATATTGTTTAGTGTAGAGGTCGACCGATTATGTTTTTTCAACGCCAATACCGATTTATTGGGGGGCCAATAAAGCCGATGCCTATTTATTTTATTTATTTGTAATAATGACAATTACAACAATACTGAATGAACACTTATTTTAACTTAATGTAATACATAAATAAAATAAATTTAACCTCAAGTAAATAATGAAACGTGTTCAATTTGGTTTAAATAATGCAAAAACAAAGTGTTGGAGAAGAAAGTAAAAGTGCAATATGTGCTATGTAAGAAAGCTAACGTTTCAGTTCCTTGCTCAGAACATGAGAACATATGAAAGCTGGTGGTTCCTTTTAACATGAGTCTTCAATATTCCCAGGTATGAAGTTTTAGGTTGTAGTTATTATAGGAATTATAGGACTATTTCCTTCTATACCATTTGTATTTCATTAACCTTTGACTATTGATAGGCACTTTAGTATTGCCAGTGTAACAGTATAGCTTCCGTCCCTCTCCTCGCTCCTCCCTGGGCTCGAACCAGCAACACAACGACAACAGCCACCATCGAAGCAGCGTTACCCATGCAGAGCAAGGGGAAACAACCACCCCAAGGCTGAGCGAGTGATGTTTGAAACGCTATTAGCGCATGCTAACTAGCTAGCCATTTTACTTCGGTTACACCAGCCTCATCTCGGGAGTTGATAGGATTGAAGTCATAAACAGCGCAATGCTTGACACACAACGAAGAGCTGCTAGCAAAACACACGAAAGTGCTGTTTGAATGAATGTTTATGCGCCTGCTTCTGCCTACCACCGCTCAGTCAGATACTTAGATGCTTGTATGCTCAGTTAGATTATAGGACACGCTAGATAATATCTTGTAATAACTACACATGGTTGATGATAACAAGTGATTATGATTGTTTTTTATAAGATAAGTTTAATGCTAGCTAGCACCTTACCCTTGGCTTACTGCTCTCGCGCTAACCGGCAGTCTCCTTGTGGAGTGCAACGAGAGAGGAGGTTGTTATTGCGTTGGACTAGTTAACTGTAAGGTTGCAAGATTGGATCCCCCGAGCTGACAAGGTGAAAATCTGTCGTTCTGCCCCTGAACGAGGCAGTTAACCCACCGTTCCTAGACCGTCATTGAAAATAAGAATGTGTTCTTAACTGACTTGCCTAGTTAAAGGTATTAAAAATAAAAAAAAATTGGATTAATCGGTCGACCTCTAGTTTAGTGTAGTGGTATATTGATGGTACAGATTGCTGTGTGCACTGTGATTCTGGACACTGCTCCCGAGGCTGTGTTTTTGAGAGCTCTGCTCAGGATACATGACTTGAGGCTACCCAGCCAGGTTCAACAGTGACACAGCAGTAATATGATAGAGTGGCCGGGTGAGACATACATGGAAGCGGTAGAAAGGAGTAGGGAGAGGGAGGTTGTACTGGAAATGAATACTTGTGCATTCCACAATGTGGTAGACTGGAGCAATGAAACAAAATGCTGTCCATTCTTCTTGCTTTTCCTCTGCCTCTTCCCTGTTTTGTAATCCCCCTTTAATTTCCCTTAGTGTTGTCACATGCCAGTGCAGGGCGAGGGAGTGTTGGTGTCAGAGGGCCAGGTCTGGGCCGGCACCGCCAGCCCAGCATTCTCCCAGCATTCCTTAGAGGGTTTTTTCCAAGTCTATACAAAAATGTTTTATGATTTTCTTATGTCATTTTTGCTGTTTTTTCACTCAGAAATCCCTTGTTGATTTGCAGTCTATATTGTGGTGTTGGGTTTCTTATGGTGAGCATACAGACTGACAGCTCCTCCTGGACTCTTACTCCAGGCCTCTTGATGGTTGATTGGTGGAATCAAGTCATACAGTTGTGCTGAGCTGTGGCCTGCAAATTGACTGAGGAGTTGCTGGAGATTTGATGCATCAAATCAGGCTGGAACATGTTAGTTCATAGAAATGGAATGATTCATTCTATTTCTGTGTTGGCTATGTGAAATGAGACTTGTCAGTGTCTGTTTTGTCAGTACTATCTGCCAGCCTTACTGGTGTGTTACTTGCCCTTCAAGACTATAGTACATGTTTTATTAAACAGATTAATGGGGTTATAAATATGTTGGTCATAACATGAGCCTGTCTTGTTTTTCAGTGGGGAAGACATCATTGATTACCAGGTTCATGTACGACAGCTTCGACAACACCTACCAGGTGAGGCTAGACCACACATACAGAGTTGAATCTGGAAATGATAGTTAGGGCTAGGTTTATTACATCATTGGTCTCAATGCCTAACCCTAGTCCTGGTCCTACTACAGAGTGTGCAGGCTTTTGCTCCAGACAAACACAATTGATTCAGCTAGTCAGTCTTTATGATTAGCCATTTGAATCCGGTGTGGTAGTGCTGCGCTTGACTACGCTGTAAAAAAATAAATACAATTTAAACTAATATATTAACTAACTGGTTCCACAGCCTTTAAAAATAAGTAACATTTCGGCTAGTGTTACATGAATTTAACATGTTTAGTTGACCCAAACTTGGCTCCAACTTAAGAAAACAGGCAAAAGTCCTTAATGTGTTTGCTCAACTTGTCTCATATCTTAATTCTACTAGAAATTATCCAATTTTATTGGTCGCATACACATATTTAGCTGATGATATTGCGGGTGAATCGAAATGCTTGTGTTCCTAGCTCCAAAAGTGCAGTAGTGTCTAACAATTCACAACAATACACACAAATTTAAAAGTAAAAGAATGGAATTAAGAAATATATGCATATTAAAGACGAGCAATGTCAGTGGTATTGACTAGAATGCAGTGGCAAGAAATACCTGGATTTCTGCATATATTGGTCATAAAATTTGATCTGATCTTCATCTAGGTCACAACAATAGACGGTCTGCTTAAACTAATAACACAAAAACAATTATACATTTCATGTCTTTATTGAACACACCGTGTAAACATTCACAGTGTAGGGTGGAGAAAGTATGTGAACCCTTGGATTTAATAACTAGCTGACCCTCCTTTGGCAGCAATAAACTCAACCAAATGTTTTCTGTAGTTGCGGATCAGACCTGTACCACGGTCAGGAGGAATTTTAGACCATTCCTCTTTACAGAACTGTTTCAGTTCAGCAATATTCTTGGGATATCTGGTGTGAACTGCTCTGTTGAGGTCATGCCACAGCATTTTAAAATCGGGTTGAGGTCAGGACTCTGTCTGAGCCACTCCAGAAGGTGTATTTTCTTCTGTTGAAGCCATTCTGTTGATTTACTTCTGTGTTTTGGGTCATTGTCCTGTTGCATCACCCAACTTCTGTTGAGCTTCAATTGGCAGGCAGACAGCCTTACATTCTCCTGCAAAATGTCTTGATAAGCTTGAATTCATTTTTCCATCAGTGATGGCAAGCTGTCCAGGCCCTGAGGCAGCAAAGCAGCCCCAAACCATGATGCTCCCTCCAGCATACTTTACAGTTGGGATGAGGTTTTGATGTTGTGCTGTGCCTTTTTTTTTCTTTTTTTTCCCACACATGGTGTTGTGTGTTCCTCCAAACAACTCAACTGTCATTTCATCTGTCCACAGAATATTTTGTCAGTAGTGCTGTGGAACATCCAGGTGCACTTTTGCAAACTTCAGATGTTTTTTTTTGAACAGCAGTGGCTTCTTCCGTAGTGTCATCCCATGAACACCATTCTTGTTTAGTGTTTTACGTATTGTAGACTCATCAACAGAGATGTTAGCATGTTCCAAATCAAATCAAATTTTATTTGTCACATACACATGGTTAGCAGATGTTAATGCGAGTGTAGCGAAATGCTTGTGCTTCTAGTTCCGACAATGCAGTAATAACAAGTAATCTAACTAACAATTCCAAAACTACTGTCTTGTACACAGTGTAAGGGGATAAAGAATATGTACATAAGGATATATGAATGAGTGATGGTACAGAGCAGCATAGGCAAGATACAGTAGATGGTATCGAGTACAGTATATACGTATGCATATGAGATGAATAATGTAGGGTAAGTAACATTATATAAGGTAGCATTGTTTAAAGTGGCTAGTGATATATTTACATCATTTCCCATCAATTCCCATTATTAAAGTGGCTGGAGTTGAGTCAGTGTCAGTGTGTTGGCAGCAGCCACTCAGTGTTAGTGGTGGCTGTTTAACAGTCTGATGGCCTTGAGATAGAAGCTGTTTTTCAGTCTCTCGGTCCCAGCTTTGATGCACCTGTACTGACCTCGCCTTCTGGATGATAGCGGGGTGAACAGGCAGTGGCTCGGGTGGTTGATGTCCTTGATGATCTTTATGGCCTTCCTGTGACATCGGGTGGTGTAGGTGTCCTGGAGGGCAGGTAGTTTGCCCCCGGTGATGCGTTGTGCAGACCTCACTACCCTCTGGAGAGCCTTACGGTTGAGGGCGGTGCAGTTGCCATACCAGGCGGTGATACAGCCCGCCAGGATGCTCTCGATTGTGCATCTGTAGAAGTTTGTGAGTGCTTTTGGTGACAAGCCGAATTTCTTCAGCCTCCTGAGGTTGAAGAGGCGCTGCTGCGCCTTCTTCACGATGCTGTCTGTGTGAGTGGACCAATTCAGTTTGTCTGTGATGTGTATGCCGAGGAACTTAAAACTTGCTACCCTCTCCACTACTGTTCCATCGATGTGGATAGGGGGGTGTTCCCTCTGCTGTTTCCTGAAGTCCACAATCATCTCCTTAGTTTTGTTGACGTTGAGTGTGAGGTTATTTTCCTGACACCACACTCCGAGGGCCCTCACATGTTAGCATGTTCCAGAGATTTCTGTAAGTCTTTAGCTGATACTCTAGGATTCTTCTTAACCTTATTGAGTATTCTGCGCTGTGATTTTGCAGTCATCTTTCCCTTACGGCCACTCCTAGGGAGAGTAGCAACAGTGCTGAACTTTCTCCATTTATAGACAATTTCTCTTACTATGGACTGATGAACATAAAGTCTTTTAGATACTTTTGTAGCCCTTTCCAGCTTTATGCAAGTCAACAATTCTCAATCTTGGTTCTTCTGAGATCTCTTTTGTTTGAGGCATGGTTCACATCAGGCAATGCTCCTTGTGAATAGTAAACTCAAATTTTGTGAGTTATTTTATGGGGTAAGGCAGCTCTAACCAACATCTCTAATCTCGTCTCATGGATTGTACTCCAGGTTAGCTGACTCCAATTACCTTTTGGAGAAGTCATTAGCCTAGGGGTTTCACATACTTTTTTCCAACTTACACTGTGAATGTTTTAAATGATATTCTAAATTGTAATTATTTTGCCACTGGCCTATTTATTGCCTTACCTCCCTAATCTTACTACATTTGCACACACTGTATATAGATTTTTCTATTGTGTTATTGACTGTACGTTTGTTTATCCCATGTGTAACTCTGTGTCGCACTGCTTTGCTTCATCTTGGCCAGGTCAGTTGTAAATGAGAACTTGTTTTCAACTGGCCCACCTGGTTAAATAAAATAAATATTCAATATAGAAAAGAAAAATACAATTTGTTATTAGTTTAAGCACACGGTTTGTCTATTGTTGTGACTTAGATGAAGATCAGATCAAATTTGATGACCAATTTATGCAGAAATCCAGTTAATTCCTAAGGGTTCACATACTTTTTCTTGCCACTGTACATGTGAAATGAGTAAAACAGTATATAAACATTTATTAGTGACCAGTAATTCCATGTCTATGTACATCGGGCAGCAGCCTCTAAGGTGCAGGGTTGAGTAACCGGGTGGTAGCCGGCTAATAAATAAAATGGTTTTACTTGAGTGTACTTTTAACAGAGCCGAGATTTACTTTGAATTGCAAAGTGTAGCAATACAGGTGAAATCAGTCATTGACACATACATGCTGGCGTAACAGGAAGATTGGTACGCCGTGAGCCAGAGATTAGAGGTCGACCGATTTTATGATTTTTCAACGCCGATACCGATTTTAATCGGCAGATTTTTTAATATATACATTTGTAATAATGACAATTACAACAATACTGAATTAACACTTTTTTATTTAACTTAATATAATACATCAAAAGCAATTTAGCCTCAAATAATGAAACCTGTTCAATTTGGTTTAAATGATGCAAAAACAAAGTGTTGGCAAATATTGCACTTTTACTTTCTTCTCCATGTAAAAAAAGCTAACATTTTAAGTTCCTTGCTCAGAACATATAAAAGCTGCTGTTTTGTTTTTAACATGAGTCTTCCATATTCCCAGGTACTAGGTTGTAGTTATTATAGGAATTTATTGGACTATTTCTCTCTACCATTTGTATTTCATACTCCTTTGACTATTGGATGTTCGTATAGGTACTTTAGTATTGCCAGCCTAATCTCTGGAGTTGATAGGCTTGAAGTCATAAACAGCGCAATTCTTGAAGCACAGCGAAGAGCTGCTGGCAAATGCAAGAAAGTGCTGTTTGAATGAATGCTTACGAGCCTGCTGCTGCCTACCACCGCTCAGTCAGACTGCTCTATCAAATCAGACTTAATTCGAATATAATAAACACACAGAAATGCACAGAAATACGACCATATTATTAACCTATCATTTAGAAAACAAAACGTTTATTCTTTCAGTGAAATATGAAACCATTCTGTATTTTATCTAATAGGTGGCATCCCTAAGTCTAAATATTGCTGTTACGTTGCACAGCCTTCAATGTTATGTCATAATTATGTACAGTTCTGGCAAATTAATCACGGTCTTTGTTAGGATGAAATGGTCTTCACACAGTTCGCATCGAGCCAGGCAGCCCAAACTGCTGCATATACCCATGACACTGCTTTCACAGAATGCAAGAGAAGTGACACAATTTCCCTAGTTAAAAGAAATTCATGTTAGCAGGCAATATTAACTAAATATGCAGGTTTAAAAATCTATACTTGAGTATTGATTTTAAGAAAGGCGTTGATGTTTATGGTTAGGTACACATTGGTGCAACGACAGTGCTTTTTTTGTGAATGAGCTTGTTAAATCATCACCCGTTTGGTGAAGTAGGCTGTGATTCGATGATAAATTAACAGGCACCGCATCGATTATATGCCACGCAAGACAAGCTAGATAAACTAGTAATATCATCAACCATGTGTAGTTAACTAGTAATTATGTTAAGATTGATTGTTTTTTATAAGTTTAAGGCTAGCTAGCAACTGACCTTGGCTCCTTTCTGCACTCACGTAACAGGTGATCAGCCTGCCGCGGTCTCCCCGTGGAGTGCAATGTAATCGGCCATAATCGGTGTCCAAAAATTCCGATTACTGATTGTTATGAACTTGAAATCGGCCCTAATTAATCGGCCAACCTCTACAAGAGATTGTGAGTTCAAATCAGGACATGTTGAATAATAATTACTGTATAGTTGAATATGCACAATGTAATCATGTCTGTCAAATGTAAGGCTACAATTTTTTTCTACTATGTCAAAAGCACATTGTGTAACTAGTTCCGCAACCTTGTTTAGTGGAGATGCCCAAATAATAATAATAATTTGTAGTTGAATGAACATGAGACAAGTTGAGCAAACCCACAATTTAAATTAGACTACATTTTTGCATACTTAAAAAAAAAACTAACTATATATGTTCGATTCAGCTAACACTTTTTTCTTTTGATTGAAAATTTGAGTAAACTTAAAAAGCTGTGGAACCAGTTACTTAACTTTTTTTTAGGTGCATGGGCAATAGGTTTGTTCCTTCAGTTTAGTTTAAGTACAGTACTCAAGCCTTTCCTTATCAATCTACCATCATAATTGTTAGAATGTTCTGTCTCATTCTCTTTGTTCTTTCACATTTCCAGGCCACAATAGGAATAGATTTTTTGTCTAAAACCATGTACCTCGAAGACCGAACAGTAAGTTTTACTTTCTCCTTTTTAAATTCCATTGAGTGGTAGCATGCTGATTTTGTCATAATATATTGATTATGAGAGGAATTAGTCTGTTAGTCATGACTGTGGCATTGTGATTTGACTGAATAATGTTACATTTCATTACGGTGATTTTGAAAAATGTCTCCCTTCAATCCAGTTTCATTGAAATTAAAAATTGTACCCATTCAACTGGCACGCACGCACACACCCCCACCCAATCACACAGGTCCCTGAGTCCTTGCCACTGGTGGTTTCTGGGACTTTGATGATACTGGGTATCCTGTGACCTGATTCTGTCTGCTCTAACAGTGTCTTATCCTGGCCCAGGTTCACGCGCGCGCACACACACACACACACACACCAGACAGTGCACACACTAGCACCTTAAAGAAGCCAGAGGGCCGGCCTGGCCTGGGATTGGCGCTTATATTGCATCTTCCTTCCTGCTAGCTTTCTTCTCCAGACACTCATTATTTTCTTCCCTTTTTCCCATCTGCTCATATTCTCTTCATTCTCATGTTAAAATTAAACATCAAGTTTGAACGAGGGAAGAACATTTCAGAAATGAGGCCTAGTACCCATCATTCCCTTGGCCCTCACCACTCCTCCTATGGTCACACACTCCCTGCATGCAGCCCTCTCCCTCTTTTTTTCTCTCATGAGTTGATTAGGTTTTGCTTTATTTCCTTACTCTTTATGGTTTCTTACCTCATGTTTTCCTTTGTTTCTGCACTCGTTTTCTCTCATTTTCTTTTCATCCTTTCTTTTTCCTTTTCCTTTTCTTTTATTTCCCCTCCCATCCGCAACAGATCAGGTTGCAGTTGTGGGATACGGCTGGGCAGGAGCGTTTCCGTAGCCTCATCCCCAGTTACATCAGAGACTCTGCCGCAGCTGTCGTAGTATACGACATCACAAGTAGGTACTCGCCTCCGCGCCCCGCCCACTCGACGTGCGTGCGTGCCCCTCCCCACCCCTCCTCAACCCTCGTCCAGTTCTCCCCTCTCTTACCACCACCTCTTCCTCTCCGCCATCTCTCCCCTTCTCCTTCTCTCCCTGTGTGCTGGTGCTAACGTGCTGCTCAGGTGAGACTGCAGCTTTGGGACACAGCCGGCCAGGAGCGCTTCCGGAGTCTGATCCCTAGCTACATACGAGATTCCACCGTGGCTGTGGTAGTCTATGACATCACAAGTGAGTGCGGCCCCTATTGATGGAAAAGTGATGGAACGATGCTGACCAAAACAAAAGATGTCCTCATTTTTCACCGCTGGCTCAAGTCCCTCTTCTTTTTTTCTGTTTTCCCACCCTCTTTATCCTTCCAGATATCTTTCCTCCTTTTTGTCCCCTTTTCTTGTTTGTAGATGTTTTCCCTCCCACTCTTTTTGTATGTGAGTCCACTTGGACAAGTCCGTAATTTTTTTATGTTAGCTTTTTGCATTTTTTGTTGTCTGAAAGCTTCAGTTTCTGTAATAAATATAAAAATATTATTCTAATCTGTTTATTGATACTAGGAGCGCAAAGCATTCGGTAGCATACTGCATGCAAACCCAATTAGGCTACAATATCAGTTGGTGAAATCTGTAATACTAAAGAACCATTGACTTAATCCATAGTCTAGTGGTTTCTTAGATTTGTGGTCAGGAATACATGGATGGCAGATTTATCTTGTTTTCCCCAACAGAGCAACCTATCACTTCTTTTCTATCCTTTTTATCTTGATTTCTCTATGCTATCTTTCTTAATGTCTGTTTTTTCCCCCATTATGGCCACCAATTACTTCCTAGTTTTGTTGTCACACACGTACAAAAGAATGAAGTGTCTTATTGGTTTAATTCAAATAATTGGTATTGGCAGCTTTGATGTTGCTTCAGAGGCCTATTTTGCCCATTATGAAATTAACATATTGCAGCCTTTCAATGTAATGTTCAGAGATGTCTCCTTTTTCACGTCTCTCCTACCATGTGTGTTTGAGGACCGTTAGGGGCAGATACTGTATAAGGAGACATGGCGCTGCAGCAGGGCTATTTAACTGGAAGAGGAAGTCTGTCTCTTCAGAAAAACAAACACCACATCTAGCTGGACAGACGAGAAGATAGACAGACAGGAAGGTAGAATACAAGGATATGGCTAAATAATAAGAGAATCCTAGATGGATAGGAAATGGGAGATGGATTTACGTAGTTTAATGATATGTTCTTATTTGTTGTCACTGTCTCTATATTTACACTGTCTTTCTGTCCTTCTGCTCCTTGCCATAATTCAGTACTTGTCACAACTTGGAGATTAACATTGATCTCCCTCCCTCTTGTATCAGACGTCAACTCTTTCCAGCAAACCACAAAATGGATTGATGATGTCAGAACGGAGAGAGGAAGTGATGTCATCATCATGTTGGTGGGAAACAAGACTGACCTTGCAGACAAAAGGTGTGACATGATAACTAAAGGGTGATGTCAGTAAGCCTGTAGAGTTCTTCAGTTCTCATCAGACAAGGTCCTGGAGGGCTCTCCATTAGAGCATACTAATGAATCGACTGATTGTTACTGTAGAATGATTAAGACTGGCGCCACAGTGAGTTCCTGACAGACCTTTGGGCCCTCCTGTGTTAAGCGAGAAAAACACTGCCCTCTAGAGACAGCTAAGCAGGGACTTATTAGCCTCGTCACTTGGTACAGGCTCTCTAGAGACAGATCTGGCTGGGGTTGAACAGTCCACACACAGAGACGGCCTTTGGAGCTCAGCATGGCCTAGAATTAGTTTCATTATTCAGAGATTCAACAGATTGAGATTCACCCTTGAGTTTTATCCATTTGTGTGTTCAAACAATTGTGATAATGAAACAGACCTTTTTATTTTAACACATGGTTTGTCACTATAACCCTCAATGCTTTTATGCCTTTAAACAACTTCTTTGTACTATTCCCATTTTTTTGTGATTGATGCTGTCCGGCTGTGTTTTCGAATGATTGGCATGCTTTAGATTCTCTGAACTGACTGTAAGCTGCTGTTCTGCATGTTTAACCCTCTTATCTACCACAGGCAAGTTGCTATTGAAGAGGGTGAGAGGAAGGCCAAAGAGCTAAATGTAATGTTTATTGAGACTAGTGCTAAAGCAGGATACAACGTCAAGCAGGTGAGTGTATGTGTGTGGCTGAGTCGTTCTCTCCGTCCATGCTGCCACTGCTGCTGCCTCGGCTCACCCTTGAAAAGGTCACTCATCACAGTCAGAGGTTTAGGGTCAATTGCTACAATAATGAAGAGCCTTTAATTATAATATGTGGTGTATTGAACCTGGAGCTAAGCTGGTGCTCTGAGGTGTTTTAGAGAGTCTGGCTGTGTGGGCACTTTTAGATGGAGCAGAGGCTGCCGCAGCGGTAGCGGGAGGAAACACGGCATGTTCATCCTTCACGATCTTCACATTGTCTTTTCCTTTTGTTTTCTCGTTCATGTGTGTGTCTGTTGTCGTGGGACATATTCAGACAGATAACCACAGAGGAAGGGGAACAGAGAGCCAAAGAGCTGAATGTTCTGTTTATTGAAACAAGTGCAAAGATGGGCTACAATGTCAAACAGGTAGAGCACAGCATGCGTGTGTGCAGTGCTCACACTCTCTTAAATCTGGCTTGCTTTACACTAAATGGGGTCCTTTGAATTATTTTCAGAACTCTTGCCCATCCATCCCATGTTGGTCATAATAACTAAAGACCAGAATGTTCCCCCGGGCACAGACCATCCACTTTGGCCTCCGGTCTGGGATATACAGTACTGTGCAAAAGTTTTAGGCAGGTGTGAAAAAATGCTGTAAGTTAAGAATGTTTAAAAATAGACATGTTAATAGATTATAGTTAACTAAATGCAAAATGAAGGAACAAAATAAATGTAAATCAAATTCATATTTGGTGTGTAGCAGAAGGCAGTTTGTTCGTGAAAGGGCTAGAGAGCGGTACACGAATAAGTGTCTGCAGGCAACAGTGAAGCATGGTGGCGGTTCCTTGCAAGTTTGGGGCTGCATTTCTGCAAATGAAGTTGGGGATTTGGTCAGAATTAATGGTCTCCTCAATGCTGAGAAGTACAGGCAGATACTTATCCATCATGCAATACCCTCAGGGAGGCATCTGATCATTTACATAACAGAATGCAGCGCAGCACGTGACTGAAGGAAGAAGAGACAATGTGCTAGTTACAGCATCAGCGCCACTGGAATGTCTGTTACAGCATCAGCGCGCTCTGGAATGTCAGCTTGTCAGTTACAGTATCAGTGCGCCTCTGGAATGTCAGTTACAGCATCAGCGTCATTTTCAGAATGAGAGAATTAGGTGAAAACGAGGCGTTGTTTGTTAACCTGTTATGGCTGCAATCCCGATACCGGGATCGATATGACAACTACCAGTGAAAATAGAGGGCGCCAAATTCAAACCACCGAAATCTCATAATTACAATTCCTTAAACATATGTGTGTCTTATATAATTTTAAAGCTATTCTCGTTGTTAATCCCACAAGTATCCGATTTCAAATAGGCTTTTCAGCGAAATACTACAAACGATTATGTTAGGTCTCCACCAAACCACAATAAGCACAGCCATTTTCCAGTAAAATATAGCATTCACAAAATCCAGCAATAAAGATCTAATTAATCGCTAACCTTGAATTATCTTAATCAGATGACACTCATAGGACTTCATGTTACACAATACATGCATGTTTTGTTTGATAAAGTTCATATTTATATAAAAAAATCTGAGTTTACATTGGCGCGTTAGATTCACTAGTTCCAAAAACAAAAGTAAAAACACCACAGCCGCAAAGATGGCGTCAACATAAACACGAAATTACATGATAAATATTCCCTTTGATGATCTACATCAGAAAGCACTCCAGGAATCACAGGTCCACAAATGTTTGTTTTGTTCGAAAATGTCCGTTATTTATGTGCAAATACCTTCTTTTGTTAGCGCGTTTGGTATACATATCCAAACGCTAATTCTGGTCAGTGTTATATCGGACAAAAACTTCAAAAGGTGATATTACCGGTCGAAGAAACATTTCAAACTATGTACAGAATCAATCATTAGGATGTTTTTAACAAATAGCTTCAATAAAGTTCCAACCGGAGTATTCCTTCTTGTCTTCGTGAGCAATGGAACGCAAGTGACTACCATGAGGAAAAAGCACTATCACAAAATGGCTGCTTGATGGACATCTGATATATTCTGCTCTCATTCACTCCCACAACAACATAGAAGCCTCATTATGATTTCTATTGATGGTTGACATATTGTGGAACCCCTAGGCAGTGTAACATCAGTCATATCTCAATGGGATTTCATTGGGGACTCTGGTGATACAAGCTCAGATTTCTGACTTCCTGTTTTGATTTCAACTCAGGGTTTTGCCTGCCAATATGAGTTCTGTTATACTCACAGACATCATTCAAACAGTTTTAAAAACTTTAGTGTTGTCTATCCAATGCTAATAATAAAATGCATATATTAGAAACTGAGAATGAGGAGCAGGCCGTTTACTTTAGGCACCTTGTTCATCCAAGCTACTCAATACTGCCCCCCAGCCATAAAAAGTTAAACAAGTGGATTCAGGGATCAAGTGTAGCTGGAGCTGGGCCTGGCTTAAGCTGGATGCCACTAGAGGCGAAAGGACACCACACACTTTCCCTCTTTCTCACTTTAGTTGGCACATGGTAGAACAGTGTACACTTTCTGCCTGTGGACACATGTTATAGTGTGCAGTGTAGCCCAAAGATATTGGCTTTGTTGTGTTGAACTTGAAAGTAACGTGTGTGTGTGTGTGGGGGGTGACTATACTTAACTCTGTGAAAGTTACTTTTGCACACGTAGCCTTGTGCACTTAATCGATGCCTATAGTGGCTACTATAATAGAGCATAAATAGAATGCCTGTTTGTTGCATTCTATTTCTACTTTTAAGATGTTTTTTTCCCAAGTGCAATATTTGTGTGTGGTCACGAGCGTTCTATTATAAAGGCTGTCATGGCTAACTGCAATATTAGTGTGTTTTTTTTTCTCAAGACTTGAGTGTCAAGTCTAAGCAACAAATTACATTGGATTGCTTTCTTTACATTTTTTTGCTGTGAATTAGGTTCACATTAACCACTTTTTATTTTACACACAGAGACTGATCATATAGATCATATTCTTTGTTTAATTAGTTAACCTGCATTTCCCCCGGGCAGGGATTTTTGCATCTTTCAGTGCAACAAAAAAAAGTGTCACCTTTTTGGGCCCTCGGCAGTTTTCATCCCTGGGGATTACATGACGAGAGAGAAGCACCTGAGGCTGCCTAAATCCACAGAAGAACTGTGGTTAGTTCTCCCAAGATGTTTGGGCCAACCTACCTGCTGAGTTCCTTCAAAGACTGTGCAAATGTATTTAGAGTTGATGCTGTTTAAGGCAAAGAGTGGTCACACCAAATATTGATTTGATGTAGATTTTTCTTCTGTTCACTCACTGCATTTTGTTAATTGATAAATATAATCTATTAACATGTCTATTTTTGAAAGCATTCTTACTTTACAGCATTTATTTCACACCTGCGTAAAACCTTTGCACAGTACTGTACATCTTTTTAAAACTTATAATTCTCACTCCAGGTTTGATTTTAAGTGATTTTCTCCGACTAGTATCAAAGGATTCTATTTAATACATCAGATCTGCATGATCTTAAACTCTCTTTCCAGCAGGTATGGGATGGTATTTACCTCTGAGGAGGAAATGTATATGATTACTGCTGTCCAACTTAAACCAATTTACATTTATTTAATTCAATGCCTCTAGTTGTGATGGTCATGGTATTTTGGATGACTAATTGTTCAGACAAATGACAGCGGTCATTGTAATAACTGCTTGAATAGCAAAAAAACGAAACATTTTCTCCTCCTCCACTCCTGACTGCATGTGCTGCTGCAGCAAGCTAGGTTGAAGATAACTTGTCCTAACCTTTGTTGTCATTCCATGTGGAAGCTTTTTAGAAAATCAACTAGCATAGCTGGTCCTATTGTGGGGTATTAGAATCCTCTTGTCTTTTCATCTTCAACCTAGGCTGCAGGGAGGGGGGTGTTGCTTAGGCAACCTCAGACTTTACAACATCTTGTTTGTTTCAGCAAGGAGCCACGTTGTAGAGTCCATGTTACAGCAGAAACGGACTCAACCATGCACCCCGTTTTCAGTCAGCTGTTCATTCCACAAATAATAAGTACATTTTTTACAGTTAATGTATTTTCATGACAGTCTTCATTCATGACCGCCGGTTCCATGGTTATATGGTAATTGTCAGCCCTACCAATGACGACGTACTAAGAAGAACGAGAGCACACAGCGCTGCAGGCCTGGTGTCAAGGCAGGAAGGTTGGAGTGTTCTGACTCTGACAAACGAGGTCTGTTCTCTCCCCTGCAGCTGTTCCGACGCGTGGCCGCTGCCCTCCCTGGCATGGAGAGCACACAGGACAAGAGCAGAGAAGACAGTATCCTTACTCTACACAGAAACGTGTGTGTGTGTGTGACTGACTATGCATGTTTTTCAGTGGCAATAGTAGAAACCGGTTGTACACAAACATTTACAGCCACCTATTGGGTAGCTTGTAAACCTATTAAAACATATTGAGAAGATGGGAAGTGTTTGAAAAGACTTCATGTGTTCCTGTCTGAGCTCTTTGACTTGGTCCTTAACCCCTCCTCCCCCAGTGATTGACATAAAGCTGGAGAAGCCCCCAGAACAGCCCATCAGCGAAGGAGGCTGCTCCTGCTAACTCAACTCTTTATCACTCATTCGCTCTCTCTCCTGTGCTTTGTTCTTGATCCTTCTCACCCTGGTTTATTCATTCCCCCTATGTCTCTCTATACTGTACCTTTTCTTTCTGCTTGACTGCTCTCCCTCTGTCTGAACCCCTTGAATCCTGACTCCTTCTCCCCAGCCTGAAAGAGAAGAACACTACCTGTCCATCATTCTTGTCGTCGTGGTAACCCGCTCTCTCACTGAGATGACCTTAAGCTTAACAAGCACAGTATGGATGTGAAGGCTATTTTATTTCAGTTGATCTTTCACTCTACTTTGGCAAAATCCCCCCAAAAATCAAGCACTGTATCCTATTTTTCTGTAGTACCGAAATGTTTGGTTGCACAGTTGTCAAATGATGGCAGCCTGTGAGGGACCTAGACCCATAGATACTGAGTGGAATGTTTCTGCCATAAGTGGGTCCTGAACGGATTATTACAGTTTAGCAGCCCCCAATCAATATCACTCACTGGGTGAAAGTTGAGCATAACAACCTCCCTTTCTAATGCCAGTCCCACCACAGAGCAGCCATACAGTGTCACTTCACAGAAACATGGCATGACAACACTATAGGGAAACCACAAGAACTCACAAACACACAGTCCCACCACAATGACGTGACATTATACAACACAAGGGCAGTCTCACTACCACTACACGACCGTCCTTAATTTGTCCCTTACTTTTCCTCACAAATGAATGAAGGCTATCTTCACCTTGGCTGCCATTTTTCTATTATCTCTTGGTTAGGTCTTTACTTTTTTCTAAAGAGTACAATTATTATCATAGATGAAAATATATTGCTTTGGAGAACAGTAGTGTTTACGAAAAGATTTTTGTATATTGAAACAAGTATCAAATTCAACACAAACCCAACTTCATAATATATGCAGACATGCCTTTTAAAAGTGTTAATTGTAGAGGGCTTCCATGGTTTAGGGTTTTCCTAGCTTTGTTAGGTTTGTTATAATATTGACACTTTAGAGTCATTTATTTTCTTTGCTTGTTTTTGTTTTGATCTTTTAATTATTTTACATGTTCATTTAATAATGACTTGTAATATTTATTTCTAATAGATCATGTTTCTTCATTTGTATTATTGTTAATACTATTATTGTTGGGATGATCCCTAAACGGCTAATAAGAGTATTTTGTCAACCACCTGATTTTCAAACATGTCTCCCAGCTCTTCTGGTGACATCACTACCCCTCTACTCCACCCCAAAATGCAAATTTAACTGAAGAAAAAACAGTGCAATGTTTGTATGTTTTTGGAGGAAAGTCCACTTTTTCTGGTAGTCTTAGTTCGTAACCTTTTTTCTTTGAAACGGTTTTAACTGGATGTTAGAGGTAAACTGTAACTGCTTTGCGCCGCCACGTCTCTGTGCAATGAAGCGCATAATTTGCACTGCTAGAATTCATCAGTGTCTTATCAACATCCCTAAGAAAGGTCTGCATTTAGTAACTGAAATGTTGTTTTTGATGGTTGAATAATAAATTGATAAATGCTAGACAAGGCAATCTGGAAAGAGGGAGTTGTCTGTCTGGTTATTTCCTGTGAACTTAGTGGTGTTAGTGTGGAAAATATTTTAAGTCTAAATAATTTCCCCACAACATATATGGGTCAATAGGGGCAATGTTTAAGAAGTCTGACACATGGACAGACCGAGGTAGTGTATTGTATGGTACTGTACATTTCAGACCAGGTGAAGGACAGAGTATTGACCTTCTGTCAGGTATGGTTAGATGTCAAGGGGAAGTTACTGGGTAAAGTCAGAATGTATACTCTAATCTTGCCTGTCTGCACTCCCTATCAACACTGAATCCACTTTCTGACAACATCAATGTCCTACCAGCAAGCTACAAGCCCACCATTTGTCAGCTCTCATATCAGTTTGTGATTACAGCCTCCCAGCTATCACAGTGAATTTGGCTTGGCATTTTCTTATTGGGGTTGGTTTAACTCCCCTCTAACGTTGAAAGGGTAATGGTGTTGAGACATGCATAAATCTATTAGGTCTCTAACAGGAGCCCATCCCTTTACTGTCCTGCTGAGAGCCTGTACAGCCACTAGATGGCAGCCTCTCCAAAGACTGGCCAGGGGCCCATGAGCAGAAAAATCCACAGGAGAGTGATAGTGTTAAACTTGGATCTAAATCTGCTCCCTGATGAACATTTCCGACACACACCTGAACGCTGCTTCACACCAAACCTTGCATCCCCCTCTCCCTTCAGAGACCCGTTGACCTACGTAGTTCATATACTATCATTCTTATTTTGGTTAAGTGACCCCTGTTATTTAGAGTAGCTGGATAATTATCTGACTTCACACTTTGGGTTATTAAATGTCTGATCTCTTTTCATCTTATTTGATTCATACTCAACATTCAAGCTTGAAGCCCTAAATATGGAGTATCAATACAGGATTTTGACAAGGGAATAGCAACGTCTATCATTAATGATCAGCATCTTTGTGGCAAGAAAATCAGAAGAATTCCAGCTTTAAAATAGTCTTTTTGGAATATCCATTAATCTAAGATGTCCTTTTCCTGTTAATTAATTAAAGCAATTTGGTGTTTCCTATTTGGCCATCCAAGGTCATTTGTGTATGAATAATCTTGTGTGTGTATTTCATTGTTTACTTGTGTGTCTGTGTTTTAAGATGGCTGTTCCAGGTCACCGATGACACACCTGCGTCTCTCTCTCTCATGTGCCTTAGAGCTTTGAACTCAATCAGCCCTATCCCTGGCCAGCTGACAACAGCTCTCCAGAGCCGCTCTCACTAACCACTAAACCAGGTCCAAACATATTCCACTGATGCACCTCAGTCAGAGCTGTTGAGTTCAGTCTGCCTGCCACAGGACTGATATACCATGTGTCCTGGATGAGGGTGAGACCGTAAGCCCCCTCGCCCAAGATGCTGAACACACACAATGCTCCCTCCTTCCCTGCTCTCTCACTCACACACACACACGTACACAGAGCTAGTTAAGCCAATCCTTGATTCACTGCAGATGTTGCTGTGTAAGGTTTGTGGTTGTGAACTTGCTCCCTCTAGCCTGATTGACTCCGGAAGCCGTGGCTGGTTTTATGTAAGTGAATGCTCTAACAATGCATGCACTGTTACCATGACATCACAGGCACATGTTCTACTCACCTCTCACAAACCTGCACGCAATCTGAACACCAACCCCCCCCCCCCCCCCCTCCCCCCTCCTCCCTCCCTCTCACCTCCCTCTATTTCTCCTTATGGTCCAAAACTCCATATATCTGTCTGCCCATCTTCCGCTTGATGCTGTTACTGTTGGCTATGCACAGGTGTGGTAGAGCGTGTGTATCTGTGGGTGGGGGTATCCTACAGTATATACAGTCTCACACGTCATAATATTAATCTAATGAATTCAGTAATCAATGTCATGGCATAATACTATACTGTGCTCATCACTCCAGAGAGAGAGACAGAAGGGGATGGAATGGAGAAGGGGAAATGGACAGAATGTGATTAAGTGAATGAGGAGGGGGGGGGGGGAGATGATAGGGTTCTCGCAGAGATAAATAGGTGTGGAGGAAGGGGGGGGGGGTGCAGAACCATGATTCTCCTGCAATCCTCTCAACAGAAGCACTAGCAGGGTGATGTGTAACAGAAAGAACAAAAGTGAGAGAAAAAAAGAGAGACCATGTGTACAAGAGGATGATGAGAGACAGAGCTACAGTGAGAGAGAAAGATAGCTCTACCAAGACTCCACACAGACGAAGATTACCGAAAAAAGCAGGGAAGGAGAGGTGGCGGTAGAATCGCTTATTCCAATAGCATAGGGGGAGAGAACAGAGACGGCACAAGGGAGGGAGGAATTATTGCAAGCACAAGTGAAGCAGCGATCAGGGTAGCAATCCAAGCACATTTACTCGAGAAGGAAAGAGGATAGAGAGAGAGAGTGAGAAGGTGGTGGGGGGTGTGTGGCATGCTTACGGAGTGTGACATTGATAGAGCGAAACAGAGAGAGAGAGCGCGCAGAAAGGATAGGGAGGAACAGGAGGGTGACATTGATAGAGCAAAGCAGAGAGAGAGCGCGCAGAAAGGATAGGGAGGAACAGGAGGGTGACATTGATAGAGCAAAGCAGAGAGAAAGCGCGCAGAAAGGATAGGGAGGAACAGGAGGGTGACCTAGAGAGAAATAAGTAATCACAGAGAGAGTGAGCTCAACACACAAACACAAGTAGAGGGGGAAGCGAGGAGAGAGAAAGAGCAAAGTGAGTAAGAGAGTGAAAGAAGAGGAACGAGATGATGGAACCCAAAAATAGTTTTACTATATAGCCACTCATCCCTGCTCTCTGCGATAGACCTGACTCCAGGCTGAGGACTCTGCTGGAATTAGCTAGAGGGATGATACAGGACAACAGGTCTGCAGCACCACTGCCTCGGTGTATGCAGCAAGGCAGTTGATTTGTTACTGAGGGAGTGTGTGTGTGCCGGCAGGCTTTTTACAGTTTCTTGTCGTGATTGGGGGAGGAGCCACCGTTTCTCATGACAAGAAAATTAAGTAAGCATTACTGTGCATGCCAGGAGCTTTATTTGCAAATGTGTCTTTACATTCTAGCGTAGTAAATGCAGTAAGGATCCCGGGCAGTGGTCATAGTTTGTGTGTGAGTGTATCTACGGCTCTGCATGGAGGTGAGCAGAGGAAGGGTCAGCTGGGTGCAGTGTGCGGGGTTTGAGAAGGAAGGTTATAGGGAAGGTACTGAACACAATGCAAGGACAAGAGCTTCGCACTGATGGGAGGGAGTGCATATGAGGTACCAGGAGAGCCCTGGGTGTAGGGTGGAGGAAGGAGAAAGAGGGGGTAGGGAAGAGAGAGAGTGAGGGGGAGAAAAAGGGGGAGGAAGGAGATATAAAGGAGGAGGGAGAGAAGGAGAGAGAGAGTGAGCGAGATCATGGCTGTCAGATACAGTGAGCTATAGTATAGATCTGAGTGGTGCGGCAGGGGAAGGACGAGCTTCACTGCACAGGAAGGGGGAGAAAGGGAGGGAGGGGGAGAGAGGAGGAGAGTCAGACGGCACCGCTCCTCTGCCAGGAAGGGAAGAGCAGAACGGGACCGGACCGAGGGAGGACACACGTTCACCCCCACACAGTCACTCCTACAGAGAACCATCAGCCAGGTCAACGAGTAGAGGGCAGGAGAAGCTGGTGTGGGACGGGGGCGGATGCGCCCCCTCTGGCTGGAGCGCTGAGCCCAGGAGGAGGGGAAGGAAATGGGAGAGAGCCCCAGAGCCCCAGTTCCTCTGTAGGTTGAACCTGTCTTTCGATGACCATGGGGGAGTGGACCATTCTGGAGCGGCTGCTAGAGGCTGCTGTCCAGCAACATTCTACCATGATTGGGAGGTAAGACTTTCCTGCCACTCATCACCTCTGTATGTGTGTGTGTGTGTGTGTGTGCATGCGTGCGTGCGTGCGTGCGTGCGTGCGTGTAAAAGTTTTTTATTCTTAATTTTTTCATGTTTGTGTGATGATTGTGTTTTTCTGATTGAAAGTGTGTGTGTGTCTCAGCAGTAGCCTCTACTCTCTGCCTCCCCTTCCCTCCCCTGAAGTGGGTCTAGGGTTTCCAGTATGATGGTGTTGATGTGAGCCATGACCAGCCTTTTAAAGCACTTAATGGCTTCCGACGTGAGTGCTACGGGGTAGTCATTTAGGCAGATTACCTTCACATTCTTGGGCTAAGGGACTATGCTGGTCTGCTTGAAACATGTAGGTATTACAGACTCTGTCAGGGAGATGTTGAAAATGTCAGTGAAGACACTTGCCAGTTGCACGTCCTGGTAATCCGTTTGGCCCCGCGGCCTTGTGAATGTTTAAAGGTCTTGCTCACATCGGCTACGGAAGCGGGATCACGCAGTCATCCAGAACAGCTGGTGCTCTCATGCATGCTTCAGTGTTGCTTGCCTCGAAGTGAGCACAAAAGGTATTTAGCTTGTCTGTTAGGCCATCATTAGTTAAGGGACAAGCTAATTGAACATAATAAATAACTGGTATTAGAAGGCATTAGGGTTAATTAATGTTGATTTCAACTATTGGCACTGGTATTGATGGAGGGGCATTGGGGGATCTCTAGTAGAAGAGGAGAGAGAGATATACCGAGACAGAGGACAGAAATGGAAGTGTGGAAGAGAGCGGAGCAGCATGAGTTGGAGGAGGAGTTGAAGGTGGAAAAAATGAATCTGAACTTGGAGGAGACGAGATTGCTTTTTGTGTAATTTCTCTGGTTTTGTGTTCTCTAGTTACAGCAGTGTAGTGGCAGAAGGTCATGCATGAACAGATTGGAGTCTAATTAGCAGTGGAGACATGCATTGAGTACAAACATTCTGTAATAGATTATTTTTTAACCTGGGGTGTAAAAAATCTGCTTCATTGTCTCTCGCCTGTGTGATTAGTCAAATTCAAAGTGTGCTTTTCCACCCATTAACCACAATGTGAGTTACTGGTAAACTGCACTCACCATCTGTACAGAATAATCACACACACACAACATTGCCATTTCCACATGCTTGCTTACCCAGCGAAATACAGTGCCTTGCGAAAGTATTCGGCCCCCTTGAACTTTGCGACCTTTTGCCACATTTCAGGCTTCAAACATAAAGATATAAAACTGTATTTTTTTGTGAAGAATCAACAACAAGTGGGACACAATCATGAAGTGGAACGACATTTATTGGATATTTCAAACTTTTTTAACAAATTAAAGACTGAAAAATTGGGCGTGCAAAATTATTCAGCCCCTTTACTTTCAGTGCAGCAAACTCTCTCCAGTGAGGAGGTGAGGATCTCTGAATGATCCAATGTTGACCTAAATGACTAATGATGATAAATACAATCCACCTGTGTGTAATCAAGTCTCCGTATAAATGCACCTGCACTGTGATAGTCTCAGAGGTCTGTTAAAAGCGCAGAGAGCATCATGAAGAACAAGGAACACACCAGGCAGGTCCGAGATACTGTTGTGAAGAAGTTTAAAGCCGGATTTGGATACAAAAAGATTTCCCAAGCTTTAAACATCCCAAGGAGCACTGTGCAAGCGATAATATTGAAATGGAAGGAGTATCAGACCACTGCAAATCTACCAAGACCTGGCCGTCCCTCTAAACTTTCAGCTCATACAAGGAGAAGACTGATCAGAGATGCAGCCAAGAGGCCCATGATCACTCTGGATGAACTGCAGAGATCTACAGCTGAGGTGGGAGACTCTGTCCATAGGACAACAATCAGTCGTATATTGCACAAATCTGGCCTTTATGGAAGAGTGGCAAGAAGAAAGCCATTTCTTAAAGATATCCATAAAAAGTGTCGTTTAAAGTTTGCCACAAGCCACCTGGGAGACACACCAAACATGTGGAAGAAGGTGCTCTGGTCAGATGAAACCAAAATTGAACTTTTTGGCAACAATGCAAAACGTTATGTTTGGCGTAAAAGCAACACAGCTCATCACCCTGAACACACCATCCCCACTGTCAAACATGGTGGTGGCAGCATCATGGTTTGGGCCTGCTTTTCTTCAGCAGGGACAGGGAATATGGTTAAAATTGATGGGAAGATGGATGGAGCCAAATACAGGACCATTCTGGAAAAAAACCTGATGGAGTCTGCAAATGACCTGAGACTGGGACGGAGATTTGTCTTCCAACAAGACAATGATCCAAAACATAAAGCAAAATCTACAATGGAATGGTTCAAAAATAAACATATCCAGGTGTTAGAATGGCCAAGTCAAAGTCCAGACCTGAATCCAATCGAGAATCTGTGGAAATAACTGAAAACTGCTGTTCACAAATGCTCTCCATCCAACCTCACTGAGCTCGAGCTGTTTTGCAAGGAGGAATGGGAAAAAATGTCAGTCTCTCGATGTGCAAAACTGATAGAGACATACCCCAAGCAACTTACAGCTGTAATCGCAGCAAAAGGTGGCACTACAAAGTATTAACTTAAGGGGGCTGAATAATTTTGCACGCCCAATTTTTCAGTTTTTGATTTGTTAAAAAAGTTTGAAATATCCAATAAATGTCGTTCCACTTCATGATTGTGTCCCACTTGTTGTTGATTCTTCACAAAAAAATACAGTTTTATATCTTTATGTTTGAAGCCTGAAATGTGGCAAAAGGTCGCAAAGTTCAAGGGGGCCGAATACTTTCGCAAGGCACTGTATATAGCTGTATGATTTGAAGTACAGTCCAGTAGAGAAGAAATCTAGTGTACTCTCTCTTTCTGTCCTTCCGTGTTGAGCTGGGGAGCGTGGCTACAGAGCTTGGCTACTTGTGTTAGCATGGAGGCCAACTGAACTGCTGTGCTCATTAACCTCAACCCCAGGTAGTACCCTGCCACTAGGGCAACGCCTGACCTTCTCTCCCATCCTCTGTGTGTTGTGTGTGTTGTGTGTGTTGTGTATGTTTGTGTGTGTGTGTGTGTGTGTGTGTGCATAACGTCTATCAGAGTGTGTGGCTAGAAGGCTATATACAGTAGAGGAGAGTGGGGTAAGTCGTGCCAAAGGGTTAGTTGAGCCACCCCTTGTTTCTAGGAAACCATACACAAAATCAGTGACCAAATATTTAGGAAGAGGTTGTCATTTCATGGAGTCTGTGAAGGAAGAAGCCATATGTGGAAAGTGATAAGCAAGTTAGATCCAAAAAAACAGATTTTCACAAAGTCAAATGAATGCATTGTGTTATAAGTTTCATGATGCTTGTATGTAAACCAAAGTAGATGGTATAAATAATGTTTTATACAGCAGTTGAGATCTCTATAAGCTTCAATATGAGGTCATAAACCTAGCATGAAAGTGCATCCTTGTAGATTTGTGGGCTAATACAGTAAATATAGTTGCTTTAAGGTCAATTGTGCCATCTGTCCAGGGGAAAGTTGAGCCAATGGCTAATCAATATACCCCATACAAATGATGATTACATTTTGTCCATTTTATGCAAAGTATTTTGAAGACACCTCACATTCATGTGATTACTCAAGTTCGAATGATGACAAATTCATTCTTCAGTTGGGTTCGCCCCCTTCTAGGCCACAATTGAAGTGTTTTCTTCCCAGGTGAAATGCAAGGCATTGTCACTGGGTTATGAGGTTACACAAGCGGCCTGAGCTTATGTTGAAAGTGTTTTTAAAAAGTACAAAGTGTTAGAAATGTGTCCCCATGTTAACCCCATCACTATGCTCAATGTACCCATACTCGGGGTAAGTTGTGCCAAGAGACCACTTTTTTGCCAAGCTGTTTTCAAAACTGTTATGTTTACATGCATTCAGAATATTTCCAAGGATACACAACACCCTAAAAAATATGCAGATATCTTTGTTAGAAAGAATACTACATTTCCCTTGATGTAATAATGCTGAATGTAATACTATATAATTTAACTTTAAACTTTTCTTCAACAATGTGCGTTATGAAGATGCAACTATTTATGTATTGTTTAGTTTACTAAACTTCAGTTACATAATCACCTAAATCAACCTAATCAAATCGGAGGTGATTATTTAACTTGAGTTTACTAAACTTCAGTTACACAATCACCTAAATAATCAAATCGGAGGTGATTATTTAACTTGAGTTTACTAAACTGAGCAATACATAAATAGCCTCTTCATAATGCAAATTGTTTAAGAAAAGTTTCAAATTAAATCACGTTGACAGATATTTATGAGGTTTTCACTTTGGACAGTGGAATGGTATCAAATACATCAAACACGTGGTTTCCGTGTGTTTGATGCCATTCCATTTGCTCTGTTCCAGCCATTATTATGAGACGTCCTCCCCTCAGCAGCCTCCCCTGGTGTATATATATCTCTCCATGTGTCTGAGTGCCATTCGATTGATACACGGGATAAGGGATCTGAATTTTCTTCACATCTACTTTGAGTTGAGATCAAACCTCTGACAACTGGAATCATTGATAGCCTGTCTGGTGCAAAAGACGAATAAACTAATCAGAGAATTAATCAATTAATGAAACAATTCAGAAGCAGAGACAACTCTCTCAATTTGTCTGCAGCGTCTGACAGAGAGCATTATTAATGCAGACATGGACTTCTGTTCTTGTCTTTTATACTTAATCTGAGCGCTACTGTTGATCATGCATTTTACAGGCCCGACAAGAAAGGCTTTACCCCATATCAAACATACTTCAAGACTAATACTCCTCAAGCAAAATTTTGGTCAATCCTTTTATTAATTGTCACATCTTCCTCTGTAGCATCTATATGTGTGGTGTAAAAGGCATTGTGGTGTTTCCACATTCTATACCAGACGTGAGAAATAGCGAGAGACCAACTCTCTCGCTATCTCTCTCCGAACGATCTTCTTTACCCTAACCAATCAGGCTTCAAGACGGGTCATTCAACTGTGACTACTTTTCTCTGTGTCAAGGAGGCTCTCCGCTCTGCCAAAGCTCACTCTCTCTCCTGTGTTCTCATCCTCCTAGATCTATACGCTGCCTTCGAAACCATGAACCATCAGATCCTCTCCACCATATCAGGGCTGGGTGTCTTAGGCTCTGCACACTCTTGGATTGCATCCTACCTGGCAGGCCGCTCCCACCAGGTGACATGGAGAGGATCTGTGTTGGCACTACATACTCTCACGACTGGTGACCCACAGGGCTCGGTTCTAGGTCCTCTCCTGTTCTCTCTATACACCAAGCCACTCGGCTCCGTCATGTCCTCACATGGTCTCTCCTATGCTTGCTATGTGGATGACACTCAACTACTTTTCTCCTTCCCCCCTTCTGACACCCAGGTGGCGACACACATCTCTGCGTGCCTAGCAGATATCGAAGCTTGAATGAGAGCCCACCACCTCAAGCTCAACCTCGACAAGACGGAGCTGCTCTTCCTCCCGGGGAAGGCCTGCCCGTTCAAAGACCTCTCGATCACAGTTGAAAACTGCACGGTGTCCCCCTTCCAGAGGAAAATAACCTTGGTGTAAACCTGGACAACACCCTGTCATTCTCTGCAAACATCAAAGCAGTGACTCGCTCCTGCAGGTTCATGCTCTACAACATCTGTAAAGTACAACCCTACCTCACACAGGAAGTGGCGGAGACCCTAATCCAGGCACTTGCCATCTCCTGTCTGGACTACTGAAACTCGCTGTTGGCTCCCCACTTGTGCCATCAAACTCCTGCAACTTATCCAGAACGCTGCAGCCTGCCTGGTGTTCAACCTTCCCAAGTTCACCCATGTCACCCTGCTCCTCTGCACACTCCACTGGCTTCCAGTTGAAGCTTGCATCCACTACAAGACCATAGTACTGGAGCAGCAAGGGGAACTACCCCTTCCTACCTTGGGGCTATGCTCAAACCCTACACCCCGACCCTCCGTTCTGCCACCTCTGGTCTCTTGGGCATCCCACCCCTACCGGAGGGCAGGTCCAGCTCAGCCCAGTCCAAGCTTTCGGTGTCCTGGAACCCCAATGGTGGAACCAGCTTCCCCCTGAACCTAGGACAGCAGAGTCCTCGCCCATCTTCCGAAAACATCTGAAACCCTACCTCTTCAAAGAGTATCTTAAATAATCCAACACCACCCCCCCACATCACCTTCTCACACTGACCCCCCCCCCCCCCCCCCCAAAAAAAAATAAAATAAAATGCCTTTTGTGAACTAACACTCACTTACACTTTCTTTTAAGAGTGTCTGCTAAATTACTCAAATGTCAAATGTAAATAAGTGGTCATGTGAATTGTGAAATGGGTGGCCCTATAGTGCACCACAGATATTTGTCTCCTATTTGATGTCTGGGAGTTTGTACCTTTTGTCCCTCGGTAGCCTAGATAGATTCCTCTGGTTGCTCCTGTAGCTTGCTCAATACTGCTGATGTGGTCATGAGGGTGTGTTGTAAATGATCCCTTAGTGTTTGGGCCATGTTCAATCTGTTTGGCCAACAGAACTGTCTGGTTAGCCTCTAGGCATTAGCGGTAACTGATATCTCTGTGCTGGTCCATTCTGCCTGAACTTAGATGCTTATAGCTATTACAGCTATGGGACGTAGTGTTTAGATATATGCAGTGCATTCGGAAAGTATTCAGACCCCTTTACTTTTCCACATTTTGTTACGTTACACCATTATTAAAAAATGGATTAAATAATAATAATAATAATAAAATCTTCTTTAACCGACACACAATTCCACATACTCAGGTGCATTTTGTTTCCATTGATCATCCTTGACACTTGGAGTCCACCTGTGGTAAATTAAATTGATTGGACATGATTTAGAAAGGAATGATTTATAAGGACCCACAGCTGACAGTGCATGTCAGAGCAAAAGCAAGCCATGAGGTCGAAGGAATTGTCCATTGAGCTCCGAGACAGGATTGTATCGAGGCACAGATCTGGGGAAGGGTACCAAAAAATGTCTACAGCATTGAAGGTCCCCAAGAACACAGTGTCCTCTATCATTCTTAAATGGAGGAAGTTTGGGACCACCAAGAGCTGGCCGCTCAGCCAAACTGAGCAAATGGAGGAGAAGGGGCTTGGTCATGGAGGTGAACCCAATGGTCACTCTGACATGGCTCCAAAGTTCCTCTGTGGAGATGGGAGAACCTTCCAGAAGGACAACCATCTCTGCAGCACTCCACCAATCAGGCCTTTATGGTAGAGTGGCCAGACAGAAGCCAATCGTCAGTAAAAGACACATGACAGCCCACTTGGAGTTTGCCAAAAGGCACCTAAAGGACTCTCAGAACATGAAAAACAAGGTTATCTGGTCTGATGAAACCAATATTGAACTCTTTGGCCTGAATTCCAAGCATCACGTCTGGAGGTAACCTGGCACCATCCCTACGGTGAAGCATGGTGGTGGCAGCATCATGCTGTGGGAATGTTTTTAAGCCGCAGTGACTGGTAGACCAGTCAGGATCAAGGGAAAGATGAACGGCGCAAAGTACAGAGAGATCCTTCATGAAAACCTGTTCCAGAGCGCTCAGGACCTCAGACTGGGGTGAAGGTTCACCTTCAAACAAGACAATGACCCTAAGCACACAGCCAAGACAACGCAGGAGAGGCTTCGGGACAAATCTCTGAATGTCCTTGAGTGGCCCAGCCAGAGCCCGGACTTGAACCCAATCGAACATCTCTGGAGAGACCTGAAAATAGCTGTGCAGCGATGCTCCCCATCTAACCTGACAGAGCTTGAGAGGATCTGCAGAGAAGACTGGGAGAAACTTCCCATATACAGGTTTGCCAGGCTTGTAGCGCCATACTCAATAAGACTTGAGGCTGTAATTGCTGCCAAAAGTGCACCAACAAAGTACTGAGTAAAGTGTCTGAATACTTACTTAAATGTGACATTTCTGCTTTTTTATTTCTAATATATTTTAATATAAAAACCTGTTTTGTAGTCATTATGGTGTAATGTGTGTAGATTGATGAAAAAAGAAACAATTTAATCAATTTTACAATAAGGCTGTAACATAACAAAATGTGGAAAAAGTCAAGGGGTCTGAATTATTTCCGAATGCACTGTATATAGTGTATACAGGTTGCCTGGCTATCCAGACTCCTTGTTCCAGCCAAATGATATGCCCACAGATGTTAGTTTCTTCTCCGCAGTGAGTGTGAATCTGAGTACCCCCCTTCACCGAATGCGAACACATTCAGGGCCATCTGATTAGTGCAGAAACCGATGGGCTGGGCCAGAGCCAGAACACAAATACAGCAGTAATTGGCTTTGATACTCTGATTGGTTAGAGATGATCCTATGACTTTGTTTTGTACAGTGCCCCACCACAAATTACTTCAACGATGGCAGTCTCAGACGAAAGTACTGTATGTAGCCAACGACGAAGCAGCGGAATAATTAAGTGTGTCGCCGGGCTAGCAGGAGTCTTATTTAAACTACTGTAATGTGTTGGTGTAAGGCTGTGAAGTTGTGTTTCATGTGGTCAGACTGCTATTTCAGAGAAGTGTTTCTGGTAAACTCATTATACATCAGGGTCCTGTCATCTGTGTAATGTGGGATTAGAAGGTATGTATATGTGACCGTTCTGGTATAATCCTGTTGACTAGATTATCTCCTGACTTCAAATCAAGTCTCTGCCTTCCTCCTGCCGTCACTGTGGTGTATACTCTGTGTGTTTGTCCTAACTGTCCTCTATAACCTTTCGCTCACCTCCCCCCTCTTTCTCTGCTCCATTTGACACACACACACACACACACCACACACACACACACACACACACACACACACACACACACACACACACACACACACACACACACACACACACACACACACACACACACACACACACACACACACATACATAAACACACAACCACCTGTGATCTCTTTTACAAAGCTGTAATGCGCTTTTCCAGGAGAGAAATAAGCCTGGGGGTTCTTGTATTAAATCAGATTTAAACACCTTGCAGGTAAAAGTGAAAGGAAGTGTGTTGATGCATCATTTTCACTGCAATGCTGTTGTGGGGACAGTGCCAGAGAGGAGTGGTGCGAAAAGAGGGGATAATGGAGGACTAGTGGATCAGGGAGAGATGAAACAATGTAAACGAGGAGATGGATGGATGAGGAGGAAGGGATAAAGCTGCAGAGGCTGAGGAAAGAGAGGGGTTTGGAGCATGAATACACAGAGGAAGGAGGAGGAAAGAGGGGGGTTTGGAGCATGAATACACAGAGGAAGGAGGAGGAAAGAGAGGGGTTTGGAGCATGAATACACAGAGGAAGGAGGAGGAAAGAGGGGGGTTTGGAGCATGAATACACAGAGGAAGGAGGAGGAAAGAGAGGGGTTTGGAGCATGAATACACAGAGGAAGGAGGAGGAAAGAGAGGGGTTTGGAGCATGAATACACAGAGGAAGGAGGAGGAAAGAGAGGGGTTTGGAGCATGAATACACAGAGGAAGGAGGAGGAAAGAGAGGGGTTTGGAGCATGAATACACAGAAGAAGGAGGAGGAAAGAGAGGGTTTTGGAGCATGAATACACAGAGGAAGAAGGAGGAAAGAGAGGGAGAGGTTCCATGTGCAGACAATCTGAGTAGGCAGCACAGGTTGTTATCATGATCAGTGGCATGCAGTGGTGGAAAAAGTACCCAATTGTCATACTTGAGTAAAAGTAAAGATACCGTAATAGGAAATGATTCAAGTAAATACAAAGTCACCCAGTAAAATACTACTTGAGTAAAATTCTAAAAGTATTTGGTTTTAAATATACTTAACTATAAGTATAAAAGTAGAGGTATAAATCATTTCACATTACTTTTATTAAGCAAACCAGATGGCACAATTTTCTTGTTTTTTATTTATTTACAGATAGCCAGGAGCACACTCCAATACTCAGACATAATTTACAAACACAGCATTTGTGTTTAGTGAGTCCACCAGATCAGAGACAGTAGGGATGACCAGGGATGTTCTCTTGATAAGTGCATGAATTGGACCATTATCAGGTCCTGCTAAGCATTGAAAATGTAACGAGTACTTTTGGGTGTCAGGGAAAATGTATGGAGTAAAAAGTACATTATTTTCTTTAGGAATGGAGTATAAGTAAATGTTGCTTAAATAGCAAAGTAAAGTACAGATACTGAAAACTATACTTAGGGTTAGGGAGGAGAATATGGGATTTTAACTAGCTCAAACACAAATTGAGAGTGGGAGCAAGAGAGATGGGGGGAGATGGGGGAGAGAAAGAGGAGGAGCGAGGGAGAGACAGAAAGAGCGAGGGAGAGAGAGCAAGAGAGAGAGGGAGGGAGGGAGAGAGAGAGAGAGAGATGCATCTGCAGTGTGATAGCCATAGTGTTGTAATGTAATTCAGCTCTCTAATCTCTGTGCTTGGTCAGGTCTTCATTCATTATGTTCTGCCACCAGAAATTAGCTGTCTTATTATGGAGACATGCTCCATATGAGATTAAATGACATTTTCACTCTGGGTGTTCAGTATGTGTGGCTGAACATTATGTGACAGCTCTCTGTTTTTGTGCCCTTGGTGTTAGTGCACTGTCCATAACGTATATGTCACTGCTAGTTCTGTCTGTATGCATGCCTATTTGTGAGTGCTAGTATGTGTTTTTTAGGTGTTTTCCCAGTGCATCTGGTGTCAGTGCTCAGGGCCGGTGTTGCCCCTTGAGGCTGATGGCAACAGCTGCTGTGTGGATGAATGTGTGTGAGAGCCTCTGGGAGAGCCAGGGCCTGCGTGTCCAGCCAACACACCAGCTACTGCATGAGCTACCATAGGATCTAACACTGGAATTATGAACACACAGGTTAGGCAGCCTACACAGTAAACTGAAATATACTGTAGAAGCAATACAGGACAGCTACAGAGCATTTAGAGGCTATACATCAAATGCATTGGATATAATGTCTTCAAAGCTATGCAATATTACCAACACACCATTTCAAGTATAAACCATTTTCACACTGCAGATATTTCAACAGACACCGGCTCTACACTCAGTTTACTGGCTGTTTCTTCCTTTCAGCATAACTTTAAGAGCTCTAGTAGCCTGCTCCGATTTGTGATTATAATGTCATCCTGAATCCAAAGATAGCTTTTGAGACTCAATTATCCACTTGGGCTGCAATCAGACATGCTCTTTAGCTGGATGAGCTAATTGGGTCTCCAGTTAGAGACCTGGCTGTGGTGGATCGCTAGAGGCTGCAGGGTGGTTCACATCACATACCAGCCAAGAACGCCTTCATCACTGGTTCATTCATCTGGACTCACAACTGTGTATAAGCACACTGCTTGCAGTGTATGCTCACTGCTTGCTGTGTATGCACTGATCAATTGCAATACATATGCAATGCAGATCTGGAGAAGTTAGACCTTGAAAGTATAGTTTCGTCATATACTTCGAATCCTGTGGCTTTCAAGAGCTTTGTTTATACCTGGCACTAATCAGTGGTGCAAGGTATTTAAGTAAAAATACTTTAAGGTACTACTTAAGTAGTTTTTGGGTATCAGTACTATACTTTTTTAATTTTTGACAACTTTTACTTTTACTTCACTACATTCCTAAAGAAAATTATGTACTCCATACATTTTCCCTGACACTCAAAAGTACTTGTTACATTTTGAATGCTTAGCAGGACAGAAAATGGTCCAATTTGCACACTCATCAAGAGAACATCCCTGGTAATCCCTACTGCCTCTTATCTGGCGGACTCACTATACACAAATGCTTTGTTTTAAAATTATGTCTGAGTGTTGGAGTGTGAAGATTGTGCCATCTGGTTTGCTTAATATAAGGAATTTTGAATTATTCATACTTTTTAATCTACTTTTGATACTTAACTATATTTAAAAATAAATACTTTTAGACTTTTACTCATAATGAATATACACAGCAAGCAGCGTTACTATAGAAACAGCCTGTCCAGATTAATGTACCAGTGATGATGGCGTTCTTGGCCGGTCTCTTCCTATATGCAAATTATTTGACAGATATTCAGGATGTGGACACAATCAGGACAAAGGACGCATGTAGGGCACTCAGTGGGTGCATTTACACAAGCAGCCAAATTCTGATCTTTTTTCCATTGATTGGTATTGTGACCAATCACATTAGATTTTTTTCATATCAGATCTTTTTAAGAGCTTATCTGATTGGTCAAAATACCTATTAGTAAAAAGCATATGAGAATTGGGCTGCCTGTGTAAACATAGCCAGTGTGAGATTGACTGATGTAAGACATAATCATTTTTCAGCATGTCTTGCTGTGAGGGAACTGAGGCCGGAGCTTTGATGCCGTAATACAGCCCTGTGTAGATGTGGGGCCTGGATCCCCATCCTTGATCTTCTGGACCAGTTAAAACAGTTCAATCAATGGCCTTGTGTAAATTATGCCCTTGGCTTGATTGAAGAGGTTTCAAAAAAGCAGGCAAACTTCTAATTAAATCTTTTTGATCATCTGCAGTGGGCATCGGATATTCTGCTGGTTAGGGCCCAAGGGCCTTCTTCCCTTAATTTGCTCTAATGTATGGGCATTTCTCTCTCTGCAGGGTTTAGCAACACTGATGTTTCTAGATGACCTTCTTCCACTGCTTTCTGCTAATGCAGCAATCTACTCCATGCTGATTATCCTGTTCCACAGCAGAATACCACACACACACACACACACACACACACACACACGGAATCCCAAACCATCTCACACCTACACCCAGACAGTCCAACACTTGCATAAACCAACAGTTCAGTACTGCAGTAAAACTCACACTGTGCACAACCATCACATAACCTCAGTCAAGCATTGCAGGAAAAGCAACCCTGTGAATTCTACAGAGTCTAATAGATGGAAGGGAAACTTAATAACCTGTGTCTTTCTAAGGAAATACAAAACATGGAAATATCCAACCATATTCAATACAATAATATATTAAACAATATAGATGTAAGCAGCAATGAACGGGGTCCACAGGATGACAGAAAGGACACAAGATCAGTTGGATAACAAAGCAAGCACTCTATCATGTAGGAACTATCTTCCTTTATGTGCAATCAGTGAAAGTATTACTATGGTTTTCTCTCAATACCACAAGGATGACACAAGTGAAGTATAATGCTGTATGGTGGTTTTGAATGTGGCAGGTAATAATTTTTAAAGTCCGTACTTAATTTATTGAGTTTATATCTCAAATCTGGGGTCAATTTGACTAATGGTTTATGCTTCAGATTTGTGAAATATTTTCAATGTTATTTCCGTGATATGTCCCATTGTTAATCTGCATAATTTAAATCTCACATTCATTTCGATGAGACAAAGTCCACTCGATCAATAGTTATTGCTCTAGTAACCTATGTCACTGGTGCCAATTTTTTTTATTTTTTTTTATTTCACCTTTATTTAACCAGGTAGGCTAGTTGAGAACAAGTTCTCATTTGCAACTGCGACCTGGCCAAGATAAGGCATAGCAGTGTGAACAGACAACACAGAGTTACACATGGAGTAAACAATTAACAAGTCAATAACACAGTAGAAAAAAGGGGAGTCTATATATACATTGTGTGCAAAAGGCATGAGAAGGTAGGCAAATAATTACAATTATGCAGATTAACACTGGAGTGATAAATGATCAGATGGTTATGTAAAGGTAGAGATAGAGATATTGGTGTGCAAAAGAGCAGAAAAATAAATAAATAAAAACAGTATGGGGATGAGGTAGGTGAAAATGGGTGGGCTATTTACCAATAGACTATGTACAGCTGCAGCGATCGGTTAGCTGCTCAGATAGCAGATGTTTGAAGTTGGTGAGGGAGATAAAAGTCTCCAACTTCAGCGATTTTTGCAATTCGTTCCAATCACAGGCAGCAGAGAACTGGAACGAAAGGCGGCCAAATGAGGTGTTGGCTTTAGGGATGATCAGTGAGATACACCTGCTGGAGCGCGTGCTACGGATGGGTGTTGCCATCGTAACCAGTGAACTGAGATAAGGCGGAGCTTTACCTAGCATGGACTTGTAGATGACCTGGAGCCAGTGGGTCTGGCGACGAATATGTAGCGAGGGCCAGCCGACTAGAGCATACAAGTCGCAGTGGTGGGTGGTATAAGGTGCTTTAGTGACAAAACGGATGGCACTGTGATAAACTGCATCCAGTTTGCTGAGTAGAGTGTTGGAAGCAATTTTGTAGATGACATCGCCGAAGTCGAGGATCGGTAGGATAGTCAGTTTTACTAGGGTAAGTTTGAAGGCGTGAGTGAAGGAGGCTTTGTTGCGGAATAGAAAGCCGACTCTTGATTTGATTTTCGATTGGAGATGTTTGATATGGGTCTGGAAGGAGAGTTTAGAGTCTAGCCAGACACCTAGGTACTTATAGATGTCCACATATTCAAGGTCGGAACCATCCAGGGTGGTGATGCTGGTCAGGCGTGCGGGTGCAGGCAGCGAACGGTTGAAAAGCATGCATTTGGTTTTACTAGCGTTTAAGAGCAGTTGGAGGCCACGGAAGGAGTGCTGTATGGCATTGAAGCTCGTTTGGAGGTTAGATAGCACAGTGTCCAAGGACGGGCCGGAAGTATATAGAATGGTGTCGTCTGCGTAGAGGTGGATCAGGGAATCGCCCGCAGCATGAGAAACATCATTGATATATACAGAGAAAAGAGTCGGCCCGAGAATTGAACCCTGTGGCACCCCCATAGAGACTGCCAGAGGACCGGACAGCATGCCCTCCGATTTGACACACTGAACTCTGTCTGCAAAGTAATTGGTGAACCAGGCAAGGCAGTCATCCGAAAAACCGAGGCTACTGAGTCTGCCGATAAGAATACGGTGATTGACAGAGTCGAAAGCCTTGGCAAGGTCTATGAAGACGGCTGCACAGTACTGTCTTTTATCGATGGCGGTTATGATATCGTTTAGTACCTTGAGCGTGGCTGAGGTACACCCGTGACCGGCTCGGAAACCAGATTGCACAGCGGAGAAGGTACGGTGGGATTCAAGATGGTCAGTGATCTGTTTGTTGACTTGGCTTTCGAAGACCTTAGATAGGCAGGGCAGGATGGATATAGGTCTGTAACAGTTTGGGTCCAGGGTGTCGCCCCCTTTGAAGAGGGGGATGACTGCGGCAGCTTTCCAATCCTTGGGGATCTCAGACGATATGAAAGAGAGGTTGAACAGGCTGGTAATAGGGGTTGCGACAATGGCGGCGGATAGTTTCAGGAATAGAGGGTCCAGATTGTCAAGCCCAGCTGATTTGTACGGGTCCAGGTTTTGCAGCTCTTTCAGAACATCTGCTATCTGGATTTGGGTAAAGGAGAACCTGGAGAGGCTTGGGCGAGTAGCTGCGGGGGGGGGGGAGCTGTTGGACGAGGTTGGAGTAGCCAGGCGGAAGGCATGGCCAGCCGTTGAGAAATGCTTGTTGAAGTTTTCGATAATCATGGATTTATCGGTGGTGACCGTGTTACCTAGCCTCAGTGCAGTGGGCAGCTGGGAGGAGGTGCTCTTGTTCTCCATGGACTTCACAGTGTCCCAGAACTTTTTGGAGTTGGAGCTACAGGATGCAAACTTCTGCCTGAAGAAGTTGGCTTTAGCTTTCCTGACTGACCTGAACAGTTGCATATCGCGGGGACTGTTCGATGTTAGTGCAGTCCGCCACAGGATGTTTTTGTGCTGGTCGAGGGCAGTCAGGTCTGGAGTGAACCAGGGGCTATATCTGTTCTTAGTTCTGCATTTTTTGAACGGAGCATGCTTATCTAAAATGGTGAGGAAGTTACTTTTAAAGAAAGACCAGGCATCCTCAACTGACGGGATGAGGTCAATGTCCTTCTATAGTGCATCTATAGTGCCACAAACTGATCTAGTGCAGTCATCTAAGGTTGCAGTGACTTTATATTCACACAGCTTCTAGTAGCAGTCAAAAATTTGGACACACCTACTCATTCAAGGGTTTTTCTTTATTTTTTACTATTTTCTACATTGTACAATAACAGTGAAGACATCAACACTATGAAATAACACATATGGGATCATGTAGTAACCAAAGAAGTGTTAAACAAATCCCAATATATTTTATATTTGAGATTCTTCAAACACCAATAAGAAGAAGAGACTTGCCATTCTACAACTATATGCCATCCCATCTAGTTTGTGCGACGTGGGACTATCATTTGTATTTCAACAAGACAAAGACCCAACACCCCTCCAGGCTATATAAGGGCTATTTGACCAAGAAGGAGAGTGATGGAGGGCTGCATCAGATGACCTGGCATCCACAATTACCCGACCTCAACCCAATTGAGGTGGTTTAGGATGAGTTGGACCGAAGGAGAAGCAGCCAACAAGTGCTCAGCATATGTGGGAACTTCTTAAAGACTGTTGGAAAAGCATTCCAGGTGAAGCTGGTTGAGAGAGTGTGCAAATCTGTCATCAATGCAAAGGGTGGCTACTTTGAAGAATCTAAAATCTAAAATTTATTTTGATTTGTTTAACACCTGTTTGGTTTCTACATGATTCCATATGTGTTATTTCATAGTTTTGATGTCTTCACTATTATTCTACAATGTAGAAAATAGTACAAATAAATAAATTAGTAGGTGTGTCCAAACTTTTGACTGGTACTGTACATAAAGTTTGCATTCCATATTTCATGGCCTCATGTCCATAGGTTATTTTAGCCTGGGTTTGATGTGGTGCCATCTAGTGGTGTAGCGGGGCCATCCTTGAATTCAGCAACTAAACATTATCAAATTCATTATAGGCTAATCCATTGAGTCCATATACTGTACCACATCTGGAGTCAATTTGACTTATGGTTCATGAGAAGAAGATTTAACGAGCATGTTTAGCATTAGCATATGTGCTAACTTTCATCTATAGTGCAGCCATATTTGAATGCAGCAACTATTTATATATGGTTCATGAGAAGATTTGTTAAGTATTCTTAGCATATTTTAGCATATTAGCGTATGTGCTAATACACATCAACTAGTATAATATGGCCATCTTTGAATGGATCAACTTTAATTTCTCAAACTCTTCAGTGACTATTGTGATGAGTGCAAAGACCACATTTGTAGTGAATCTGACTTTTAGTCCATGAGAAGAAGATTTTTTATGATTATTTTAAGCATTAGCGTTGCATAGTCAAAAAGGTTCATTGTTCATGGTGTCCTTATTTTTTTTTGAGATATCAATGCCAAACTTGATATGGTTTGTCACAGTAATGTCTCTGATGACTTCAAAAAGGTGAATGTTGTCAATGAAAATTTAAATAATAAGAATTCAGACAATAACAATAACTTTGCTGTGAACCCCTATTGAGGCCTAATGAACACATGTGTCATGTTGATTATAGGTAGGTTAGGAGATAGAAACCATTCAGTCCTATTCAGTGGGAGTTTGAACAGACAGTTTGAGTAGTGTAATGTAGGTGTGGACGCGCATTGCTGGGCACGGCCCGCTTCACTGATGCAGCACACAGCAGGTGTTTGAACGATCATGACAATCACTCATATTGATAGCAGGACCTGGACCAGGCTGCACCAAGGGAACTGCTGCAAAACAAACTCACTCAGAGCATCTCTGTGACAACTTGACAGTGCAGAGACTCTTTCACACACAGACTCTACCTTTGTCGAGATATATATGGGAGAGTGGGATAGGTTAGGCCAAAGGGGTAAGTTGAGCCACTATTGTTTCTTTGAAACCATACAGAAAATGTATAATTCAACCAAATATTTAGGAAGAGGTAATCATTTCATGGGGTCTGTGAAGGGAGAAATCACATGGAAAAAGTTAGGTTAAAAAAATGAAACAAATTAATTTATTGTGATGCTTGTATGTAAACCAATGTATATCATTTTAAGATTGTTCTATACATCAGTTGGGGTCTTTCTAAGCTTCTATATGAGGTCCTAAACCTAGTGCATCCTTGTAGCTGTGTGGGCTAATATAGTCAAAATGTTTGCCATGGGGTAAGTGGAGCCAATAGTTGAGCCAATGCCAAGTTCAGCAAATGTAAGTGTTTTCTTCCCAGATGTAATGCAAGGCATTATTGCTGGGATATGAGGTAACAACAGGGCCTGGCTTATGTTAAAGGTGTAAAAAAAGTACAGTGTTTGCTAGGTGTTAAGCCTGTGTTAAAATCTGCTTTAAACGATTAAATAACAAAAAAAACCTGTTGTGATTGTGTTGAATTGTGTTTGGGAAATAACAATAGACATGGTAATATTTCATTCATTACAGGAATTTGTAGGCGGCATAACTTCGGTTCTGTGGCTTAACTTACCCCTTACAACCCCTAGGTTGTTCCAAGAGACCACTTTTTTGGACAAGCTATGTTTTCAAAACTGTAATGTTCTATGAATTCTGATTATTTCTATAGATACTCAACATCCTGAAATATGATGTCTTTGTTAGAAATAATACTATATTTCCCTTGACGGAGTGAAGCTGAATGTAAAAATGGCTCAACTTACCCCACTATCCCCTACAGAAGCTTGTCTTGTTCTATTATACATTCAATACATTGGCAGGACAATCATCTGCCACAGGTCTATATATTCTCACATTTCAAAGCCCAGAGATACAGTAGGTATAATAAGGGTCTTTGCCATTGGCTTTTTGGAACAGGACACCAATTGCTTCTCATCTAGCAGTGTCTGTCAAATGCCTTGCTGAAAATAAACATCAATACCCCTCACTTCATACAGACTAACCTCCATGTCCGGTCAAACCATCAACCATCTAGATTTGATTTGTGGTATTTGTATTTGGAATCTGTCGCTGTTAACCCTTAATATGAAGCCTGAAGAGCTGTCACTGCCAGTGAAGCAAGCCATCATTAGGCTGAAAAAACCCATCAGAGAGATGGCAAAAACATGAGGTATGGCCAAATCAACTATTTGGTTCATTCTTAAAAAGAAAGAAAGCACTGGTGAGCTCAGGAACACCAAAAGGCCCGGAAGACCACGGAAAACAACTGTAGTGGATGACAGAGGAATTCTTTCCCTGGTGAAGAAAAACCCCTTCACAACTGTTGACCAGATCAATAACACCCTCCAGGAGGTAGGCATATCTGTGTCAAAGTCAACAATCAAGAGAAGACTTCACCAGAGTAAATATAGAGGGTTTACCACAAGATGTAAACCATTGGTAAGCCTCAAAAACAGGAAGACCAGATTAGAGTTTTTTTTTTAAGTCTAAAAAACACCTGTACAGTTCTGGAACAACATCCTATGGACAGATGAGACAAAGATCAAATTGTTCCAGAATGATGGGAAGAGAAGAGAAAGGAAGGAACTGCTCATGATCTGAAGAATACCACCTCATCTGTGGTGGTGTGGCAGATAGCCTAGTGGTTAGAGTTTTGGGCTAGTAACCGAAAGGTTGCTGGATCGAATCCCCGACCCTGACAAGGTAAAAATCTGTTGTTCTGCCCCTGAACAAGGCAGTTCCCTGGTAGGTCGTATTTGTAAACAAAAATGAGTTTTTAACTGACTTGCCTAGTTTAATAAAGGTTCAATTTAAAAACAAATCTGTGAAGAATGGTACAGGTAGTGTTATAGCGTGGGCATGTATGGCTGCCAATGTAACTGGTTCCCTTGTATGTATTGATGACGTGACTGTTGACAAAAGCAACAGGATGAATTCTGAAGTGTTTAGGGCTATATTATCTGCTCTGATTCAGCCAAATGCTTCAAAACTCATTTGATGGCGCTTCACAGTGCAGATGGACAATGATCCAAAGCGTACTGCAAAAGCAACCCAATACTTTTTTAAGGCAAAGAAGTGGAATGTTCTGCAATGGCCAAGTCAGTCACCTGACCTGAATCCAATTGAGCATGCATTTCACTTTCTGAAGGCAAAATTGAAGGCAAAACGCCCGAAGAACAAGCAGGAACTGAAGATAGCTGCAGTAAAGGCCTGGCAGAGCATCACCAGGGAAGAAACCCAGCATCTGGTGATGTTTATGGGATCCAGACTTCAGGCAGTCATTGACTGCATAGGATTTGCAACCAAGTATCAAAACTCACAATTGAATTTATGAATGTGTTAGTTTGTCCAATTACTTTTGAGCCCCTAAAATGGTGTGTGTGTGGGGGGGGGGGGGGTACACATTTTTGTAATTCCTACACGGTTCATACAATAATTTTGACAAAACCTTTAAATTAAAGATGAAAGTCTACACTTCAGGCACATCTTGATTGTTTCCTTTCAAATCCATTGTGGTGTCGCCAAAATTATGCAAATTGTGTCACTGTCCAAATACTAATGGACCTGACTGTACATGAGAAAACGAGTGTGTTTGTTTGCTTGTGTTATTCCCTACATTCACGTGTGTATTGTAAGAGCAGGAGTGTGTAACAGTGTACTTGGCATGCATTTCACATCTGAAACACCAAATGCGTAAAGATCTCTTCCATTTTATTTTCAAACACAATGAAAGGTAGTGTAGCGTACACACTCACAGCTGCTCCAAACGGCCAGACGCACATGCCATCTTGCACAAACAAGGGATATACATGGATTATGCACACACACACACATCCAAGTACACACACATGCACATACATACGCAAACACACAAATACACACACAAACACGCTTACGCAAACACACAAACACACACACGCACAAGGCCCAGGTGGTGTGAGAACAGTCCTGCAGCAGCATGCTGCTCTATTTAATCTGTACCGCAGTAACACATGTTCTACCCTGTCTGCCTCTGCTGCCCTGCTAGGAATTAGTTCCATCACTATTTCCCTCCACTTCAGCAGATGTTTTCTTTAATGAGTCCAACGCGAAGGTACCCTCCCTCCGTGTTATTGGTCAACGTGCAATTACTGGAAAACAAACTGGATGATCTACGATTAAGACTATCCTACCAACGGGACATTAAAACTCTAATATCTTATTTCACAGAGACGTGGCTGAACGACGGCACAGATCATACAGAGCTGGCTGGCTTCTCTGTGCATTGGCAGGACACAGCAGCTACGTCTGATAAGACGAGGGGTGGGGTGTATGTCTATTTGTCAATAACTGCTGGTGCGCGATAAGAAGTCTCAATGTATTGCTTGCCAGAGGTAGAATACCTCATGATAAGCTATAGACCACGCTATGTACCAAGAGAGTTCTCATCAATATTATTCGTAGCCGTCTATTTGCCACCACAAACCGATGCAGGCACTAAGACCTCACTCAACGAGCTGTATAAGGCCATAAGCAAACAAGAAATGCTCATCCAGAAGCGGCACTCCTAGTGGTTGGGGACTTTAATGTAGGCAAACTTAAATCAGTTTTCAGGAAGCAAAAAGCAAAAACTGAAGCAGGAAATACCAGTGACTCGCTCAATACGGGAGTGGTCAGATGACATGGATGCTATGCAACAGGACTGTTTTGCTTGCACAGACTGGAATATGTTCCGGGATTCATCCAATGGCATTGAGGAGTATACCACCTCAGTCACCTGCTTAATCAATAGCTGCATTAACGAAGTCATCGCCACAGTGCCCGTACATTTCCCAACAAGAAGCCATGGATTACAGGCAACATCCGCACTGAGCTAAAGGCTAGAGCTGCCACTTTGAAGAATTGGGACACTGATCCGAACGTTTATAAGAAATCCCGCTATGCCCTCAGACGAACCATCAAACAGGCAAAGTGTCAATATAGGACTAGGATTGAATCCTACTACACTGGCTCTGATGCTCGTCGGATGTGGCAGGGCTTGAAAAATATTACGGACAACAAAGGGAAACTCAGCTGCGAGCTGCCCAGTGACGAGCTAAAATCTACCAGACAAGCTAAATGCCTTTTATGCTCGCTTTGAGGCAAGCAACACTGAAGCACATGAGAGCACCTGCTGTTCCAGACGACTGTGTGATCACGCTCTCGGTAGCTGATGTGAGCAAGGCCTTTAAACAGGCCAACATTCACAAGGCCAGATGGATTAACAGGACGTGTACTCATGCGCGGACCAACTGGCAAGTGTCTTCACTGACATTTTCAACCTCTCCCTGACGGAATCTGTAATACCAACATTTTTCAAGCAGACCACCATTGTCCCTGTGCCCTAGAAAGCGAAGGCAACCTGCCTAAATGATTACCGCCCCATAGCACTCACGTCGGTAGCCATGAAGTGCTTTGAAAGGCTGGTCATGGCTCACATTAACTCCATCATGCCGGAAACCCTACACCCACTCCAATTCACATACCGCCCCAATAGATCCACAGATGACGCAATCTCAATCGCGTTCCACACTGCCCTTTCCCAGTTGGACAAAAGGAACACCTATGTGTCCAAAAAGCTCATCACTAAGCTAAGGACCCTGGAAGTAAACATCTCCCTCTTCAACTGTATCCTCGACTTCCTGACATGCCGTCCCCAGGTGGTCAGGGTAGGCAACAACACATCTGCCACGCTGATCCTCAACACTGGGGCCCCTCAGGGGTGCGTGCTCAGTCCCCTCCTGTACTCCCTGTTCACCCACGAATGCATGGCCAAGCATGACTCCAACACCATCATTAAGTTTGCTGACGACACAACAGTGGTAGGCCTGATCACCGACAATGATGAGACAGCCTATAGGGAAGAGGTCAGAGACCTCCGAACCGTCACACATTAACATTGACGGGGATGAAGTGGAGCGGGTTGAGGGTTTCAAGTTCCTTGGAGTCCACATGACCAACGAACTATCATGGTCCAAATACACCAAGACAGTTGTGAAGAGGGCACGAGAACACATTTTCTCCTCAAGAGACTGAAAAGATTTGGCATGGGTACCCAGATCCTAAAAAGTTCTACAGCTGCTACAGCGCGAACAAAAAGGAGGTATTTGGACATCAATTATGGACATTATCGAACAAAACAAACATTTCTTGTGGAACTGGGATTTCTGGGAGTGCATTCTGATGAAGATCATCAAAGGTAAGTGAATATTTATAATGCTATTTCTGACTTCTGTTGACTACACACCATGGCGGATATCTATTTGGGTTGTTTCAGTTTCTGAGCGCCTTACTCAGATTATTGCATGGTGGCTTTTTCAGTAAAGCATTTGTGCAATCTTTTTTTATATAAATATGAACTTTATCGAACAAAACATACATGTATTGTGTAACATGAAGTCCTATGAGTGTCATCTGATGAAGATCATCAAAGGTTAGTGATTAATTTATCTCTATTTCTGCTTTTTGTGACTCCTCTCTTTGGCTGGAAAAATGACTGTGTTTTTCTGTGACTTGGCTCGGACCTAACATAATCGTTTGGTTTGCTTTCGCCGTAAAGCCTTTTTGAAATTGGACACTGTGGTGGGATTAACAAGAAGTCTATCATTTAAAATGGTGTAAAATACTTGTATGTTTGAGGAATTTTAATTATGGGATATCTGTTGTTTTGAATTTGGCGCCCTGCACTCTCACCGGCTGTTGTCATATCGATCCCGTTAGCGGGATCTCAGCCCAAAGAGGTTTTTAACAGCTTCTACCCCCAAGCCATAAGACTGCTGAACAATTAATCAAATGGCCACCCAGACTATTTACATTGACCCCCCACCCCTTTGTTTTTACACTGATGCTACTCTCTGTTTATTATCTATGCATAGTCACTTTACAAATGACCTCGACTAACCTGTACCCCCACACATTGACACGGTACCGGTACCCCCCTGTACAGAGCCTCGTTATTGTTATGCCATTTGCTTGTTACTTTTTTATTTGATTACATTTGATTTGATTTAGTTTATTTAGTAAATATTTTCTTAACTCTATTTCTTTGTTAATTGTTCATTAATGGCTTCTAAGTAAGTATTTAAGGGTAAGGCATGTGACAAATAACATTTTATTTTATTTGATCTTTCTCATTTTAAGTCTGTCTGTCTCTTACCTTTATCTAGGTTTATTTCACTTCTCACCCCCCCCCCCCCCCCACCCCACCCACACACACACACACACACACACACAATTCTTGTTTCTCTTACTCCCTCGACCCTCATGTTCCTTTCATCTCTTGCTCTCTCCTCTCTCTCTGAGAGAGGAGGTTCAAAAGGTGGTTGCTGTGGTAACCGGCTATGAAGAGTGGGTGTGGGGCTAATTTTAAAGACACACCAGGGTCTCCTTTGACACTTTGCTATTAAAAAACTAGAAGAGAGAGGGAGAGAACAGGAGATATGGAGGTGGAGGGAGGGACAGAGAGAGAGAGAGAGAGTGACAGAGAGAGAGAGAGAGAGAGAGAGAGGGGAAAAATGACAGCACGTGTTCAGCAGTGCTACAGACTTTAATTGAACAGCCACTGGTAGCTGCCTATGGCACGTAAATGGAGGCTATCTAAGCTGCTTAGCTACAGTGGAAATGGAGGTCTGCATCTTCTGAGGAACTCTACAGGCTAGTGGTCCAAATAAAGTGCACACACTCAATCAATGTCCCATTAAACACTTCCCCAATATTGTGTGCTAAATAATGAATACACAGAAAGGGAGGGAGAAAGAGCAGGAGAGACGGGGCATTGCTCCAGGGCAGCACTAGCAGTGGATTTTAAACATAGCTGATTTGGTTTAATTTGGTTTACATATCCACTGATGCCAGTGGAGCATATTGGAGTACATAAGGAAGCATAGATAAAGTACAGTAGCCTACAATATAATGCAGTTTAGATCTTGTGTGTCTGTGTGTGGATGTAGTAGTTCTGGGTAGATTGCGGAGGTGTGGGATTAGGCTCTCAACTCATGTCTCGAAAGGCAGAACTGTGAGGGAGAGAGCTCATGTCTTATCTGTCTAATGTTGAAAAATGAATGGAAATGCTGGCTGGATAGGAGACAGGTGGGGTTACGCTCAGCCAGCAACATAATGGATATTCATGCAGGGACCCACATGTTCATTATTCACAGTAATGACTGAGACTCTCCTTCTCTCCATCCTCTCCTTCCTTCCTCCTTTGTGTCTTAAATCTCAGCAACACACACAAACACATGCATACATGCACACACACACACACACACGCACACATGCAAACAGACACAAACACACACACATTTTAATGTGTAAGTCTGAATAGTTTTTCTGTGAGTGTGTTGTTCTCATTCAGCTAAGGAGTGTTGATGAGTGTGAAATGCCCTCTATTCGTGTGATATCCCCTCATCTTGCATACCCACTGGGCACACACTGGTTGAAATGGAATCAACGTGGAAAATTGGATTAGAAAAAAGTAATCAACCAGTAATGTTTTCATCTAATTTCAAACAGCGTTGTAAACATTGAAATTAGAGTAAAACTTCAATGTAAATACAATGACTTAATCTAACTATTAGGTTGTTACAGCAATCTCATTTCAATATAATCATCAGAACTATGTATATGTTGATATTACATTGAAAATTCCACATAAAATGTAAAAAATATTGTTCATACTATATTATATATACAGTATATTATTAGGTGGTTGAAATGATGTATGTTGAATTTTAGATTTGATTATAAATATTTTATTTTACCTTGTTCAAATGTTGATAGTAAAATGGTATATTGAAATCAACATTGTTTCAACGTCATGCTATCAACCCAAACAAAGAGGTATATTTAAATTAAATGTGAAGGCACAATCCAACGATTTCTGCCTGAACAGTGACTCTTACTGGTATATCAGGGGTAATGCACTTCAGTGAGACCATCCAGATGCTTACCTCTATATACCCTGCTTAACTTTGGAAACAACTGTGCTCATTTTAGCAGAGCTATCAACACATTTGGAACTTGATGAGATTCCATACTGATGACTTTAAAAAAATGATATGTATTGTCCACATTGATTCCACGTCACAATATGTTGACAAATTACGTTGAAACAGAGTTGATTCAATCAGTGTGCACAGTCTGTAGTGTGTTCACGTGAGCATGCTATTTAGAGAGCAACAACTCCACCCCTCCGTACACGCTGCAGCAGTTGAGGGATTCGTCCACACGCAAGCACACACACACACACACACACACACACACACACACACACACACACACACACACACACACACACACACACACACACACACACACTACTACACACATCTGATGAAACTTTCCCTTGGTGTGAGAGCTACTTTTGTCTCTATTGATTTGCTATGGTTGAGCTGAGGTACATAAGAGCAGCCTTTATTGGCTTAAGACAAATGATGTCACTCTAACTCACACATAATAAAAGTCAAATCCAACATGCAAACACAGTGCCGAGGCACTTTTACTGAATTATAATAGACCAGTAACATCATACAGTATACTGTACTGTATGATGTATCACAGTATCACAGTACTTACAATGATTCTTTGTTCTGCTCTGTGACAAATTTCTTACAGGGAAATTTTACACTCCTGATAACACAACTGAAATTCTGTATTTTTCTTCTTCCCCCCTTCCTTCTCCCCTCTTTCTTTCTCTCCAGGATCCTGCTGACTGTAGTAGTGATCTTCCGTATTTTGATAGTAGGTATAGTGGGTGAAAAGGTCTATGAGGACGAGCAGATAATGTTCATCTGCAACACTATGCAGCCGGGCTGCAACCAGGCCTGCTACGACAAGGCCTTCCCTATATCCCACATCCGCTTCTGGGTCTTCCAGATCATCTTGGTGTGTACGCCCAGCCTATGCTTCATCACCTACTCCGTACACCAGTCCGCCAAGCAGCGTGACCGCAGTTACTCCATCCTACACCCCTACATAGACCACGGTCACGCAAGTCACCACAGTCGTGGAGGCGATCACCACGCCCGCAAGCTGCGCAACATCAATGGCATCCTGGTGCAGAACCCCGACAGCGGCAAGGAGGAGCAGGACCTGGAGGTCAAGGAGATCCCCAACGTGTCCCGGGGGCTCACGCAGGCCAAGAGTGCCAAGGTGCGGCGGCAGGAGGGCATCTCCCGCTTCTACGTCATCCAGGTGGTGTTCCGTAACGTGCTGGAGATCGGCTTCCTGGCCGGCCAGTACTTCCTGTATGGCTTCAACGTACCAGGGATGTTTGAGTGTGACCGCTACCCCTGTGTGAAGGAGGTGGAGTGCTATGTGTCACGCCCCACAGAGAAGACGGTGTTCCTGATTTTCATGTTTGCAGTGAGCGGCATCTGTGTGCTGCTCAACCTGGCCGAGCTCAACCACCTGGGCTGGAGGAAGATCAAGACGGCCGTCAGGGGTGTTCAGGCCCGCAGGAAGTCCATCTGTGAGGTGCGTAAGAAGGACGTGCCGCATGTGTCCCAGGCCCCCAACCTGGGCAGAACTCAGTCCAGTGAGTCAGCCTATGTCTGACAGAGGTTCCTCCACATGGGGGGACGTGGACTTCTGGACCAAGCAAGCTTTTTCTGGGGAGGACAAACACTTAGCCCAGCTCCCCCCACCCTAAGGGGCACTAACTCTATGTACACTGCAACATTATTCAGGAGCGCAGAGGGACCTCACATGGACATATTGGAGGATTATTGGAGAGAAGAGCTTTTTGGACTCTACAAGAGAGAGAAAGTACGTCAAGGGCAGTTTTGTTGCTGTTACTAAAGTTAGATTTTAACTGTAGTGGGAGTTGCGCTCTGAGTCCTAGGTGACACTAGGTGCCTTCCAAGAGAACACACTGGAAAAAGAGGACATAGGACTAATTACTGTAAGAATATGAAATAAGGACAGTTAAATAAGAAATAAGTCTCACCTAAAAGGTGCTATCCTTTGCTTTTGCAACATAGTCCCTTAATTTCTTTATGTATGTGTGCATATACAAGAAGGTATGCCTGCACGTGTGTGTGCGACAGATAAAGCAGTGTGTATGCCTTTGTGCTGCAGAGTCAGAGCAGGGATGATGGGCGAAGTTGAGTTGCTGAGGGAATGAAAATAACTTTCTTTCAGTTATTTTCCTTCCCTGCGGCAGCTCCAATGTAAGGAGGAGCCAAGCAGAGGTGATGCACCTTTAAAAAAAACCGTCAAAAATCAACACTAAAACTATACCTCAGCACAAACTGGAAACCTCCTCTCCCCATCTCCACTCCCCCAAGTAGCACCCCCTCCTCTACCCACATCCCCACTAGCATCCCCTCCTCTCCCCGTCCCCACTCCCCCAGTAGCACCCCCTCCTCTCCCTCTCCCCACACCCCCAGTAGCACCCCTCCTCTCCCCTCCCTGTCCCCACACTAGCACCCCCTCCTCCCCCCACTCTCCCACTAGCACCCACTCCCGCTCACCTAATAGCACCCCCTTCTCCCCCCACTCCCCCACTAGCACCCCCTCCTCCTCCCACTCCCACAGTAGCACCCCCTCCTCCCGCTCCCCCACTAGCACCCCCTCTTCCCCCAGCTCCCCAACTAGCACCCCCTCCTCCACCCGCTCTCCCACTAGCACCCCCTCGTCTGCTCGCTCCCCCACAAGCACCCCCTTCTCCTCCCGCTCCCACAGTAGCACCCCCTCCTCCCGCTCCCGCACTAGCACCCCCCCCTCCCCCAGCTCCCCAACTAGCACCCCCTCCTCCCCCCGCTCCGACCAGTAGCACTCCCTTCTCTTCTGCTCCCCCAGTAGCACCCCCTCGTCTGCCCGCTCCCACAGTAGCACCCCCTCGTCTGCCCGCTCCCCCAGTAGCACCCCCTCCTCCACCCGCTCCCCCACTAGCACCCCCTCGTCTGCTCGCTCCCCCACAAGCACCCCCTTCTCCACCCGCTCCCCCACTAGCACCCCCTCCCTCCTCCCTCCACTCCCCCAGTAGCACCCCCTCCTCCTCCCCCAGTAGCAACCCCTCCCCCCTCCGCATCCCCACTAGCACCTCCTCCTTCGCCCACTCCCCCACTAGCACCCCCTCCTTTGCCCACTCCCCCACTAGCACCCACTCCGCCCTCCGCTCCCCCACTAGCACCCCCTCCTCTCTTACTGTATTATGCATTCTTAAAGAACTGACTACAGTATGAAGCACTAAAGGAATTAATGGAATTCCAACAAGCCTTTCTTTTTCCATTACACAGGAAACAGAAGTATTTACTCACAGAACATTTTAACGTGTAACCCACAAGTTGTTTTCTTTACTACCAAATTTGGTGCCATATTTCCAAGTTACTGTAAATAGTTTAATGTAATAATAATTGCATAAAGTCTGCTTTTTCAGCTATGAGGCTTAGGTGGGCGGGGGCATGGCGTGCGTCAGGTTGGGTGCTGGGATTTGGGTGGCGCTGGAGATTAATCATAGATTGCCAGCTTTAAGAATATATCAAATGAATGTTCTCTTTGTTAAGATTTTGTTCTCTAATGGAAACTGTATGTTTTTTTCTCCTATGGACTTTGAAAAAAGCATGTTACTGAAGCATTCATAGAATGGATAGATTGTGACATGACATGCAATTTAAAAAAGAGACTGTTTAATTTATTTGCATCCTGCTACTGTGACATGTAATAATCAGCATGCGTTAAGATGAAAAATGATGTATCAGATATGAACATAGCACCCTGTTATGGGGATATTGGGAGCGAATATTGGAATGGCTCCAGAATTGCAGCAATAATATATATATACTTGTATATATACCTATATATATATATATACCTATATATACCTATATGTATGTATGTATGTATGTATGTATGTGTAAAAAAAATTACAAATAAATAAATATCAAAACGCCTCAGCTTTCTACCCAATGTCAGTGTGCAGGCTATGAGAGGGCACAAGGTTAAATCACATCAAGAGGACAGTTCCATACATTGGGTAGCAGAAAGACTAGGATTTGTTTACAGAGTGGATACCAACATACCTGCAGCATATTTATAGTCACTGATGACATGATAAACTGAGTGAACTACTAACTTTAGATAGACAGTAATGAGTATGCATGGACACTTTGAATTTCTGTGCAAATACTTTATGACAATGTTAGTTGTGTTTTAATAACAGGGTATGATTAAAGTTGTGTACCCAGGCCAGACATGAACAAACCACAGGCAAACATGAATTACTTGATAATGAAAAGGAAACAACATGAATGAGCACGCTAAACAAAGTCAGCCAGGCAGAGTTAGTTGCAATGGCCCCAAAATCCACTCAGTACACATCACAAGGCAGACCTATGAGCAGAGTCCACAGCAGACCAGAGACTTCCACACAGACAGGCTCTGGCTTTGATCAAATCCAAACATTGACCCAAGCGCTAATCACAAATCACAACCCAGGTGCTTTTATTTAGGCTTTCATCTAAGGCTCTTTGATGGAGGCTTATAGCCTGTGTCCCCACTGGAGGATTCAGTGAGCTGAACTGAACTGAACAGAGGTGTGTGTGTGTGTGTGTGTGTGTGTGTGTGTGTGTGTGTGTGTGTGTGTGTGTGTGTGTGTGTGTGTGTGTGTGCGTGTGCGTGTGCGTGCGCGTGCGTGCATAAGACTATGATTCATGCAGTCCAGGAAGACCGACAGACAGCAGCACTTTCCTGTCCAACACTGATATTCCCAGGTGAGTTTATTCCAACTGATCTCACTCAGAGTCCTCTGAGTAAGAGATTAGTAACTATGCACATTTTGGGAGTGGCTGGCTATCTCTGGTCAGGTTTCAGAATCTGCCTATTGGTATGGTTAGGTGATTCAATAGCTTTCTGGCTCTCAGGTCAGAGGTCATGGATGGACAATTGTCATTAGTAATCGCTGGTCCAGCATGTGTGAAAAGTTTGAACCTCCTTCAAATGTACACTTTAACTGTACGTACACTCTACTCATGCACTGACTGGCAAAAGTAGCTCTATATAGAGTGGGACATGATTAAACTGTACTCCCTCCTCTGCTCTGCAGTTTATCTCATGTAATACAACTTAACAATCCATTGGCTTTTAGCTGCACAGAGTTTAAAAACCTGCGTTAGCATCAATTATTAAAGAAACAGGAATGATACATCTCTCTCAGAGGTTAGGTTACATTATTGTGTATAGATCTAGTTTCTACCTATGAATCACTGATATTGCACCAGTTCAGTCTAGATATGAAAGTAAAACTCCTGACCTGAATGGTTTTATGATAACAGACTGAAACATTGTGCAGTCAGTTAGTCTGTTGTGTGTAATGTAGTGTAATGCAATGGAGTGTGTTTTACCTACACGTGATTCCCCCAGTCTCCCACTGACTCCTGCTGAAACGCACACACTGACTCCCAGTACACCACAGCTGTCACTTGCTTGGCCTCAACTCCTCCTCAAACGCCATCACATGTTGGATTAATATGGGTAAGACAGAGGAAGCAGACATAACCTGATAAAACACATGATTATTTCACCAAATAACAAAACTACATATTTTCAAAACAATACCAATATCTTTGAATAATCTATTGTAATCTTAATCTTACCTCTAATATGACATAGCGATATGAAATAAGAGCGTTAGTGATCCTAGACCTAATGGCTTTGCTGATAAGAGTTTTTAACTAGGCAAATCAGTTAAGAGGAAATTCTTATTTTCAATGACGGCCAAGGAACCGTGGGTTAACTACCTTGTTCAGGGGCAGAACCACAGAACCACAACTTGTCAGCGCGGGGATTCAATCTTGCAACCTTCTAGTTACTAGTCCAACACTCTAACCACTAGGCTACCTGCCACTACCTTAATAAGAGTGGTCCAGATAGAGGGTGTGGCGCCTTTTAGTGAGATTAAACCTTCAGCCAGTCAGTGGAGACAGCCATGTGACTGGGGCCTCGGGGAGGCCAGGAGGGCACTGGAAAAGAGTGGGATTGGAGGAGAGACAATTAAGATTGAAGGCGTGTGAACAATTTGATCCATAATAATATGAGGAGTAATGAATGGTGGGGTTATTTATTATGAACCCATTGACACGTGGCCAGGAGGAAATTAGGAGTGTGTGCACATGCAGAGTACATGCGCTGAAAACCAACATATAATCATCATATCAATGACAGCGGATGACAAGCAGGCACAACCTCAGCAAACACAAATCACAAGTCATCCAACTCCTAATCAAAAGATGAATGTGTCACAGAAGCTAAGTTGAGTTTGATTTTGTTAGCAGTCTGGTTGCTGGGCCAGTTGCTGTGGAGATATAGAGAGGAGAGTAACAATGTTTAGCACCACAGAGATTATTGTACTGAGGGATAGTACAGTATCAGCACTCAGACAGCAACACTGCCTCCTAATTCCCCTCTTTGTAAAACTCTATCATTAAATAATTCACTGTGTTCATCTTTACAATGATAGCTCTTATCCACACTGTTCTAAATATCAACATCACATTCGGAGTCAACAGTTATTTTTATTCTCCTGACCCCAGTTCTGCACCTAAACTACAGATGTAGGATCTTAATTTGAGCTTGTTTGCTACAGCAGGAAAATAATTTGTACGTGGATATTACAAACTTCAGATGCCTTTTAAAATCTCAAATACACAACAAGTTCTGCATGTTCTAGAATGTCACTGTATGCTGTAGCTTTAAGATTTTCCTTCACTAGAACTAAGGGGCCTAGCCTGAACTATGAAAAACAGCCCCAGACCATTATTCCTCCACCAAACTTTACAGATGGCACTTTGCATTAGGGCAAGTAGCATTCTCCTGGCATCTGCCAAACCCAGATTCATCCGTCGGACTGCCAGATGGTGAAGCGTGAGAAAGCGTTTCTATTGCTCCAGAGTCCAATGGCAGTGAGCTTGATACCAATCCAGCCAACTCTTGGCATTGCAAATTTTGATCTTAGGCTTGTGTGCTGCTGTTCGGACATGGAAACCCATTTCATGAAGCCCCCGACGCACAGTTGTTGTGCTGATGTTGCTTCCAGAAAAAGGTTGTAACTGAGGACATGATTTTTCCGCACTACACGCTTCAGCACTTGCCGGTCCCATTCTGTGAGCTTGTGTGACCTACAACTTCTTGGCTGAGTCGTTGCTGCTCCTAGATGTTTACTCTTCACAATAACCGCACTTACAGTTGCCCAGGGCAGCTCTAGCAGGGCAGAAATTTGACGAACTGACTTGTTGGAAAGGTGACATCCTATGACGGTGCCACGTTGAAAGTCACTGAGCTCTTCACTAAGGCCATTCTACTGCATTGCTGTGTGCTCAATTTTATACACCTGTCAGCAACGTGTGTGGCTGAAATAGCCGAATCCACAAATTTTAAGGGGTATCCACATACTTTTGGCCATGTAATGTATATACCAGGATTAGACAATGACTTCATAAATCTTCACCAAGTCATCTGCACTGGTAACCAAATTACTGAAACGATTGGAACAGTCGGCTCCCATGTACACGTGTCTCCTTGTTGATCTAATTTATGAATATCTATATTAAACCAAGGTCTCATCTATGACTTCCTCTCTGCCTGTCCCTGGTTTATATCACTCTACACAATTCCCTAAACCAGCGGGATACAGCTGTATGGTTCAGCTGTGGCTGGGTGACTGCCGACGGTAAGGGATGAGCCTTCCCCAATGTACAGATGCTAATTGTATTGAAAACAGTACAGCGCCAAAAAGCACACAAACACACCCACAGGCACTCGCACACAAAAATACGCAAACATACCCAAAGCATGTGCTACACCCCCCCCCCCCCACACACACACACACACACACACACACACACATACAAACAGACAAATACATAATAAACACATACTGCAAAAGTGTATTTTAGAAGTCCATATTACTACTAGCTTACTCATTAAAGCATGTAAGTCAATTATTTCTTCCAGTGTGCAGCCAGTCACAGGAGCGAGAGTTTTGGGGCTCTGTGTGTTTATGCAACTGAAATGAAACATGATGGAAATTGCCTCAGCCAGGGAGATGAACATTTTGATTGGCATAAATTCAATGAGGTAGCCCTCAACTTTCCTCAATCAGAAGATCAATGAAGGGAGAGCAGATGGCAAATGTGTAATCTATTTTCTGCGTCTGTAATCTAGTCATGCATCACAGCCTGTGGAATAAGTCATTAAATAATTATCGCACATTGTTAACCCTTCTTGGTAAGGGTGCTGTCGTGTTACAAAGAGATAGGCTTTTGGGTCTGAATTCTCTAGTTTAAGTGTAAGTGTTGGGCAATCAAATCACATTTGTTTACATGAAATTAGAGTACAAAATGAACCTGAGCGTTTGGGCCTGGGGCATTGATGGGAAATAGATTGGCACTAGCGATGTTATCAGATCCCTTTGCGAGAGGAGGAGAAGTAGAGTGGGAAGAGGGGGCAAGAACAAACAGATCAGAAGAGGAGAGGAACAGACAGAGTGTTGGAGGAGAGAGAAACAAAGCAGCAGAGCAGACGGTCTGTTTTACTTGGCTGCTCATGTTGCCTCCACATGAGAGAGTACGCTAGTCTCACTACATTACTACAGGTCAGTCTGTGTCTCTCACACTCACTACATTACTACAGGTCAGTCTGTGTCTCTCACACTCACTACATTACTACAGGTCAGTCTGTGTCTCTCACACTCACTACATTACTACAGGTCAGTCTGTGTCTCTCACACTCACTACATTACTACAGGTCAGTCTGCGTCTTACTCTCACTACAGGTCAGTCTGTCTTACTCTCACTACAAGTCAGTCTGTCTCTTACTCTCACTACATTACTACAGGTCAGTCTGTGTCTTACTCTCACTACAAGTCAGTCTGTCTTACTCTCACTACAAGTCAGTCTGTGTCTCTTACTCTCATTACATTACTACAGGTCAGTCTGCGTCTTACTCTCACTACATTACTAAAGGTCAGTCTGCGTCTTACTCTCACTACATTACTACAGGTCAGTCTGTGTCTTACTCTCACTACATTAATACAAGTAAGTCTGCGTCTTACTCTCACTACATTACTACAGGTCAGTCTGTGTCTCTTACACTCTACTATATTACTAGCTATAGGGTCGGCAATATAGTCTGTAATGTTGCATAACTCAAATTGTATTTGACATTCAGATGTTGGATCTTAATTTGAGCCTGTCTCCTACAGCAGGAAAATAATCCTTCAGCAATAGGAAAGGTGAATTATGTGGATTATAATTAATTGACATTTGTGTAGCGGGGGATACAATTTTTGTAAGGGAAAGTCAAGTCAATGTGGAAATTACAAACTTTAGAAGCCTTTTTAAACCTTTAAATACATTAGTGTAAAATGTCCTGCATTGCAGGAAACTTCTCTTGCAACAAGGTGATCAAATTAAGATCCCACATCAGTACAAACTGAGCGTAAAGGGCACATTTCTGGAACTAAACAGAAGTCATACCAGCATTATGCAGCCGTGAGACAAGACATACTGTGACTAGTGGAGTATCCAGCTACAAGGATATTGCGAAGTTGTTTTAACCAAGATCTCACATGACTGTACATGAACTATAAAATCTGATTAAAAGTGAAAGGAAGACATACAAGAAAAACACACACCATCTTGCCTTGCATCTTGCAAAATCTCCATTATGAAACAGACGGGCGCACGGCATGCTGCCTGATAGAATATAAATGGGCATGCAATGGTGAAATAAAACTGAGGAACCATATGTTGGCTTCAGCTCAGATGATTTCCACTGGGGTGGATTACTTAGCGGAGAACTTCATTAGCTCCAACAGGCCATGGGAGGTCAGGCCACCACCACCGCAACTATCCACAATCTATAGTAAGGAATACTGACTCAATGTTCACTGCAGTGTTGCTTGCTGCACTGGTACAGATTACAATGTTTCAAACATTAAAGTCTTTACCAGGTTTAGTGCTGACCGCACATACCCATGTACAGTGAATGGAGTACATTCACCGCATGTAGCCCACATTTCAACAGTGCTGTCATGGGGGGGGGGGGGGGGGGGGTTGTGCATCACAGGAGGTTGGTGGCACCTTAATTGGGGAGGATGGGCTCATGGTAATGGCTGGAGTGGAATGAGTGCAATGGTATCAAATACATCAAACACATGGTTCCTTGTGTTTGATGCCATTCCATTTGCTCCGTTCCAGCCATTACAGTGCTTTGAACAAGAGTACTGATGTGATGGCATTGATTGCAGAATTCCATTTCAGTTAGGGAATTAAATGTCTGTGATATAACTTCTTAAATTAAATAAGAATGCTGGGGGGCCTCCCGGGTGGCGCAGTGGTTAAGGGCGCTGTACTGCAGCGCCAGCCTAGCGTTGTCCGGGTTAGGGAGGGTTTGGCCGGTAGGGATATCCTTGTCTCATCCCGCACCAGAGACTCCTGTGGCGGGCCGGGCGCAGTGCGCGCTAACCAAGGTTGCCAGGTGCACGGTGTTTCCTCCGACACATCGGTGTGGCTGGCTTCCGGGTTGGATGCATGCTGTGTTAAGAAGCAGTGCGGCTTGGTTAGGTTGTGTATCGGAGGACGCATGACTTTCAACCTTCGTCTCTGCCGAGCCCGTACGGGAGTTGTAGCGATGAGACAAGATAGTAGCTACTAAACAATTGGATACCACGAAATTGGGGAGAAAAAGGGGTAAAAGAAAAAAGAAGATAAGAATGCTGGCATGTTTTCACACAACTGAGTGCATTATATCATGTACATCATACCATGACTCAAAGATGCATTATCTTATCCAATGCTGATTTAACGATGATCATATTATCTAATCATCAGTTTTAGGGTGTGCTCCTAACAAAGTGAAATTTTATAACATATTTTTTTCCATAGTGTTCTTCTTCTATTATCCCATTGAGTAGGGTTCCTTATCTCAATCAATGAATTGTATTTTATAAATCCCTTTTTACATCAGCAGTTGTCACAAAGTGCTGTACAGAAACCGAGCCTAAAACCCCAAAGAGCAAGCAATGCAGATGCAGAAGCAGAGTGACTGTCACGTTCTGACCTTTATTTCCTTTGTTTTGTCTTTATTTAGTATGGTCAGGGCGTGAGTTGGGGTGGGCAGTCTATGTTTGTTTTTCTACGTTTGGTTTCTGTTTCGGCCTAGTATGGATCTCAATCAGAGGCAGGTGTCGTTAGTTGTCTCTGATTGAGAATCATACTTAGGTAGCCTGGGCTGCACTGTTGGTTTGTGGGTGTTTGTTTCCGTGTGTGTTTGTCGCCACACGGTACAGTTTCGGTTTTTTGTAGATTTCATGTTATCGTTTATTGTTTTTGTTCGAGTGTTCATTTTGTCTTTATTAAAATATCGTCATGAACACTTACCACGCTGCATCTTGGTCCGATCCTTACTCCTCTTCAGACGAAGAGGAAATCGGCGTTACAGTGACTAGGAAAGATACGCATAGAAAAGGAAGGAACCAGATGTAGGATCTTATTTTGAAAATAAGAAATAGAAAATGCAAACTTGCCGTGTATTTGAGTTTTAAAAAGGCTTCTAAAATGTATAATTTCCACTCTGAAATGTCAGAATTGATTTGCCCTAACGAAAAATGCATCATCCCCTACAACAATGTCCATGAATTATAATCCACATAATAATTCACATTTTATGTTGCTGCAGGATTATTTTCCTGCTGTAGCAAACTGTCTCAAATTAAGATCCTACATACGTAGGAAGAAACCAAGATAGGAACCAGGCTCTGAGGGGTGGCCAGTCCTCTTCTGGCTGAGAGAGGGTAGAGAGTGATGATCATGGTTGTCAGTAATACTTTAGACAGTGAAGTGTTATTATTAGCAAAGATGTGTGACATTTAAAAAATGAGTAACGTTTGATATTTGAAATGGTACAGTGCACCTCCCCTTCTTCAAAAGAGAAGAGATATTCTCCATGGACCGCAGGATCAGTGAGCTCTCGCTAACCTTGGAGGATAATTGGACTTTAAAGCCAGCCAAAGACTGCATATAAGACCTGTCATTAACATCTAATGAGAGAATGAGATAGAGGGAAAGAAAAGGAAAGAAAACTACAGTTTCGGTTTAGAAGGAAGGAGAGATGGAGGCACAGGCAGGGCAGAGGAGGAGCACAAGGCTGGTGTTTGAGGGACAGAGAGAGGGAGATAGTGGAGAAAAATATTGAGAGAGAGGAGGGAGAGAGAGGGAGTGTTACGGAGAATGGCAGAGAGTGCCAGGGGTGTATTTTAACATTCATCACAGTGATGGTCTGTAGGAGGGCTTATCTATATTTTGTTTTTATTTTTTAGGGGCTAGATCACCTTTAATATTGCAGATAGATTGTGGCTTCTACCAGTGTAATTGTCTGCATAATTTAGAAATCCCCCATATTTTTTGGAAAATATATACAGTGGGGAGAACAAGTATTTGAATCACTGCCGATTTTGCAGGTTTTCCTACTTACAAAGCATGTAGAGGTCTGTAATTTGTATCATAGGTACACTTCAACTGTCAGAGACGGAATCTAAAACAAAAATCCAGAAAATCTAATTTTATTATTTTTAATGAATTAATTTGCCTTTTATTGCATGACATAAGTATTTGATACATCAGAAAAGCAAAACTTCATATTTGGTACAGAAACCTTTGTTTGCAATTACAGTGATCATACGTTTCCTGTAGTTCTTGACCAGGTTTGCACACACTGCAGCAGGGATTTTGGCCCACTCCTCCATACAGACCTTCTCCAGATCCTTCAGGTTTTGATGCTGTCGCTGGGCAATACGGACTTTCAGCTCCCTCCAAAGATTTTCTATTGGGTTCAGGTCTGGAGACTGGCTAGGCAACTCCAGGACCTTGAGATGCTTCTTACGGAGCCACTCCTTAGTTGCCCTGGCTGTGTGTTTCGGGTCGTTGTCATGCTGGAAGACCCAGCCACGACCCATCTTCAGTGCTCTTACTGAGGGAAGGAGGTTGTTGGCCAAGATCTCACGATACATGGCCCCATCCATCCTCCCCTCAATACGGTGCAGTCATCCTGTCCCCTTTGCAGAAAAGCATCCCCAAAGAATGATGTTTCCACCTCCATGCTTCACGGTTGGGATGGTGTTCTTGGGGTTGTACTCATCCTTCTTCTTCCTCCAAACACGGCGAGTGGAGTTTAGACCAAAAAGCTCTATTTTTGTCTCATCAGACCACATGACCTTCTCCCATTCCTCCTCTGGATCATCCAGATGGTCATTGGCAAACTTCAGACGGGCCTGGACATGCGCTGGCTTGAGCAGGGGGACCTTTGGTGCGCTGCAGAATTTAAATCCATGACGGCGTAGTGTGTTACTAATGGTTTTCTTTTCTTTCTGTGGGCCCAGCTCTCTTCAGGTCATTGACCAGGTCCTGCCGTATAGTTCTGGACTGATCCCTCACCTTCCTCATGATCATTGATGCCCCATGAGGTGAGATCTTGCATGTAGCCCCAGACCGAGGGTGATTGACCGTCATCTTGAACTTCTTCCATTTTCTAATAATTGCGCCAACAGTTGTTGCCTTCTCACCAAGCTGCTTGCCTATTGTCCTGTAGCCCATCCCAGCCTTGTGCAGGTCTACAATTTTTTCCCTGATGTCCTTACACAGCTCTCTGGTCTTGGCCATTGTGGAGAAGTTGGAGTCTGTTTGATTGAGTGTGTGGACAGGTGTCTTTTATACAGGTAACGAGTTCAAACAGGTGCAGTTAATACAGGTAATGAGTGGAGAACAGGAGGGCTTCTTAAAGAAAAATGAACAGGTCTGCGAGCGCCGGAATTCTTACTGGTTGGTAGGTGATCAAATACTTATGTCATGCAATAAAATACAAATTAATTACTTAAATATCATACAATGTGATTTTCTGGATTTTTGTTTTAGATTCCATCTCTCACAGTTGAAGTGTACCTATGATAAAAAATGACAGACCTCTACATGCTTTGTAAGTAGGATAACCTGCAAAATCGGCAGTGTATCAAATACTTGTTCTCCCCACTGTACAGTAACAGTCAAAAGTTTGGACACACCTACTCATTCAAGGGTTTTTCTTAATTTTTTACTATTTTCTACATTGTAGAATAATAGTGAAGACATGAATGACTACCTCATGACGCTGGTTGAGAGAATGCCAAGAGTGTGCAAAGCTATAATGGCTACTTTGAAGAATCTCAAATCTCAAATATATTTTAATTTGTTTAACACTTTTTTGGTTGCTACATGATTCCATATGTGTTATTTAATAGTTTTGATGGCTTTACAGTTATTTTACAATGTAGAAAATAGTAAAAAATAAAGAAAAATCCATGAATGAGTAGGTGTGTCCAAACCTTTGACTGGTACTGTATATATTTTAACAAATATTTATTTTCCAGGCCTCCCTTGTGGCGCAGTGGTCTAAGGCTAGCTGTGCCACCAGAGATTCTGGGTTCAAGTCCTGGGTTCTGTCGCAGCCGGTCGTGACCTGGAGACCCATGGGGCGGTGCACAATTGGCCCAGATTCGTCTGGGTTAGGGGAGGGTTTGGCCAGCAGGAATGTCTTGTCCCATCATGCACTAGTGACTCCTGTGGTGGGCCAGGTGCAGTGCATGCTGACATGGTCACTAGGTGTACAGTGTTTCCTCCGATACATTGGTGTGGCTGGCTTCTGGGTTAACTGGGCATTGTGCCAAGAAGCAGTGTGGATTGGTTGGGTTGTGTTTCGGAGGATGCACGGCTCTCAACCTTTCCCTGACCCAAGTCCATACGGGAGTTGAGGGATGAGAAAATATTGTAACTACCAATTGGATACCACGAAAAAGGGGTAAACATTTATTTCTTTTTCCCCCTTATTTATTATTTCCCCTGCCACCCTCCCCTAATTGGAGTAAACTAATGGACAACAATATTTAGGCTTCTACTTCCAGCTTATACATACTATATACATTTCACAGACAGTATGTTTTACATTAGTTATCCTTTGTTTGCTTTTAGTAACAGCCTTCAGCTACCCTCAACCCCTCCCATCTATCTGTGAAGACCATCCAGTTCTAGCTGCCATATATTTTTCTACTGTGCTGTTTCACAAAAGTTGTGAACCTTTATATTCTCATAGTTTCTACAGGTTGTAAATTAAATATAAACACATTTGCTAAGAGTATTATTATATTATTGATCAATTGACTATGACTTTTCAAGTCACCCAGCAGTGCTATTTGCAGAGTTAGCTCCAAGTAAATGTTGCAATTTTTCAGCCATTCCTGAACCTGGGACCAAAAACAAACTACATATAGCAAGTACCAGAACACACAGCAAAATCTGCAGAGGTGGGATGGTTGTATCCCCTATATAACATTCTATTTGTTGCAAGAATTGTGTATAATAATTTGACTCATTTTGTATATCAATTTATAAACCATGAAGAGGGCTTATCTTTATCACATTGTCCTGCACCACCACCTGACTGCATGGCTTCACATCACAGGGACTTCTGGACAAGCATGGATGATTTAACCTTTATTTAACTAGACAAGTCATTTAAGAACACATTCTAATTTACAATGACAGCCTACACCGGCCAATTGTGCACCTCCCTATGGGACTCCCAATCACAGCTGCTTGTGATACAGCCGGGGATTAAACCAGGGTCTGTAGTGACGTCTCTAGCACTGTGATGCAGTGCCTTAGACCATTGCACCACTCAGGAGCTGCACATCCTTCTTGATGTATGGACTCCATTTAGTAAAACACAGCCCTACAATCTCCTTTTACAGTTGTCAGATCTTAATTTGACCAGTTTTGTCGCAGGAAAAAAAATATCATGCATCAGGAGGATTTGAATATCGGAAGAAATATTTACAATTACCACCAGAGGGCAGCTGGAATCGGTGTTTGTATACAATGCAGTACCATAGCTACCTGCATTGTAATTTAGACTGCAGGTTCACTCGGCACCAGTTCAAGTAGCCTATGGCTGCGTTTAGACAGGCAGACCAATTCTGATCTTTTTTTCACTAATTGGTATTTTGACCATTCAGATCAGCTCTGAAACAGATCTGATGTGAAAAGATCTAATGCGATTGGTTAAAAGTCCAAAAATATCAGAATTGGGTTTCCTGTGTAAATGCAGCCTATGTAGAGTACACGCAGGCTACGTTTATGCTACAGTGCATCTTGTGTGAATTCTTATGTGGATTATAATACATTGTAGGGGATAGATGTTTTTTCATTAGGGATATTTTTTATTTGTATTATTATTATTATATGTTCAAGGCAAGCAATATGCAGAATAATTTATTGATGGCCTCAGTAGCTGTGTGGTCCAGCGTTTACATCTGCTGACCCTGGCACACATATGCCAGAGTTGGCACGGGTTCAAATCACAGCTTAACGAAATTGTCTTTGGATAGGCTCCAATGCATAAACATCTTGACAGCTTTACAAAATGAAATATTAAAGTCACACAATACAGGTTTTGAAATCACAAGAAGGATGACTTCAAATAATGAAATCAAAGTACAGTAGTCCTATACTATTGTACCTGTAATATAACAGCTTAGCAATGGAAATCTCACCTATGTAAGGGCCATCCACACCGAAGACCATAACTATATTAACAAATTATACATAGCCTAACTATAAAACGTGGGCGAGCATCCACACGGGAGGAAAGTTTATCGTTATACAGTAGGCCTACATCTGTCAAACAACTGATGACCCAAATCAGCCAGGAAAACACAAACAACAGCCTATTATCAGTTTTCACACCTTCCATTATGTGACAATGGCTAGGCTAACAGTTAGCATACAGAAGGTACTGCAATATAATCAAATAACAAGGGGCCTATTGAAACGATCGGTGCACTAGATTATCGCAATCTGATGTCTTGTTAAACCATCAATATGCTGTAAATTCACCCGCACATTATTGGTCACTTCATTGCTGCTCCCTAAAAGATGATGTCGGTGTTACCTTAGTCCTGTTAAGTCTTTCAAAATATGTTCGCACTCTGGTCGGTATTAACAGGACAACTTAGTCCTTTTTGAACAGACTAAGAGAGATGTCTCTATTTGACAAGCATTCTGTACAATGTAAATTAAGTATTTCCTCATTTATCAAGCATATCTACTGTGGCAATTTACCCGACACTTTGTATAAATGTATAAATGGAAAGTAAATGTTGATGTAGCCTACTGTTTTTATTCCATTTGTTCCTGTTTATTTTAAATACAACTGATTTCTTATCAAGATCAGGGCTAAAATATCGCTGAACTGTGTAACTAAATCAAGTCAATCAGGGGAATTTAGTTATTTGTGCCAGAAGGGCGTGGGTGCCGGAACGGTGACACAGTAGGCCTATACTGTATGTGCGCAATGACGGAAGCGCCCCTAATCAGCAAGACCACTCCAGGCCACTGTTGATCTCGATTTTGACAGTTGATTCGTTACCTTTGGTTCGCTAGAAATCCTTATAGTGCCACTTTCTGTTGCTCATTAGAAAAATGAGATCCTGACCAAAGAACGAGATGGCACCGAAGAACATGGCTGACGTTTTACATTCTCCCAACCAATTGTGCAATTTTTTTTTTTTTTTTTGCGTAACTTACATTTTTACTTATTGTGTACATAATGTTGCTGCTCCCATCTCTTATTACCAAAAATAACTTCTGGACATCAGAAAAGCGATTACTCACCGTGGACTGAAATAAACTTTTTCTGTTAATGAGTCCGACGAGAAGGATATCCTGCTTTCACTGGAACAAGCCCAGATCCACGCCTTTTGCGTGAAGAAAAGATGCCGGAAAAGGGGACGCAGATCGGTGATCCTTCTGAGAATTTGGAGGCGAGTGAACAAACTCCCAATGCCTTCCATTCTCCTTGCTAACGTGCAATTGTTGGAAAATAAAATTGATGACCTACTATTAAGATTATCCTACCAACGGGACATTAAAAACTCTAACATCTTATGTTTCACTGAGATGTGGCTGAACGAAGAAACTGAGAAAATAGAGCTGGCGGGATCACGCAGAACAGCTGGTGCGCAATGTTGAATATTAAAGAAGTCTCGAGGTATTGCTCGCCTGAGGTAGAGTACCTTATGTTAAGCTGTTGACCACACTATCTACCAAGAGAGTCCTCATCTCTATTATTCTTAGCCATCTATTTACAATTACAAAGAGAAGCTGGCACTAAGACAGCTGTCAACCAACTCTATAAGGCCATAAGCAAAGAAGAAAATGCTCACCCAGAAATGGAGCTCCTAGTGGCCGGGGACTTTAAAGCAGGCAAACTTAAATCAGTTTTACCAAAATTTTACGTGCAACCAGAGAAAAATGTGCAACCAGGGAAAAAACTGCACTGAAGTATACACGAGAGCACCAGCTGTTCTGGATGACTGTGTGATAACGCTCTCGGCAGCCAATGTGAACAAAACCTTTAAACAGGTCAACATTCACAAAGCCGTTGGGCCAGACGGATTACCAGGACGTGTACTCAAAACATGTGCGGACCAACTGTCAAATATCTTCACTGACATTTTCAACCTCTCCTTGACCGAGTCTGTAATACCTACATGTTTCAAGCAGACCACCATAGTCCTTGTGCCCAAGGAAGCAAAGGTAACCTCCTAAATGATTACCGCCCCATGGTACTCACGTCGGTAGCCATGAAGTGCTTTGAAAGGCTGGTCATGGCTCACATCAACAGCATCCTCCCGGACACCCTAGACCCACTCCAATTCGCATACTGCCCCAAAAGATCCACAGATGACGTAATCTCAATCGCACTCCACACTGCCCTTTCTCACCTGGACAAAAGGAACACCTATGTGAGAATGCTGTTCATTGACTACAGCTCAGCGTTCAAAACATTAGTGTCCGTGAAGCTCATCACTAAGGTAAGGATTCTGGGACTAAACACCTCTCTCTGCAACTGGATCCTGGAAATCCTGATGGGCCACCCCCAGGTGGTAAGAGTAGGCAACAACACGTCTGCCACGCTGATCCTTAATACTGGGGCTCCACAGGGGTGTGTACTTAGTCCCCTCCTGTATTCCCTGTTCACCCACGACTGTTTGGGCAAGCACGATTCCAACACCATCATTAAGTTTGCTGATGACACAACAGTGGTAGGCCTGATCACAGACAACAATGAGACGGCCTATAGGAAGGAGGTCAGAGAAGTGGCAGTGTGGTGCCAGGACAACAACCTCTCCCTCAATGTGAGCAAGACAAAGGAGCTGATCGTGGGCTACAGGAAAAGGCGGGCCGAACAGGCCCCCATTAACATCGACGGGGCTGTAGTGGAGCGGGTCGAGAGTTTCAAGTTCCTTTGTGTCCACATCACCAACGAACTATCATGGTCCAAAAATACCAAGACAGTCGTGAAGAAGGCACAAACAAATATTTTCCCCCTCAGGAGCCTGAAAAGATTTGGCATGGGTCCCTAGATCCTGAAAAGGTTCTACAGCTGCACCATCAAGAGCATCCTGACTGGTTGCATCACCGCCTGGTATGGCAACTGCCCGGCATCTGATCGTAAGGCGCTACAGAGGGTAGTGCGAACGGCCCAGTACATCACTGTAGCCAAGCTTCCTGCCATCCAGGACCTATATAATAGGCAGTGTCAGATGAAATTCCATAAAATTGTCAGAGACTCCAGTTACCCAAGTTACAGACTGTGTTCTCTGCTACCACATGGCAAGTGGTACCGGAGTGCCAAGTCTAGGACCAAAAGGCTCCTTAACAACTTCTACTCCAAAGCCATTAGACAGCTGAAGAAATCATAAAAATCGCCACAGGACAATTTACATTGACCCCCCCCCCCCCCCCCCCTTTGTACACTACTGCTACTTGCCGTTTGTTTGTTACCTATGCAGTTACTTCTCCCCCACCTACATGTACATATTACCTCAACTAGCCTGTACCCCTGCACACTGACTCGGTACCGAAGCCCCCTGTACAGTCGTGGCCAAAAGTTTAGAGAATGACACAAATATAAATTTTCACAAAGTCTGCTGCTTCAATGTCTTTAGATATTTTTGTCAGATGTTACTATGGAATACTGAAGTATAATTACAAGCATTTCATAAGTGTCAAAGACTTTTATTGACAATTACATGAAGTTGATGGTTGATGTTGTCCCTTCTTTTTCAAGACCTGCAATACCTGCAATACTCCCTGGCATGCTGTCAATTAACTTCTGGGTCAGATCCTGACTGATGGCAGCCCATTCTTGCATATTCAATGCTTGGAGTTTGTCAGAATTTGTGGGGTTTTGTTTATCCACCCGCCTCTTGAGGATTGACCACAAGTTCTCAATCGGATTAAGGTCAGGGGAGTTTCCTGGCCATGGACCCAAAATATTGATGTTTTGTTCCCCGAGCCACTTAGATATCACTTTTGCCTTATGGCAAGGTGCTCCATCATGCTGGAAAATTCATTGTTCGTCACCAAACTGTTCCTGGATGGTTGGGAGAAGTTGCTCTCGGAGGATGTGTTGGTACCATTCTTTATTCGTGGCTGTGTTCTTAGGCAAAATTGTGAGTGAGCCCACTCCCTTTGCTGAGAAGCAAACCCACACATGAATGGTCTCAGGATGCTTTACTGTTGGCATGACACAGGACTGATGGTAGCGCTCACCTTGTCTTCTCCAGACAAGCTTTTTTCCGGATGCCCCAAACAATCGGAAAGTGGATTCATCAGAGAAAATGACTTTACCCCAGTCCTCAGCAGTCCAATCCCTGTACCTTTTGCAGAATATCAGTCTGTCCCTGATGTTTTTCCTGGAGAGAAGTGGCTTCTTTGCTGCCCTTCTTGACACCAGGCCATCCTCCAAAAGTCTTTGCCTCACTGTGCGTGCAAATGCACTCACACCTGCTGCCATTCCTGAGCAAGCTCTGTACTGGTGGTGCCCTGATCCCGCAGCTGAATCAACTTTAGGAAACGGAAACGGCGCTTGCTGGACTTTCTTTGGCGCCCTGAAGCCTTCTTCACAACAATTGAACCGCTCTCCTTGAAGTTCTTGATGATCCGATAAATGGTTGATTTAGGTGCAATCTTACTGGCAGTAATATCCTTGCCTGTGAAGCCCTTTTTGTGTTTTGTTTTTTGGGGATTCAGTCCATTTGCATGGCAAAAAGGGACTTTGCAATTAATTGCAATTCATCTGATCACGCTTCATAACATTCTGGAGTATATGCAAATTGCCATCATACAAACTGAGGCAGCAGACTTTGTGAAAATTAATATTTGTGTCATTCTCAAAACTTTTGGCCACTACTGTATATAACCTCGTTAATGTTATTCTTATTCGTGAATATTTTCTTCTTCTTGAACTGCACTGTTGGTTAAGGGCTTGTAAGTAAGCATTTCACTTTAAAGTCTACACTTGTTGTTGTCGGCGCATGTGGCAAATAAAGTTTGATTCGATTTTTTTAATTGATTTGAATCTGCGATTGGTTAAGGATGTTTGTCTCCCATCAGACTCTGTCAATGTGGAAGCCTATTTCACTTCCTCAAAACCCCCCCAAATTAATCTAAGATAACTCAAGATATCTGTAATACATTTTAACGTTTTGGCCGAGGATGTTTTAGTTGCGCAATTTTACCTCTAAGGTGTTTGGTGCAGTATTTTCAAGTAAAAAAAAATGTGCAACGTGTTGTCACACTGTCTATGCTATTGGATAGAGTCCAATCACTGCAGCTTTTCACCCCATGTTAGTGGGCAAATGGACATCGTCAAATCAAAACCCAACCGTTATTTACCCAGTGTGATGCACAGAAGTTCCATTTTAGACAAGACTGACTTTATGACCAAAACACTTTGCAGTCAATTTTGACACCAGAATAACTTTTTCTGACTCATACAGTATCAATGGCACATAGGCCCTTTCAAAGGGATCAGTATATTTTTAAATGTAGTTGCTCTTTATTTTTTTCGATAATATATACTGCAGATCTCAAAAACCACGGGCTGCGTTTTTTGGTTTTAAAAACAGTCTGATGCTTTTAGCGTTTGAACAGCGTGTGGTAGAACTGGTCTGAATGACTTGACTGCCCTTGCATGGAGAGAAAGAGAACTGCAGGTTTTCAGTATCATTTGACTTTGTGCAGGAAAATGTTCCACAACAAAAGAGTGATCAAATTAAGGTCTAACATCTTCATACCTGCAGCACCAGCCATGCATTAGTGGCTTCAATAACACAAGAAAACATCCAGTTATCCTCTGTAGGCCTAAGCCCTTAGATCGTCATTTCTACTAAGATAACATATGGAATTGTTTTAAGATGGTTATGAAAATTATCATTTAGCAATTTGATTTAGAATTGTAGGTCCCCTTCTTTTTTTTTTAAGTACATAAACTATACTTAAACCCAAAATGGTTCTCCAGTAGATCATTAAGAATGGCACATCCTTTGTTTTAAAATGGCCTTTTTGCCTACAACTTCTCATTTCCGACTAATTGAAAATGAAATTGTTTAAAGTATCGCCCTTTCTTAACAAGCCATACAAAGCTGGTTACAATTTCAGGTTTACGCTCAAGAAAAGGAAATGTAGAATGAATATTACAACAAATGTTATGGTTAAACTCAAATATATTGAATAATAAAAAAACATTCTTTATAGATAAAAATATATATATACACAACCGTTCAAAAGTTTGGGGTCACGTAGAAATGTCCTTGTTTTTGAAAGAAAAGCACATTTTTTGTCCATTAAAATAACATAAAATTAATAACAAAATACAGTGTAGACATGGTTAATGTTGTAAATGACTACTGTAGCTGAAAATGTCTCATTCTTTTAATGGAATATCTACATAGGCGTACAGAGGCCCATTATCGGCAACCATCACTCCTGTGTTCCAATGGCACGTTGTGTTAGCTAATTCAAGTTTATCATTTAAAAAATCTAATTGACCATTAGAAAACCCTTTTTCAATTATATTAGCACAGCTGAAAATGGTTGTCATGATTAAAGAAGCAATAAAACTGGGATTCTTTAGACTAGTTAAGTATCTGGAGCATCAGCATTTGTGGGTTCAATTACAGGCTCAAAATGGCCAGAAACAAAGTACTTTCTTCTGAAACTCGTCAGTCTTTTCTTGTTCTGAGAAATTAAGGCTATTCCATGCAAGAAATTGCCAAGAAACTGAAGATCTCGTACAACGCTATGTACTACTCCCTTCACAGAACAGTGCAAACTGTCTCTAACCAGAATAGAAAGAGGAGTGGGAGGCCCTAGTGCACAACTGAGCAAGAGGACAAGTACATTAGAGTGTCTAGTTTGAGAAACAAGTCCTCAACTGGCAGCTTCATTAAATAGTACCCGCAAAACACCAGTCTCAACGTCAACAATGGAGAGGCGGCTCCGGGATGCTGGCCTTCTAGGTAGAGTTGCAAAGAAAAAGCCATATCTCAGACTGGTCAATAAAAATAAAATATTAAGATGGGCAAAAGAACACAGACACTGGACAGAGAAACTCTGCCTAGAAAGCCAGCATCCCGGAGTCGCCTCTTCACTGTTGATGTTGAGACTGGTGTTAGCAGGCGACACTACAGTGGTAGGCCTGATTAGCAACAACGACGAGACAGTCTACAGGGAGGAGGTGAGGGCCCTCGGAGTGTGGTGTCAGGAAAATAACCTCTCACTCAAGCTCAACAAAACAAAGGCGATGATCGTGGACTTCAGGAAACAGCAGAGGGAACACCCCCCCATCCACATTGACGGGACAGTTATGGAGAAGGTGGAAAGTTTTAAGTTCCTCTGTGTACACATCACGGACAAACTGAAATGGTCCACCCACACAGACAGCGTGGTGAAGAAGGCGCAATAGCGCCTCTTCAACCTCAGGAGGCTGAGGAAATTTGGCTTGTCATCTAAAACACTCACAAACCTTTACAGATGCACAATAGAGAGCATCCTGTCGGGCTGTATCACCGCCTGGTATGGTAATTGCATTGCCCTCAACCGCAAGGCTCTGCAGAAGGTAGTGCGGTCTGCACAACGCATCACCGGGGGCAAACTACCTGCCCTCTAGGACACCTACAACACCCGATGTCACAGGAAGGCCAAAAAAGATGATCAAGGACAACAACCACCCGAGCCACTGCCTGTTCACCCTGCTATCATCCAAAAGGCAAGGTCAGTACAGGTGCATCAAAGCTGGGACTGAGAGACTGAAAAACAGCTTCTATCTCAAGGCCATCAGACTGTTAAACAGCCATCACTAACACAGAGAGGCTGCTGCCAACATACAGACTCAAATCTCTGGCCACTTAAATAAACTGACTTAATAAAGGTATCACTAGTCACTTTAAATAACGACATTTTAATCAAGTTTACATAGAGGTATCACTAGTCACTTTAAATAATGGCACTTGAATCATGTTTACATATCCTACATTACCCATCTCATATTTATATATTGTATTCTACACCATCTACTGCATCTTGCCTATGCCTCACACCATCGCACATGCATATATTTCTATGTTCATATTCTTATTCATCCCTTTACATTTGTGTGTATCTGTGTGTGTATAAGGTAGTTGTTGTGAATTTGTTAGATTACTTGTGAGATTTTACTGCATGGTCGGAACTAGAAGCACAAGCATTTCGCTACGCTCGCATTAACATCTGCTAACCATGTGTATGTGACCAATAAAATTGGACTTGATTATAATTTGATTTGATGAGACGAAATCTGTCGGGAGAGGTTCTCTTCTGCACTGTTCAACCAATCTAGTAAATGTGGAGGAGGAGTTAAGATGGAGTGTCGCCTTGTTAACATCCAAAAGCGCCACAGGCTCTCTTTCCATTTCCCCTGAAAACCGGGATGTCTGGTTGTTGAGGGAACTCTACAAAGGCTAGGGGGCTTTTGACAGGTTAGCACTCTAATGTAAAATATACTGTTTGTAAAATGTACAGTGCATTCGGAAAGTATTCAGACCCCCTCCCCTTTTCCACATTTTGTTATGTTACAGACTTTCTTAAATTGATTAAATAAATAAAAAATCCTCATCTACACACAATACCCCATCATGACAAAGCAAAAACAGGTTTTTGGCAATTGTATATACTGAAATACCTCATTTACATAAGTGCTCAGACCCTTTGCTATGAGACTCAATTGAGCTCAGGTGCATCCTGTTTCCATTGATCATCCTTGATGTTTCTACAACTTGATTGGAGTCCACCTGTGGTAACTTCAATTGATTGGACATGATTTGGAAAGGCACACACCTGTCTATATCAGTGGCGATTTTAGCATGTAAATCTTGGTGGGGCACAAATAAAATTGGGGGGGATGCATGCCAGCCAAGCCACTACACTACACAACACAACACTAAACAATACATTAATTGCACTATAACAGTGACAAATGGTGCCCACAAACTTTTAGGGCCTACATAAAGCTGTCACAACAGCAGAGTCCCAACAGCAGTCCCAACACCTTACCACTGCTACACCTGGCTATCAGTGGAGCCATGTCTGGCAGCGAAACAGTTCATTCAGACTTTTTTACTGCCTTTTCAAAAAACAGAGCTGAGATGGCTGACTTGCTTAAACAAATGTGGTTTCTGCTGACAATTGAGATGTACAAACTATGGCATAAGGGGACGACAAGCGGATAAGTGGCAATCCGTCATTTTGATTAAGACTTTATGAGCGACGAACTTGGTCAATATAATTTGTTCAGCACTTTGTTCAGCACTTTTGAAATGTATAAGCAGACAATGAAAGCTCTAGGCAACATGTGCACCACCAAGTCAGAACAGTAGGCGAAATTAGACCAAATTATTAGGGTGAGGCACATGGGCTACTAACATCTTACTACACAACATACACTTAGTATTAGTTTCTTAACTACAGTATACATATCTTCCTGGCATATTACATCATTTATGCAGCAGCATACAAAACATTTTTGGACTCACATTGTTGTGCTCGGCTCACTTGAACAGGAAGGAAGCGCAGCGGTCCTTCGTGGGCAAATTTTGTCATCAAACTTTGTCATAAAAGTCTGGTACTCTCTGGATTTATGATGTTTTCAAGACAACTGGGAACTCTAAAAAAATCTGGGTCGAATCAGGTTGACTTCGGTGATCTTCAAGTTGTAGCTCTAGAAAGAGGCCCAAGTTCCCGATTTACAATTCCGAGTTGGATGAAAGTTCAAAACATATTTCCTAGTCGTAGCTTGTTTTTCCCAGAGTTCCCAGTTGTCCTGAACTCACTAAAGTCATATTTTGCAGTTCTGAGTTAAATTGTTTTGATCACGGCACAAATCATGCTTCATTGACAGCATGGCCATGTTGAATGTTTATCATTTTAAACTAGGAAAAGAGACCCGTAATCTTAGACTTGGCTAATGATTGCTTTGCAATGCTTGCAGTTAGCCACTGGTTCCTTCCAAACCACTCATTGTTGAATTTGCGATTTCCAACTTGTTGTGTAATGTTTGTCCAATTGCCAATGAGCACCAATACGTTTTATCTATAATTTCTCTTCATATGACAAGTATTAAAAAGGATTTGCCAGTAGATTGTTGACTTGATACATGACTGCTAGCTTAGATTTTGAAAGTAGGATGTTGACATGATCAGTCCAATCAAAGGGACTGTAGATATAACGTAATTTGACGTGATTTTCTGTGGTCAATGACCTTGAGCCTTCTTGGATGGGCACTTCTAATGTAACTCTATGGCAGCACCCAAGGGGCTAGAATTTTCAAGCTCTACGGTTAGACTTGGCGGTGACGTAGTGTCCCCATAAGTGACAGAAACTGAACCAATCACAGCGCAATGCGCCATATTTTTATTTTTCATCATCACTGAGCTAGGCTGAAACAACTGCATTTTGGAGGACCCTTACTCAAGAAAACAAAAGAGACCATGTTTGTATGTGGCTTTATTAACTCAACATATTTTTTACATTGTTTGCACGTTGATATGTGACACGTATTAATGCCAAAATAACATGCAAAACAAGCAAGCTCAAATGTTGGTCTCAATGAACACAATGGGAGACAGAGGGCTGGTTTCAATCGCAGGGCGCAGACTGAACTAACTGAACGATAATTTATAGCGATTGTTATCTGGCTGAGGGATACTCCTTTCTCAAGAAAAAGTCTTTATTTGTGAACAGTTCCTAAGATCTGTGGTTCGTCATGTAAGTTGAGAGGGGTGTATCTTGGCTATAAAAGATCTTTGTATTTTTCTGACGTCTATTTTCAATGGTTCATTGGAGATAGCGCATCATTGAAAGTCAAAAAGGCTATTGCAAAGCTTATTATTAAAAAAGATGTAGTTTAAGTATAACTCTGACTGGTGTGTGAAGTTTGTAACTCTCTCCTCATTTGGTAAAGCAGAAATATGCCACCACATACCTTGCACAACACCCTGTCGGTCTTTGCAAACATCAAAGTAGTGACTTGTTCATGCTTTACAACATCCGTAGAGTACGACCCTACCTCACACACAGGAAGCGGCACAGGTCCTAATCCAGGCACTTGTCATCTCTCGTTTGGACTACTGCAACTTGCTGTTGGCTGGGCTCCCCGTTTGTGCCATCAACTTATCCAGAACGCTGCAGCCCACCTGGTGTTCAACCTTCCCATGTTCTCCAATGTTACCCCACTCCTCCACACACTCCACTGGCTTCCAGTTGAAGCTCGCATCGACTACAAGACCATGGTACTTGCCTACAGAGCAGCAAGATGAACTGCCCCTCCCTACCTTAAGGCTATACTCAGACCTTACACCCCAACCCGAGCACTCCGTTCTGCCACCTCTGGTCTCTTGGCCCTCCCACCCCTACGGAGGGCAGCTCCTGCTCAGCCCAGTCCAAGCTCTTCTGTCCTGGCACCCTGTCACGACTTCCGGTGAAGTCGGCTCCTCTCCTTGCTCGGGCAGCGTTTAGCGGTCGACGTCACCGTCACCGTCTTTCTAGCCATCGCCCCCGCTCCATTTTTCATGTATCCATTTGTTTTGTCTTGTTCCCTGCACACCTGGTTTTCATTCCCCATTCATATGTATTTATTCCTCTGTTCCCCATCATGTCTTTGTGTAGGATTGTTTGTGTTACGTGTATTTTGATATTGTGGATATTGTTACGCACATTACTTTTTGTCTATGTTCTGTGTTTTGGGCACGTTTTATGTTATTTTGTGCTGTCATTTTGACCGGAATAAAAAGTGCGCCTGTTCACTACACTCTGCTCTCCTGCACCTGACTTCGCCTCCAATACACACTCCAACAGATTCCTACACCAACCATGGAGTCAGCAGGAGCAGGTACCCCGGTCAGAGGAGTCGAGGAACGCATCCAGGAACACGCGGCTATGCTACATCATCTCGGTGCCATGATGGATCGAGTTGTCCAGACCATGGACCGCTGGGAGAGACAGGAAGTCTCCATCCTTCTTCTTCACAAAAAAGAAACTCGAGGAGGCGGGTGAAGTGGAGGACCGAATGTACCCCTGACGCAGGGATTCGGAGACATATGTCTCCATAGCCACCATCTCCACTTGCGACAGGGGATACAAGTGACTCCTGGGAAGTGCCGTGTCTACCAGTGCATCTGCCTTAAAAATCATATAATGAGATTTTCTGGATTTCCGTCTCTCACAGTTGAAGTATACCTTTGATAAAAAATTACAGACCTCTACATGCTTTGTAAGTAGGGAAACCTGCAAAATCGGCAGTGTATCAAATACTTGTTCTCCCCACTGTATATTAAAGATGTGAAAAAGATTTTAGCATATGCCAACAGCTATACAAAGCTTGGATTAACCGTTGAACTCCTGGACTGCCTCCGATTATGACATGTAGGAGATATCTATCATGGTGCCTTAATCCAGGTCAACTCTCTGCTCCGTTTGGTGTGCTTGTGTGTCTAGTGGATGCAGAGAGCTACACAGTGCACACCCACCTCAGGCAGTCCATCTCCCAGGGCTGTGATTTACAGCCAGAAGAAAGAGTCATAGGCCGGTTTAAAACACTCTGTTAACAGACCAGCTTCCCAATGCCACATATAACTCAGCCTAGCAGTTATTCAATAAGACTCCTAACACACTACTGCCGTGACTCTCATAGATATTCTAAAGACTCCTACTGCTGTGACTTTCAGAAATATTCAATAATATCATTACTGCAGTGATGCTCATATATTCAATAACAGCTATTTCCCCAGACTCCTGGTACATTACCTCTCAGAGGTGACATACAATAACATTGGCTCTCATAAATATTCTAAATACTCCTACTTCTATGACTTTCAGAAATATTCAATAATATCATTACCGCAGAGATGCAGAGACGATCTTCAACAACATCAATTTCCTAGACTCCTGCTAGAGATACAATAACAGTTTCCAGTGGTGTAAAGTACTTAAGTAAAAATAGGTTAAAGCACTACTTAAGTAGTTTTTGGAGGTATATGTTCTTTACTGTACTATTTATATTTTTGCCTACTTTTACTTCACTACATTCCTAAAGATAAAAATGTACAGTACTTTTTACTCCATACATTTTCCCTGACACCCAAAAGTACTCGTTACATTTTGGTCCAATTCACACACTTATCAAAAGAACATCCCTGGTCATCCCTACTGCCTCTGATCTGGCGGACTCACTAAACATGCTTCGTTTGTAAATGGTGTTGGGGTGTGCGCCTGGCTAACCGTCAATAAAAATTCAATAAAAATTGTGCCTTCTTGTTTGCTTAATATATGGAATTTGAAATGGTTTATGCTTTTACTTTTGATACTTAAGTACATTTTAGCAGTTCCATTTACTTTTGATACTTAAGTACATTTAAATCCAAATACTTAGACTTTTACTCAAATAGTATTTTACTGGGTGACTTTTACTTGAGCCATTTTCTATTAAGGTATATTTACCTTTACTCAAGTATGACAATTGAGTATTTTTTCCACCACTGATCGTTTCTACTGTGACTCTTACAGATAATACACTCTACGGTAGTGTCGTTCATACACACATACAGTGGGGCAAAAAAGTATTTAGTCAGCCACCAATTGTGCAAGTTCTCCCACTTAAAAAGAGGAGAGAGGCCTGTAATTTTCATCATTACAGGGTACACTTCAACTATGACAGACAAAATTAGAAAAAAAATCCAGAAAATCACATTGTAGGATTTGTAATGAATTTATTTGCAAATTATGGTGGAAAATAAGTATTTGGTCAATAATAAAAGTTTATATACCCTTTGTTGGCAATGACAGGTCAAGCGTTTTCTATAAGTCTTCGCAAGGTTTTCACACACTGTTGCTGGGATTTTGGCCCATTCCTCCATGCAGATCTCCTCTAGAGCAGTGATGTTTTGGGGCTGTTGCTGGGCACCACAGACTTTCCACTCCCTCCAAAGATTTTCTATGGGGTTGAGATCTGGAGACTGGCTAGGCCATTCCAGGACCTTGAAATGCTTCTTACGAAGCCACTCCTTCGTTGCCCAGGCGGTGTGTTTGGGATCATTGTCATGCTGAAAGACCCAGCCACGTTTCATCTTCAATGCCCTTGCTGATGGAAGGAGGTTTTCACTCAAAATCTCACGATACATGGCCCCATTCATTATTTCCTTTACACGGATCAGTCGTCCTGGTCCCTTTGCAGAAAAACAGCCCCAAAGCATGATGTTTCCACCCCCATGCTTCACAGTAGGTATGGTGTTCTTTGGATGCAACTCAGAATTCTTTGTCCTCCAAACACGACGAGTTGAGTTTTTACCAAAAAGTTCTATTTTGGTTTCATCTGACCATATGACATTCTCCCAATCTTCTTCTGGATCATCCAAATACTCTCTAGCAAACTTCAGACGGGCCTGGACATGTACTGGCTTAAGCAGGGGGACATGTCTGACACTGCAGGATTTGAGTCCCTGGCGGCGTAGTGTGTTACTGATGGTAGGCTTTGTTACTTTGGTCCCAGCTCTCTGCAGGTCATTCACTAGGTCCCCCCATGTGGTTCTGGGATTTTTGCTCACCGTTCTTGTGATCATTTTGACCCCACGGGGTGAGATCTTGCATGGAGCCCCAGATCGAGGGAGATTATCAGTGGTCTTGTATGTCTTCCATTTCCTAATAATTGCTCCCACAGTTGATTTCTTCAAACCAAGCTGCTTACCTATTGCAGATTCAGTCTTCCCAGCCTGGTGCAGGTCTACAATTTTGTTTCTGGTGTCCTTTGACAGCTCTTTGGTCTTGGCCATAGTGGAGTTTGGAGTGTGACTGTTTGAGGTTGTGGACAGGTGTCTTTTATACTGATAACAAGTTCAAACAGGTGCCATTAATACAGGTAACGAGTGGAGGACAGAGGAGCCTCTTAAAGAAGAAGTTACAGGTCTGTGAGAGCCAGAAATCTTGCTTGTTTGTAGGTGACCAAATACTTATTTTCCACCATAATTTGCAAATAAATTCATAAAAATCCTACAATGTGATTTTCTGGATTATTTTTTTCTAATTTTGTCTGTCATAGTTGAAGTGTACCTATGATGAAAATTACAGGCCTCTCTCATATTTTTAAGTGGGAGAACTTGCACAATTGGTGGCTGTCTAAATACTTTTTTGCCCCACTGTATATACTTGGTGATATTCAATAAGGGAGCACTTCGGGCCAACACAAATGGTCTCAAAGTTCTCACCTTGAAAAAATTGTTTTCGCAAGTAGTCTTGATTCCCAAAATACCCTTCTGTCTCCTATCCTCCATGCTCGATTTAAGGCACATCTGGAGAGTTAATTTCAAGTCTGCTAGTGCCTAAATGAATTAAAACACAGAAGGCCTGAGCAGTGTAGAGTCAGTTACAGTAGGAGCACATACATGTATATCCTTCATCACATTCAGTTTCAGAGGAGAGGTCAAACAAAACCTCACAAGCACGCACACACACATCATATTGGGTTAGAGCAGATGAGCACCTCTGTAGAACTCAGTAGTCTGTTAGTACTGCTGTTAAAATAGTAAGTGCTTACTTAAAGGAGAAGTTAACTTTATTTGAACGAAATGCCTATTATCGATATAAATGGCATGTTTATAGAAGTGCCCAGACACTTGTTTTTGAGAAACGTACCTCATCAGCAATATACTTCATGCTTGTTCAGCAGTTGAAGGGGCACAGAAAAACACGAACAAAGGCTCCAAAAACACCCACATACATCATTTTAAGAAATGACAACGCTCTCAGTATAGTGATGCAGGTCTTTATGAAATGTTGTACACATGAACTTGTGTAATGCTAACTTTATCAGCAACGTTATATTCCATTTTGTGCTGGAAAAGTATTGTGGGCTACACAGAGAAGTTTCGCTCGAGTTGCACAAAATGGAATATAACTTACATTTACATCGTAAATAGATTTGGTTAAAATAAAGTCAACTTCTCCTTTAACCTCACTATCTCTCTCCTGTAAGATCTTCCACTGACTGTAAATGAGATCACCACAGTGATCTAGGTGGTCGAGGTAGAATGGATGGGTGGGGAGGGGAGGGGATTGGGTGGGCGGGTGGGGTGGGGAGGGGATTCTTGTGCTGCTGCCAGCACTGAAGAATGTCCACAGAAGAGCACAGGCCAGCACTTTTCAGAGAGCTGCTGTAGTGTAGATCGGTGATCTCTCCCTCCCCCATCAGCACCAAATCATGGGCTTCCCATGGGAAGCGCCTCCTCTCCCCTCACATACAGAGCAGGACGACCAGGCTGAGCTCAGCTCCCATGCTAATTATCCATATGTTAATCTGCAGCAGCAGTTCATCTTTGGCACGGCCACATGCTGCTGTGCTGTGCTGAACTAAACCCTGCTACCTCCAGCATCTCTACACAGTACACACGCCTTTCCATGGGCCACTAGCTGGTTGAAATTAATTTACTTTGCCATTTTTTCTAAACCCTTTCCCTCCAATCACTAAAACCATCCCCCCCACCCCAGAGGAGGCTGGTGGGAGGAGCTATAGGAGGACAGACTCATTGTAATGGCTGAATTGGAATAAAGGGAAAGTATCAAACATATGGAAATGACATGTTTGACTCCATTACATTTATTCCATTCCAGCCATTACAATGAGCCTGTCCTCCAATAGCTCTTCCCACCAGCCTCCTCTGCCCCATACATTCACCTTCCAAATCAGTACATGGATGGAAGTTGGCTGCATAAATTAGATGCGGGCTAATCTTATTTCCTAATTTTCCCTGACAGCAGGTTGCTGCCACCCACCAACCCGGTGCTACTGCTAGCAGTACCACTAGCACGGGCAGCAGACGGAGCAGCACAGAAGGACCTGCATGCCAGGTTATGGCAGTGGTTGGTCCTCTTTCTTTTTCAGACTGACACAATGTCCGTCAGACCATGTCATTTTTCTCTCTATTACTTCTTTCACCTCTGTTGGATGGTGATACTGGTGGTGAGAATTCATTAAGGTGTTATGATTTGAGTGTCTCTCTTTTTCATTCATATACACACACACACACACACACACACACACACACACACACACACACACACACACACACACACACACACACACACACACACACACACACACACACACACACACACACACACACACACACACACACACACACACACACACACACACCTTGCTCACCTTCATACAATCCTCTGCATTCTCTGACACGCAGTTATTCCTTAAGTTTCTTTGAACACCTTTTCACACCAAATTAACCATGAAATACCATAATCATGTCTTGTAGCATCTTTCTTTGCTGAATTACCTCATTTTCCTTTTGGCCTTTTTCTGAAATTGAATATTTCATACCGTTATTGCATTCAACAAATTAGTTGCAGTTAGTAATGAATTCTGAGAAATGATCTGCTTAAAGATTAAAAAAGGAATTTAAACGTAGTTTTCGTGTACACCTCTGGCGCCATCCTGTGGATGTGGATATGATATCCTCCTAAAATCCATCTGACTTTTAGTGTTGTTGTTTTTTTACTCCAGATCTTTGTTCATTCAGTGATTATAACAGTTAATACAATAAAATGAATTGATGGTGGTATCAAGTATTAAGATCATTTGGACTATTATGCGCTTAAGAAGACACACACACACATGCAATATAAAGCAGGCTTTCAGAGCAAATCCAGCAATTGTCAGTAAAGTAATATATTTATTGAGACGAATAAAGCCAAAAATGAAATGAATAATGTATTATCTGACTATCTCACTGTACATATGAAAAGGCCATGTACAGTATTTAGAGCTCTGCTGGTAACTAACCAGGTTTCCCTTTTTGTCTGTGGTAGTACAGTAATAAAGGACCAATCGGATATGCAATTACACGCATGCGCGCAGAACCTACTTTCACTGTATTTTGATCCTTCTAACATTAGACTGGAGTGGCTTGGGAATTCCCCAGGACAACAATTTTAGCAAGACGCCTTGACTTGAAACAGCTTAAGACGGTAACATTTATTTTACTCCTTAAATAACCTTTTAAAATATTAACTTTATCAGTTAGAGTTTAGGTGCAGCGCCCTGCGCTGTTTTCTTAGCCTGGTCCTAGCACTTTAGCTTGCAAGCTAGCCAACTGCTACTGTCAAGCTGCCAGCTTGACAGCACAGCTAACGTTAGCTTGTTACTTTTCAATAGACAGTTTGTTATCAGGCTAGCTACTAAAAGTAAATATACACAAATTTTAACCAGCTGTTATTGCCATTATTGCAGAGGAATCTTTTTTTTTTTAAAGTGCATAGCTAGCTAGCAACGGTATTCGTAATGGCTGGTATTCAGCCCAGGTGCGATTCTGGAAAGCCGCCTACACGGCCTGAACTTCACTTCGGTCTTGAAAAACACGACGCTCTGTGTACTTCTACACCGGAGGATTGGTGCGACAGTGGGCTAGATTGTCTGAGTGGAGCAGCGCTGAGTCTGGATGACCCCTTCAGCAACGAGGTATCCCAAACATGGGTGCCCGGGTCCCCTCCGTACACGACCTCCTACCCATCACTGGATGACACTGACAAGCGCCCCATGGACTGTAGTTCACCGGGGGGTGAAGAGAGGTTGGACTCGGCTATAGGGGACTCAATTACAGATGAGACTATGGGGAGTATATCACAGGGGCTGGGGACCATGCACCTGAATGAACCAGTTATCAGTGACACAGTGGATGACAGTGGGAGGCAAGCGTCACTGATCCCAGAGGAGGAAAGACGGAGAAGAGAGATATTCAACACACTGAACTTTGTGTCTGAGGATGGAGACACGTGAGAAGCCTCTCCTTACTATTCACATGGTGAACAGCAGTTTTTTGGCTATTTGTACTTATCTCAAACACCTCCTTTGCTCATAGGGCTCTTCACTTGGCTCTTATCCACGAGCACTGGGCCTTCGTACAGTACCTTCTGGGGGTGATAGCACTGGACAGGAGCTGGGTGCCTTACCTGGACATCCAGAACCACTTGGGACAGGTAAGCACAAGGACACATAGCTGCATTTGCAACACTGGAGTATTTACAGGGAAATTTGTGACAAAATATCTAAAGAAACGTATTATTAAAGACTTTCCAAATGTAGGTCTGTTGTAGACTCACTTCTTCTCTGCTAACCTCATGTCAAAATACAAGTCCTGCCAGTGTGCCATATGTGGACAAAAAATCTAAAAAAGTTGTATTGGTCACATACACATGGTAAGCAGATGTTAATGCGAGTGTAGCGAAATGCTTGTGCTTCTAGTTCTGACAGTGCAGCAATATCTACAACAACTACTCAATACACACATCTAAGTAAAGTGATGGATTAAGAATATATGGATGAGCAATGACTTAGCAGGCATAGGCAAGATGGTATAAAATACAGTATATACATATGGGATGAGTAATGCAAGATATGTAAACATCATTATTAAAGTGACTAGTGATCCATTTATTAAAGTGGCCAATGATTTAATGTCTGGTAGCAGCTGTCTGCATGTAGGCAGCAGCCTCTGTGTTAGTGATGGCTGTTTAAGTCTGATGGCCTTGAGAGAGAAGCTATTTTTCAGTCTCTCGGTCCCAGCTTTGATGCACCTATACTGACCTCGCCTTCTGGATGGTAGCGGGGTGAACAGGCAGTGGCTCGGGTGGTTGTTGTCCTTGATGATCTTTTTTTTTGCCTTCCTGTGACATCGGGTGCTGTGTGTGTCCTGGAGGGCAGGTAGTTTGCCCGTGGTGTTGCGTTGTGCAGACCGCACCACACTCTGGAGAGCCCTATGGTTGTAGGCAGTGCAGTTGCCGTACCAAGCGGTGATACAGCCAACAGAATGCTCTCAATTGTGCATCTGTAAAAGTTTGAAAGGGTCTGAGGTGACAAGCCAAATTTCTTCAGCCTCCTGAGGTTGAAGAGGCCTTCTTCACCACACTGTCTGTGCGTGGACCATTTCCATTTGTCTGTGACGTATACGCAGAGGAACTTAACTTTCCACCTTCTTCACTGCTGTCCTGTCGACGTGGATAGGGGGATGCTCCCTCTGCTGTTTCCTGAAGTCCACGATCAATGGATACCTTGTGGGGGATTTATTTTGACATGATGTAAGCAGAGAGGAAGTGGGTCTACAACAGACCCACATTTGGAAAGTCTGTTAAGTAATATGTTCCTTTCAGATGTTTTAACAAATTCCCCCCCTTTTAATGACCAACCGTCCTGCCCACTAGCACAGTAAGTTGAAATGGAATTTTATTTAACTTCTGGCTTCCCAAAGACTGTTATTGTGCAACTCAATACAATAGGGAGCAACGCTGTAGGTTAAATCTATTTGAATTCAATCACTTGACAGCACCCCTTTTAAATTTGAACAAAACCTTCTATACATATTTGCCCAGTGTAGAAGTGCTCCGAACACTGACTTTTTGGACCTGAATGTCAAAACATTCAAGAGACCAAGGTGTTTAAAGTTCACCCATTTTTGCATACCCCACCATACCATGAAACATCCATGTCTTCACCACTGTAATGGATAAACAGTTAAGATTCATATCATTTAAAAGCTTACAAACAGGGTTGTCAAATTATAAAAACAATCTCTTACAAAAATAATATACACACACTACTGGTCAAAAGTTTTGGAACACCTACTTAAGGGTTTTTATTTTTACTATTTAATACATTGTAGAACAATAGTGAAGACATCAAAACGATGAAATAACACATATGGAATCATGTTGTAACCAATGAAGTATTAAACAAATCAAAATATATTTGAGATTCTTCAAATAGCCAAATAATGACAACAGTGTTAAACAATTTAAAATATATTTTATATTTGGGATTCTTCAAATGTGTTTGATCCAATCAGTTGTTGTGACATGGTGGTGGGGGGGTATACAGAAGATAGCCCTATTTGGTAAAAAAACAAGTTCGTATTATAGCAAGAACAACTCAAATAAGCATAGAGGAATGACAGTCCATTACTTTAAGACATGAAGGTCAGTCAATACAGAACATTTCAACAAACTTTAAAGTTTCTTCAAGTGCAGTCACAAAAACCATCAAGAAACTGGCTCTCATGAGGACCGCCACAGAAATGGAAGACCCAGAGTTACCTCTGCTGCAGAGGATAAGTTCATTAAAGTTACCAGCCTCAGAAATTGCAGCCCAAATAAATGCTTCATAGAATTCAATTAACAGACACGTCTCAACATCAACTGTTCAGAGGAGGCTGTGTGAATCAGGCCTTCATGGTTGAATTGCTGTGATGAAACCACAACTAAAAAGACACCAATGAGAAGAAGAGACTTGCTTGGGCCAAGAAACACCAGCAATGGACATTAGACCGGTGGAAATTTGTCCTTTGGTCTGGAGTCCAAATGGGAGATTTTTGCTTCCAACCGCTGTGTCTTTGTGAGACGCTGTGTGGGTGAACGGATGATCTCTGCATGTGTATTTCCCACCGTGAAGCATGGAGGAGGTGGTGTTATGGTGTTGGGGTGCTTTGCTGGTGACACGGTCAGTGATTTATTTTGAATTCAAGGCACACTTAACCAGCATGGCTACCACAGCATTCTGCAGCGATACGCCATCCCATCTGGTTTGCGCTTAGTCCCACTATCATTTGTTTTTCAACAGGACAATGACTCAACACACCTTCAGGCCGTGTAAGGGCTATTTTACCAAGAAGGAGAGGGATGGAGTGTTGCATCAGATGACCTGGCCTCAACAATCCCCCATTCTCAATCCAAATTGAGATGGTTTGGGATGAGTCGGAGCGCAAATTGAAGGAAATGCATCCAACAAGTGCTCAGCATATGTGGGAACTCCTTCAAGACTGTTGGAAAAGCATTCCAGGGGAAGCTGGTTGAGAGAATGCCAAGAGTGTGCAAAGCTGTCATCAAGGCAAAAGGTGGCTACTTTGAAGAATCTCCAATATATATTTGTATTTGTTTAAAACTTTGTTACTTCATCATTTATGTTATTTTATAGTTTTGTCTTCACTATTATTCAAAAATGTAAAAATAAAGAAAAACCCTTGAATGAGTAGGTGTTCTAAAACTTTTAACAGGTAGTGTGTGTATACACGCACACACACAGTGCATTCAGATAGGATTCAGACCCTTGGACTTTTTCCACATTTTGTTACATTACAGCTATTCTAAAATTGATTCAATTGTTTTTTTTCCCGACCTCATACTACACACAATATACCATAATGACTAGCAAAAACGTTTTTCTAAATTTGAGCAAATGTATAAAAAATAAAACTCCGTTACATAAGTGTTCAGACACTACTCAGTACTTTGTTGAAGCACCGACCCTTACTAATCTCCCAAGCACCTTTGGCAGTGATTACAGCCTAGAGTTTTATTGGGTATGACGCTACAAAATTGGCACATCTGTATTTGGGGAGTTTCTCCCATTCTTCTCTGCAGATCCTCTCAAACTCTGTCAGGTTGGATGGGGAGTGTTGCTGCACATCTATTTTTCAGGTCTCTCCAGAGTTGTTCGATCGGGCTCAAGGACATTGAGACTTGTCCCGAAGCCACTCCTGTGTTGTCTTGGCTGTGTGCTTAGGGTTGTTGTCCTGTTGGAAGGTGAACTTTCACCCCAGTCTGAGGTCTTGAGCACTCTGGAGCAGGTTTTCATCAAGGATCTCTCTGTACTTCTTTGCCTCGACCCTGACTAGTCTCCCAGTCCCTGACGCTGAAAAACATCCCCACAGCATGATGCTGCCAACACCATGCTTCACTGTAGGAATGGTGCCAGGTTTCCTCCAGGTGTGATGCTTGGCATTCAGGTCAAATAGTTCAATTTTGGTTTCATCAGTCCTTTAGGTGCCTTTCGGCCACTCCAAGCGAGCTGTCATGTGCCTTTTTTTTACTGAGGAGTGGCTTCCGTCTGGCCTCTACTTTAAAGGCCTGACTGGTGGAGTGCTGCAGAGATGGTTGTCCTTCTGGAAGGTTCTCCCATCTCCACAGAGGAACTCTAGAGCTCTGTCAGAGTGACCATTGGCTTCTTGGCCACCTCCCTGACCAAGGCCCTTCTCCCCCGATTGCTCAGTTTGGCTGGGCGGCCAGCTCTCGGAAGAGTTTTGGAGGTTCCAAACTTCTTCCATTTTAAGAATGATGGAGGCCACTGTGTTCTTGGAGACCTTCAATGCTGCAGAAATGTTTTGGTACCCTTCCCCAGATCTGGATTCGACACAATCCACTCTCGGATTTCTAAGGACAATTCCTTCGACCTCATGGCTTGGTCTGACATGCACTGTCAACTGTGGGACCTTATATAGACAGGTGTGTGCCTTTCCAAAACATGTCCAATCAAGTGAATTTACCACAGGTGGACTCCAAGTTGTAGAAAAATCTCATGGAAAATCAATGGAAACAGGATGCAGCTGAGCTCAATATCGAGTTTCATATCAATGGGTCTGAATGCATATGTACAGTGCCTTGCGAAAGTATTCGGCCCCCTTGAACTTTGCGACCTTTTGCCACATTTCAGGCTTCAAACATAAAGATATAAAACTGTATTTTTTTGTGAAGAATCAACAACAAGTGGGACACAATCATGAAGTGGAACAACAGTTATTGGATATTTCAAACTTTTTTAACAAATCAAAAACTGAAAAATTGGGTGTGCAAAATTATTCAGCCCCTTTACTTTCAGTGCAGCAAACTCTCTCCAGAAGTTCAGTGAGGATCTCTGAATGATCCAATGTTGACCTAAATGACTAATGATGATAAATACAATCCACCTGTGTGTAATCAAGTCTCCGTATAAATGCACCTGCACTGTGATAGTCTCAGAGGTCCGTTAAAAGCGCAGAGAGCATCATGAAGAACAAGGAACACACCAGGCAGGTCCGAGATACTGTTGTGAAGAAGTTTAAAGCCAGATTTGGATACAAAAAGATTTCCCAAGCTTTAAACATCCCAAGGAGCACTGTGCAAGCGATAATATTGAAATGGAAGGAGTATCAGACCACTGCAAATCTACCAAGACCTGGCCGTCCCTCTAAACTTTCAGCTCATACAAGGAGAAGACTGATCAGAGATGCAGCCAAGAGGCCCATGATCACTCTGGATGAACTGCAGAGATCTACAGCTGAGGTGGGAGACTCTGTCCATAGGACAACAATCAGTCGTATATTGCACAAATCTGTCCTTTATGGAAGAGTGGCAAGAAGAAAGCCATTTCTTAAAGATATCCATAAAAAGTGTCGTTTAAAGTTTGCCACAAGCCACCTGGGAGACACACCAGACATGTGGAAGAAGGTGCTCTGGTCAGATGAAACCAAAATTGAACTTTTTGGCAACAATGCAAAACGTTATGTTTGGCGTAAAAGCAACACAGCTCATCACCCTGAACACTGTCAAACATGGTGGTGGCAGCATCATGGTTTGGGCCTGCTTTTCTTCAGCAGGGACAGGGAAGATGGTTACAATTGATGGGAAGATGAATGGAGCCAAATACAGGACCATTCTGGAAGAAAACCTGATGGAGTCTGCAAAAGACCTGAGACTGGGACGGAGATTTGTCTTCCAACAAGACAATGATCCAAAACATAAAGCAAAATCTACAATGGAATGGTTCAAAAATAAACATATCCAGGTGTTAGAATGGCCAAGTCAAAGTCCAGACCTGAATCCAATCGAGAATCTGTGGAAAGAACTGAAAACTGCTGTTCACAAATGCTCTCCATCCAACCTCACTGAGCTCGAGCTGTTTTGCAAGGAGGAATGGGGAAAAATTTCAGTCTCTCGATGTGCAAAACTGATAGAGACATACCCCAAGCGACTTACAACTGTAATCGCAGCAAAAGGTGGCGCTACAAAGTATTAACTTAAGGGGGCTGAATAATTTTGCACGCCCAATTTTTCAGTTTTTGATTTGTTAAAGGTTGAAATATCCAATAAATGTCGTTCCACTTCATGATTGTGTCCCACTTGTTGTTGATTCTTCACAAAAAAATACAGTTTTATATCTTTATGTTTGAAGCCTGAAATGTGGCAAAAGGTCGCAAAGTTCAAGGGGGCCGAATACTTTCGCAAGGCACTGTAAATAAGGTATTTCCGTTTTTTTTCTTTATAAATTTCAAAAGTTTTTGCTTTGTCAAGGGGTCTGAATACTTTCCAAAAGCACTGTATATGTTTGTAAAGTACATTATTGTACCCACCCTGTATTCAAAAGTATGTTCTGTCACAACTGATGGCGGTTACAACAAAACCTCAGATGATGTAAACCAGGGTCTAAGTAAGCTAAAACATATGAAAAAAATCAGTTTACAAATTTTTGGACAATTGATGTTAAAGGTTACTTTATTATTACAAAACATTTTATAACCATGTTTGTAAGCATTTAGATATCAATCTCAACTGTATCTTTTCCAGTGATGAAGACATGGATGTTTCATGGTATGGTGGGGTATGCTAAACTTTGAGCACCTCTATCTCCTGAATACTTCGGCAATCAGGTCCAAAAAGTACATTTCTGAACATTTCTTCCATGGGCAAACGCATATGGAAAGTTTTTGTTTAAATCAAAAAGGATGCTGTGAAAAGTGATTGAATAAATACACCAGCATTGCTAATGGCTAAGGGTTACACTGCTCTACTGAGCCTAGATCCGCCACGCCAGCATATGGGGATTTCACAATGGGGGATTTATTACTGCTAAATAGCTAACAAAATCGCTATACGGACTATCTGCATTGATCCTCACATTCGTGTGCACACACTTCATTTGTTCACACACAACACTCTACACACACACTATACACACATGCGCACACACTCGCATACAATCATCATACTCTGCTGCTACTCTGTTGATCTTATATCCTGACGCCAAGTCACCTTACCCCTATACCAGCGGAGGCTGCTGAGGGGAGGACGTTTTATAATAAATGCTGAAACCATGTGTTTGATGTATTTGATACCATTCCACTAATTCCTCTCCAGCCATTACCATGAGCCCATCCTCCCCAATTAAGGTGCCACCAACCTCTTGTGTCCTCTCCATATCTAGCCCTACCACACCAGTATTCCTGCACATTGTAAATATGGTATTGGTACTGACCCTGTATATACAAAAGTATGTGGACACCCCTTCAAATATATGGATTTGGCTATTTCAACCACACCCATTGCTGACAAGTGTATAAAATAGAGAACACAGCCATGCAATCTCCATAGACAAACATTGACCTTACTGAAGAGTTCAGTTACTTTCAACGTGGCACTGTCATAGGATGCCACCTTTTCAACAAGTCAATTTGTCAAGTTTCTGCCCTGCTAGAACTGCCCTGATCAACTGTAAGTGCTGTTGTTGTGAAGTGGAAACCTCTAGGAGCAACAACGGCTCAGCCACGAAGTGGTAGGCCACACAAGCTCACAAAACGGGACCACCGAGTGCTATAGTGCGTAAAAATTCTGTCCTCGGTTTCAAAACTCACTACCGTGTTCCAAACTGCCTCTGGAAGCAACGTCAGCAAAATAATTGTTTGTTGGGATCTTCATGAAATGGGTTTCCATTTCCGAGCAGCTGCGCACAAGCCTAAGATCTTCATGCGCAATGCCAAGCGTCGGCTGGAGTGGTGTAAAGCTCGCTGCTATTGGACTCTGGAGCAGTGGAAACGTGTTCTCTGCACTGATGAATCACACTTCACCATCTGATAGTCTGACGGATTAATCTGGGTTTGGCGGATGCCAGGAGAACACTACCTGCCCCAATACATAGTGCCAACTGTAAAGTTTGGAGGAAGAATAATGGTCTGGGGCTGTTTTTCATGGTTCGGGCTAGGTCACTTTGTTCTAGTGAAGGGAAATCTTAACGCTACAGCAAACATTGACATTCTAGACGATTCTGTGCTTCCAACTTTGGCAACAGTTTGGGGAAGGACCTTTCCTGTTTCAGCATGACAATGCCCCCATGCAGAAAGCGAGGTCAATACAGAAATGGTTTGTTGAGATTGGTGTGGAAGAACTTTGACTGGGCCTAATCGCCCAGCATCAGTGCCCACAGCAATGTTCCAACATCTAGTGGAAAGCCTTCCCAGAAGAGTGGATGTTGTTTTTTAGCAGAAAAGGGGCGACCAACTCCATATTAATGTTCTTATTTATGTTTCTTGTGTGTTCTTGTTCTACTTTATTTTTTATAGTATTTTTTATTTTTTACTACTGATATTGATTACTGCATTGTTGGGAAAGAGCTTGCGCACGAGACAATAAAACTTGAAACTAACATGTAATTAACACGTCACCTTCCATTTTCTTGTCCCTCTCCTCCTTTCTTTGTCCACTTTTCTTCCTCTGTCAGACTGCCCTTCACCTGGCTGTCATAGTGGACCAGTCTCAGTTTGTGCGAGGGCTGCTGTGGGGTGCTGCGAGCGCTGAGCTCCAGGAGAGGGGAGGGAACACACCGCTGCACTTGGCTGTCAGGGAGCTGAGGCAGGACTGTGTACGAGAGATCACCTCCAACTGCCAGAGCACTGACTACCTGCATGTCACCAACTACTCGGGTACACGGATCACCCGAGGACATGGAGCCAGTTATTTTAACGTTAGAAACTCTGCATCCCTGCTTACCTTTGTTTCTCTATTTGTAATGTCAACCTCCCTTCTGCTCTCTCTTCTCTTTCAGGGGTGAGTGCACTGCATTTGGCAGTACAGAGGGGCAAAGAGGACATAATCAGCATGCTGATTGATGCAGGAGCCAATGTTAACCAGAGGGTGAGTAGCCCACATTAGTTACTGTATCAGACTGATGAAGACAGGGTGGGTCCTCTATGCCCGCTGGGTTCCAACATGCCTCAGTACTTCATTAATCAAACTCATTATTAAAGGTCCCCTTACCTAATGAGCAAGATAATTACACTTAAAGGTTATGATGATGCCTCTCTCCCCTCCTGCCCCCCCAGGACCTGGGCTCAGGCCGCTCCCCTTTACACTGGGCCGTGGAGTCCCAGAGCCCCAGGCTGGTGCAGCTACTGCTGCAGGGGGGGGCCAATGTAGACCAGCCCTCCTATGCAGGCCACACGGCCCTCTACTGCGCCCTGCACAGGCCCAACAAGGAGGTACAGGCCCTGCTCAAGGCTAGAGGGGCCTCTGACACACAGGTCCGGGATGAAGAGGATGAGGAAGCAGAGGAGAGGGAGAGCGAAGATGTAAGGGTGGTCTGGGGCAGTTACAGTTAGCATTGTACATGTTTGATCACACATTGTCTATCATGGCTGTAAGTGTTATTATTGGGTTTATGACTCCATCATGAAGATTAACACTGCTGTTTTGTTTTCCTCCTGTAGGAAGAGTTTGATGACGTTGTTATCAATGGACAACGAGTGCACTAACCATGAACATGGACACTAAGCCACATGGAGTCATGGCGCTGCTGTTGGGCTAAGCTATAGATGTAGATTGTGTGTGTGGTTCGTGTATGTATGTGTGCCTGTAAATTGTATATATCAAGGCTGCTGGGGAACTCCAGTTCTCAACCCAGTCAGGAAATAAGTTGTTTGAATTAGCTGATCACAGTTGTTCCTGCTTCAAATTAGTTCCCTTAAATTGTGCAGAGGGCAAGCTAATATTAGTTGGATCACATGGGTTTTAATGTCTGTCTGGAGCTAAGCTTGCCAAGACTAGTGTTGCCTACTCTAAGCATGGGAGAATGATCCAACCATGGACTCAGCTGTGTGCTGTCAAACTCAAATCATGGCCCCGCCCACTAGTGGCCACATCTCTTGTTCATGTCCCACCCCACCGTTCGCTCACATTCAACTCCACTGCTCAGATGGGCTGCTGATACCCATCTTCAGGGTAATCTATGGTGCAAAGTCAGAAAAGGTTTTGATGTCTAAATACCCAGTAACACATTGATACTGCAGTGTGCTGTAAAACAGACCAGTTGGATTTTATTTATTTATTTTTTTTTTAATGTGTCTCTAAGCTAAAGAATTGCAGCTCGATTAAGTTCTCAAATAACCTACTGTATGTTTTAAATTCAATCTATTGCTAAGGGGCAGATATAGCTGGCATTTGGGGACTTAAAAAAAAAAAATCCCCCTCTGTTTAAATAACCACTTGATCATGATTTTCTTGCCTCTGATGGTGATCTTTAGCTGCATGGATTTATTTTTCTTTTTTTTCCCAATGCTAATCGTGAAATTAGGCTATAAGAGATGTGGGTTTGGGATTAAAGTAGTTGGATTATCTGAGATGTTTGCATTATTAACAGTTCAGGGTTAAGGGAAGATGTGAATGTACATCAGGTAGAGGTTAATGCATGCCAAGGTAAGTAGTTCATTTGGGATTGAAAGAGAAAGGAGGGGCAAACTCAACACATTGGTACTAAATCATCTTTGCTTCCAGTTGAAAAATAAATTATAATTTCACGTATTCGAGAACCTCTGCAAATCTACATGAATTGATATTTGACCTATCGCATGGGTGATTCCTGAATAGGAGTGCTCTAACCAGGGCCTGATTGTCCCTGGAGTGATGTTGTCATTTAGTCCATTTTATGTACAGTTCACCAATTAAAGACAGAACTACTAAGGACCCACCCAGAACAAGGGTTGGAGATCCCTGGTCTAAAAGAATCTGGTGTATATTCGCTTTGTGCATTTTGATTATTTTGAAGGATTGACTGTTTATTTGACAGGCTAGGATGCCTCTGTGTTTGCTCATCAGAAGGAGCATGGTGTCTACATGATTATTGTAATTAAAACTAAAATAAATACAGTATTAAGAGGCTATGCAGTGTCTGCTTTTTATTCTCACTAAACACGCAAAAGTATAGATTCTGAATCAGTTGTAGTTTAACTTCCATGCACTACTTTGATACAGTTACAGCATCCGGAAGCCGAGGCTACGTTATACATACTTTCATGGTTTAACTTGCAAAGAGTTTGGCACAGTTTGGCAGGATGTTGTACAATCCATTCGGCTGCTTCTGATCATCTATCATCTTTACAATCTCATATGGTACCTGCACTCACATTTGTCACACTCGTCAGGGACCCTTTGTCCATGGATCAAAAATCGAGTCTGTGCTTATTAACATTTTAATTATGGGGAAGCTGGTGTGGTAACCCTGGCTCAAAATGTTGCTAGATTCATTTGGAGAATAAATCATGTCCACTCAAGTAGGCCGGATGTTTTTAAATGTTTATGTTGAAATGTATTGTCATTTAGTTAGCTGAAAACGGCAACATTCAAAGTAAACCAGGCAAACACCCTATAACTTAAATTCATAATTTCACAATTTTTGTGAAAACGGTGTGTTTCGATGTTTTATAGTAAAAAAAGATGCACGCCAGATGATATCAGAAATACTTTTGAAATAATCTGGTGTGCATTGTGATTTTAACCAACTATGAGCAGGCAAAGGTATGTAAAACACTAAAGAAAATTGTGTTATAGCCTGAATGTTTTTTGCACTGGCCCTACACACAATACCCCATAATGTCAGAGGAATTATGTTTTTCTCTTTTTTTTTCAAATTAATTTCAAATGAAAAGCTGAAATGTCTTCAGTCAATAAGTATTCATCCCCTTTTTCATGGCAAGCCTAAATAAATTCAGGTTAAACAAATGTTTACTCAAGTCATATAAGTTCCATGCACTCTGTGTGAAATAATAGTTTCACATTATTTTTGAATGATTACCTCATCTCTGTAACCCACACATACCTGTAAGGTCCCTCAATCGAGCAGTGCATTTCAGCCACAGATTCAACCACAAAGATGAGGGAGGTTATCCAATGCCTCGCAAAGAAGGTCACCTATTGGTAGATGGGTTAAAAATAAAAAAGCAGGCACTGAATAGAACTTTGTGCATGGTTAAATTAAAAATTACACTTCGGATGATCAATACACCCAGTCACTACACAGATACAGGCGTCATTGCTAACTCAATTGCCGGAGAGGAAGCAAACCGTTTAGGGATTTCACCATTAGCAACTTAAAAACAGTTAGAGTTTGACAGAGATTGAAGAATTTTTAAAAGAATAATGGGCAAATGTTGCACAATCCAGGTGGGGAAAGCTCTTAGAGACTTACCCAGAAAAACTGCGTCTGTGAAGCATTGATTCAGATGTGTGAATCCTTATGTAAATGAGATATTTCTGCATTTATTTGCAAACATTTCTAAAAACATGTTTTCACTTTGTCATTATGTGTGTAGATGGGTGAAAATATATATACAGTGGGGCAAAAAAGTATTTAGTCAGCCACCAACTGTGCAAGTTCTCCCACTTAAAAAGATGAGAGAGGCCTGTAATTTCATCATAGGTACACTTCAACTATGACAGACAAAATGAGAAAAAAAATCCAGAAAATCACATTGTAGGATTTTTTATGAATTTATTTGCAAATTATGGTGGAAAATAAGTATTTGGTCACCTACAAACAAGCAAGAATTCTGGCTCTCACAGACCTGTAACAACTTCTTTAAGAGGCTCCTCTGTCCTCCACTCGATACCTGTATTAATGGCACCTGTTTGAACTTGTTATCAGTATAAAAGACACCTGTCCACAACCTCAAACAGTCACACTCCAAACTCCACTATGGCCAAGACCAAAGAGCTGTCAAAGGACACCAGAAACAGAAAATTGTAGACCTGCACCAGGCTGGGAAAACTGAATCTGCAATAGGTAAGCAGCTTGGTTTGAAGAAATCAACTGTGGGAGCAATTATTAGGAAATGGAAGACATACAAGACCACTGATAATCTCCCTCGATCTGGGGCTCCATGCAAGATCTCACCCCGTGGGGTCAAAATGATCACAAGAACGGTGAGCAAAAATCCCAGAACCAAATGGGGGGACCTAGTAAATGACCTGCAGAGAGCTGGGACCAAAGTAACAAAGCCTACCATCAGTAACACACTACGCCGCCAGGGACTCAAATCCTGCAGTGCCAGACGTGTCCCCCTGCTTAAGCCAGTACATGTCCAGGCCCGTCTGAAGTTTGCTAGAGAGCATTAGGATGATCCAGAAGAAGATTGGGAGAATGTCATATGGTCAGATGAAACCAAAATAGAACTTTTTGGTAAAAACTCAACTCGTCGTGTTTGGAGGACAAAGAATTCTGAGTTGCATCCAAAGAACACCATACCTACTGTGAAGCATGGGGGTGGAAACATCATGCTTTGGGGCTGTTTTTCTGCAAAGGGACCAGGACGACTGATCCGTGTAAAGGAAAGAATGAATGGGCCATATATCGTGAGATTTTGAGTGAAAACCTTCTTCCATCAGCAAGGGCATTGAAGATGAAACGTGGCTGGGTCTTTCAGCATGACAATGATCCCAAACACACCGCCCAGGCAACGAAGGAGTGGCTTCGTAAGAAGCATTTCAAGGTCCTGGAGTGTCCTAGCCAGTCTCCAGATCTCAACCCCATAGAAAATCTTTGGAGGGAGTGGAAAGTCTGTGGTGCCCAGCAACAGCCCCAAAACATCACTGCTCTAGAGGAGATCTGCATGGAGGAATGGGCCAAAATACCAGCAACATTGTGTGAAAACCTTGTGAAGACTTACAGAAAACATTTGACCTCTGTCATTGCCAACAAAGGGTATATAACAAAGTATTGAGATAAACTTTGTACTTATTTTCCACCATAATTTGCAAATAAATTTTGTCTGTCATAGTTGAAGTGTACCTATGATGAAAATTACAGGCCTCTCTCATATTTTTAAGTGGGAGAACTTGCACAATTGGTGGCTGACTAAATACTTTTTTGCCCCACTGTACATTTTTGATGTTGGGGTGGTACTGGAGATGAATATGAAGGTCAACAATTTCGAAAAGTCCGTTCGTTATGAACAGATTTTTTTTTTAAATTTGGGAACAGATGAAAACGCATTATATAGTTACAAAATATGGAATGCTCCGAGTAGGCTGGGCAAACCCAATTTGTTGATTTCATTCATATCATCAAAATGAATCAATTGCAGCACGTTTTTTGACTCATTCCGCAGTTTTTACCTGCTTAGGTACAATACCATTAGAAATTAATGTTGAAAGTTTTATTAATATTACTAAAACGCAAATAGAAAATTATGCTTTCGCTGCTTCCTGTTGACAAGACATTTTGATAAATAGACCAATGTCAAAACACAGCTTTAAAAGCCTCTTAGATGTAAAGTCCCCTATTTACGGGACCTGCGTGGTTTCTGGTACCGGTTCCGTTCAACATTTTCACTTATAAATCGATCTGTGAACACCATCGATCAATAGCCCTGGTTCCCACGGACACAGTAGTACTGTATATTTTTTGTGCCTGAAATCTGAAACAACTTGACGCTGGGATGTCCTTCCTACCGTTTCATTCGCTCTTCCGACTCACCTTCAACTCCTGGCTGATCCCTATGTCACAGCTACTGACAAAGCACATGCCTGCAATCCTTTATTGCATGAATAAAAAATTATTAATAGATTTTAAGACCCCAAAAACACGTTCTGTTTGTCATAGAAGGACAAGATTAATATGATATAGATGGTAACTTTAGACGAAGTAAAGTTGGGGACTTGTTTTAGCTCTTTAAAAGTATTTTTGTGGAATTGGAAGAAGTTTAAAAAAAAGTGTATTTAAAGCAAAGCAGTTACATATAATCAAAGTTAAATTTAGTAAAATAATTGGTCTGAATACTTCGATAGACTACTACAGTATATCAGCCTTATAACTTGGGGTTGTGGGACAGTTAAATCACCAAAATGTCTGAGTTACAGTTGTTGCGTGTGAAAATGGAAAGAAGAAAGACATACAGTTGGACAAAGCAAGCTTCTGTCAGAAGATGGGCGGCAATAAAAAGCAGGATCATGTGGACCACAGAAATAGAATGAATTCCATTTCTATAACACTTAGGAAAGCAAAGCAACTCTGAATCATTCATACTGTGGGTCTCATCTAAATAGATGCATGCTTCACTTTTTTTTAAATGTTCTAGGTAAATTAAGTTTGATTTTAGTTGAATGATGATGTAATGATCAAACAGTTTTGTTGGACATTCATAGGTCTGCTGCTCAAGGTCAGATAGAAACTAACATTTTATTATAGTTTTTCAAGTTAAGTTTTTAATGTAACATGCACAAGTACAGTGAAATGCATTTATTGCAAGCTCTAAACCCAACAATGCAGTAATCAATATCAATGTAGCACTAAAAATAACATAAGGTAGAACAGAAAGACACAAATATAAATAAGAACATGAGAAAGTAAGAAGCTAGATACAGGGTCAGTTCCAATACCATATTTACAATGTGCAGGAATACTGGAGTGATAGAGGTTGATACACCATATATACAAAAGTATGTGGACACCCCTTCAAATTAGTGGATTCGGCTATTTCAGCCACACCTGTTGCTGACAGGTGTATAAAATCGAGCACACGCCATGTAATCTCCATCGACAAACATTGGCAGTAGAATGGCCTACTGAAGAGCTCAGTGACATTCAACGTGGCACCGTCATAGGATGCCACCTTTCCAACAAGTCAGTTTGTCAAATTTCTGCCCTTCTAGAGCTGCCCCAGTCAACTGTAAGTGCTGTAATTATGAAGTGGAAACGTCTAGGAGCAACAACGGCTCAGCCGCGAAGTGGTAGGCCACACAAGCTTACAGAACAGGATCGCCGAGTGCGTAAATGCGTAAAAATGGTCTGTCCTCGGTTGCAACACTCACAACCGTGTTCCAAACTGCCTCTGGAAGCAACATCAGCACAAGAACTGTTCGTCTGGAGCTTCATGAAATGGGTTTCCATGGCCGAGCAGCCGCACACAAGCCTAAGTTCACCATGCGCAATGCCAAGCGTCGGCTGGAGTGGTGTAAAGCTTGCCACCATTGGACTCTGGAGCAGTGGAAACGCGTTCTGTGGAGTGATGAATCACGGTTCACCATCTGGCACTCCAACGAACAAATCTGGGTTTGGCGGATGCCAGGAGAACGCTACCTGCCTGAATGCCTAGTACCAACTGTAAAGTTTGATGGAGGAGGAATAATGGTCTGGGGCTGTTTTTCATGGTTCGGGCCCCTTTGTTCCAGGGAAGGCAAATCTTAACGCTACAGAATACAATAACATTCTAGACGATTGTGTGCTTCCAACTTGGGGAAGGCCCTTTCTTGTTTCAGCATGACAATGCCTCTGTGCACAAAGCAAGATCCATACAGAAATGGTTGTTGAGATCGGTGTGGAAGAACTTGACTAGCCTGCACAGAGCCCTAACCTCAACTCCATTGAACGCCTTTGGGATGAATTGAAACGCCGACTGCGAGCGAGGCCTAATCGCCCAAAATCAGTGCCCGACCTCACTAATGTTCGTGGCTGAATGGAAGCAAGTCCCCGCTGCAATGTTCCAGCATCTAGTGGAAAGACTTCCCAGAAGAGTGTAGGCTGTTATAATAGCAAAGGGGGACCAACTCCATATTAATGATCTGATCTGGCAGACTCACTAAACACATGCTTTGTTTGTAAATTATGTCTGAGTGTTGGAGTGTGCCCTTGGCTATCCGTAAATAAAAAAACGTGGCGTCTGTTTTGCTTAATATAAGGAGTGTGAAATGATTTATACTTGTACGTTTGAAACTTAAGTATATTTTAGAAATTACATTTGCTTTTTATACTTAAGTATATTTAAAACCATAGACTTTTAGACTTTTACTCAAGTAGTATTTTACTGGGTGACTTTCACTTGAGTCATTTTCTATTAAGGCATCTTTACTTTTACTCAAGTATGACAAATGGGTACTTTTTCCACCACAAAAGTGTCCACATACTTTTCGTCCTATATAGAGTATGTATCGGGTAAGGTGACTAGGCATCAGGATATATGATAAACATAGTATCAGCATAAATTATGATTGTATGGGAGTGCGTGTGTGCATGTTATGTTTTGGACTGTCAGTGTGCATAACTGTGTAGAATCCTGTGAGTGCATAGAGACAACAACAATAAAATACAAGGGTCACCTCAGATGGTCCGTGTAACCATTCTGTAAGGTATTTAGCAGTCTTATGGTTTCGGGATAGAAGCTGTTCAGGAGCCTGTTGGTGCCGGACTTAATTAACCGGTACCACTTGCCGTGCAGAAGCAGAGAGAACAGTCTATGGCTTGGGTGGCTGGAGTCTTTAAAGATTTTCCGGGCCTTCCTTTCACACCGCCTGATATAGAGGTCCTGGATGGCAGGGGGCTCGGCTCCAGTGATGTACTGGGCTGTCCACAACACTCTCTGTAGCACCATTGCCATCTCAGACAAAACATTTTGCACATTAAAATTCCTAGAATGTCTCTTTATAATAATATGTAAACTACCTAAATATTGCTCACACATTATTATAAAGATACATTTTAGGAATTTTAATGAGCACATTTTTTCTGAGCTGGGGTTGAGTGACTTGGGGATTGTGTCAAATATCACTGATGTGGATCAGGCCCTTAACCCTTAATTCTTTTATTTCCCTGTTTAAGGGTAAAAGACTGATGTAATCCTTGGTTTACGCATGAATTGTCTGAGAAATTACAGGAAAGAAATGTAGCTTGGGCTAAGGTTAGACGGAATGATTCTACATCTGATTGGCAGTCCTTCAGAGATTTGAGAAACATATGTCTATCCCTGGTTTCAAAAGCAAAATCAATATATTTCTTGAATTGTTTTTCAGAGTGGTGGCAATCCAGCCAACTTCTGGAAAGTGGTCAAATCCTTTAAACAAAACTCCACCCCCTCGTTGCCTCAGCAGGTTGACAGCCTCTGGTCCCATTCTAGACAAAATGGAAATTGATGATGCTTTTAATAACCATTTTGCTTCAACTGGCCAACGGTTTGAAAGGATCATCTCTGATCTCATCCCACTAGAGGGAGTCCTTTAGTCACCTCAGAACATATTGTAGAGAATGATGCACGAACAGACTCATACTTTATTTTCATTTCAACCCTTTGATGTCTATGATGTACTTTCCTAAAAAACATAGAGGCTGATTCACTTGATTTCTTCTTATTGCAGCTCTCTGCCCCACTTATTGCAGAACCACTGACCTATATGTTTTACTTGACAATTGTTTCTGGTGTTATCTCGAAGATATGGCAAGCGGCAAATGTCCTCCCACTACATAAAGGAGGAGATCCTTCTGACTTAGTTAACTCCTGTCCAATTTCCAAATTATGTTGCCTTTCCAAAGTTTTAGAATCCCAGACTAACTTTCAGCAAAAACTTGAACTTCTCCCTCTATTTTTAATGTACACCAATACTGTTTTAGATCTGGACATAGCACAGTTTCAGCTGCTACACTTGTTTACAATGATGTGTTAAAATGGTTAAATCATTGTGCTGCCTTATTTATAGACCTTTCCAAGTCATTCAATACTGTTGACCATCACATTCTTATTCAAAGGTTGACTGAATAGGCCTGGATCAAGCTTCTTGCAAGTGGTTTGAAAACTATCTGTCAGACAGGACTCAATGTGTGATCTCTGGTGGTGTTAAGTCTAGTTTTCTGGATATTACACAAGGTGTACCGCAGGGTACTAAGGTACTAAGACCTGTTATCTTTACTATTTATTTAAATAATAGTCTATCTGTTAAAACTTGTAATATTAATCTGTACGCAGATGACACTGCCATTGCCCCAACTGTTGAACAGGCTATATTAGAGCTGGGCCTTGTTACCATTCAGAAAGCCCTGGTTGGTTTAAAACTTGTACTTAATGCGATCAAGATGAAATACATGTTGTTCTCTAGTTCTCGCAAGAATGTTTCAGATGGAATACACATTTATTAATTGGATGTTTCTCCCATTGATCAGGTTCCCGCCTACAAATATCTGGACATCTGGATTGACAAAGTATTTAATGTTTAAAAAACATATGGATGACCTAGTTAAAAAGCTAAGATTTAATGTGGGCTACTTTTTTATAAATAGATTGGCTGGTCCTCATTAAAGTCACGCAGATCAATGTATTACTCCCTTTTTGTTCCCAAAGTCCTACTACACAAGCTTCCAAATTACCTAACTTCGTTGCTAACGTATTAAAGAAGGAGATAACCAACCCTGTAAACGGGTTTGCGAACTCTTCAGAATCCTCAGATCTCCATAGAATTAGGTGAATCTGCTTTTAGTTTTCACGCTCCACATTTTTGGAATCATTTACAAAATTCATTACATTTGGATTCCCTGGTGCTACTAAGGCATTTTAAAACCCAGATGATAAATGAGTTTGAGGTGTACAATTGTTTTGATTGATTGATTTAGTAACCTGCTTATGATGGCTGTGATGTTAGTGATGTTCTGGTATAGTGTACTTGTAATTTGCAATATTTTTTAGCTTTGTGGTCTCAGGGCACCATTGAAAATGAAACACTGGTCTCAATTGGGCTCCACTGACTAAACAAAAGTTTACAGTAAAATAACAAGCAAGTAGGTAAAATAACAAACAAGCAGGTCCTAAGCTTGGTGATGAGCTTGGAGGGGACAATAGTGTTGAACGCTGAGCTGTAATCAATGATCAGCATTCTCACATAGGCATTCCTCTTATCTAGGTGGGTGAGGGTAGTGTGGAGCGCAATTGAGATTGCATCGTCTATGGATCTGTTGGGGCAGTATGTCTGGTGTCTGGGATGAATAACCTTTCAAAGCACTTCATGATTACAGATGTGAGTGCTATAGGGCGGTAGTCATTTTGGCATTAAGCTTTAAGAGTTCTTGGAAACAGGAATAATGGTAGTTATCTGAAGACATGTGGGGATTACAGACTGGGACAAGGAGAGGTTGAAAATTACAGTGAATATGCCTGCAAGCTGATCTGTGCATGCTCTGGGAACAGGCCCGTAGCCCTGTGAGTGTTGACCTGAATAAAGACCTTCCTCACGTAAGCCTCGGAGAACAAGATCACCCAGTCCTCTGGGTTGGTGAAGACCCTCAAGCAGTGTTGTCAAAGCATGCATCAAATCCATGGAGTTTTCTGCAAGAGAGGCATTGTTGGGCAGATCACGGCTGTAGCCCCTGCCACCTGCGGTGGGCGTCGGAGCCTGTGTAGTATGATTCCACCTTATTACTAGATCATTAAGGGACTTGAACTTGTTCCTGTCCTTAGCCGTAGCCTCAGGGTTGTCTGCGATAGCCCTGTGTGTGGTAGCCCTGTCCTTTAGTATAGCACCAACCTCAGTGTTAATCCAGGGCTTTGATTGAGGAAGAATATTCACCGTGGGGACAACGTCACCTATGCATTTCCTTATGAAGCTAGTGACGGCGGTGCTTAACTCGATGTTATTGGCGGAGCCTGGGAACATATTAGAATAGCAGTGTAGAGGAAGATGTCATACACTAAGTTTCTGTCTAGCCTGATGGGAAAGTGGTTAGAAGTTTGAAAGAAAAAAAAGCAGAAACCTACCCATGGCGTCGACGTTCAGGCCCTACCCTACCCTAGCCCGATTGCTCAACCCGAAATTAGAAATACAATAACTTTCTCCGCTAGTATCCATAGCAGAATTGTCTCGGTCTGTCCTTTGCTCCCTGCGCTGCCCCATGTGCTTCTCTGCGTGTGTGAGTATCCATAGCAAAAGATGTCTCTAGCTTGAACGGTTCAAGAATTACTGTTGGTGGGTTATTTTATGCAAATGTATATAGTTACAAAGATTTAAAATTTAGGATAGCCTGAACATGCGAAAGTTGGTTGTTCTCTCTAGCTTGAATGGTTCAATAGTTATTTTATGCAAATGAATAAAAATGTATGTAGTTAGACATTTCAAATAATTTGAAGTTAGGATAGCCTGACTGTTTTAAAGTTGGTCTTGGATCTTAATTGGCCAGAAGCTAAACCATTTTGAATATCTACCTCTGTATTCCTATGGTTCTCATTAAAACCCATGTAATTTATGCACATTTAATGGTTATAGTAAAAAAAAATTTTTTTTATATAGTATAAAAAATCTTTTGACAAGCAATCTAAGTATGGTCAGACCGAACATCTCATCGTTGCTTTTGATGTTGATAGCTTAAACAGTGAAAGAGGATGTATTTTTTTCATTGTAGTCTATGGCCCTTTTTCAGCCATTGAAATGCAGTGGTATCCATAGCAACGGCTCTGTTTGGGCTGAGAGAGCTTTTAGCTGGATGTTAGCTAGCTACTTTGTCACTAAACTCTGACAAACTGCAGTAACTCAGTAACTATTGATTGGTAGAAGATCGTTCTGTTCTGATTCCAGATTTAAATAGCTGAGTCCAAGATGTTATACTCTCTACGTTTTTGTGAGTATCCATAGCAATGGCTCCTTTTGGTCTGCTACATTTTTTAAAAATTTTACCTTTAGGGAGTCCCCAATGACCCCAGGGTCTCTTTCACAAGGGAGCCCTGCATATACAATTTGACGTGGCATGAGACAGCTGTTAGTTGGCGTTAACTAGTTACTTTTCGCCACTCAACTCAGACAAACAACTGTAACTTTTGATTGGTAGAAGATAATTATGTTCCGATTCCAAATGTGAATAGCAGAGATGTAGACCAGATGTCAAAACCTTTAAGTTTTTGCAAGTTTCCATTGCAATGGCTGTTTGGGCTGCTCAATGACGAAACAGAGAGCTGTTAGCTGGCTGCTTTTCATCACACTAAACTCAGACAGCTGTAACTTTTGATTAGTAGTAAATCATTTGTTCTGATTCCAGATTTTAATACCAAAGAAGTAGACAAAGATCTCATACGCTCTAATTTTTTGTCTAACTGATTGGGAAAGTGGTCCAAATTTAGGTTGTTTATAAAAAGTTAATAGAAATGTCATTGATGTAGTTAGTAAAACAGCTGTATTGTTTGATCGGTATGATATTTTTGTTCCAATTTCAGATTTGAATAGCAAAGTAGAGGAAGATTTCATATGCTCTAACTTTTTGTCAAAATGGTTGAGAAAGTGGTATCAGGTTTGTGTCAAAAGTTTCTTTGTTGACAGTAAATGGAATGCTGGAAGTCTGGGAGTTGATGTCACAATGGGACATTTAGAATGTTGAAGAAATCACATGAAAGTGAAAAAGGACAAAAAAAAGCTTAATAGTTTAAAAATAATAAAATATATCAAAAAGTTGAATGCAAGCACACTGGTCCTGACTGTTCTGCACGTTTTAAAGTTTGAATGATGTTTCTAGCTTAAACAATGTAAGAGAATGCTTCGCAAGCCCCACCAATAAGAATTATTATGACGAAGATTTAAACTGGGACGTTTGCGTCACAAGTCTCACCAATAATAAGAAGTATGTTGAACATTTTAAGTGGGGACTTTTTTAAATAGAGTCAATTCCAATAGGGCCTAGGTGAAATGTCTCCATTCTTATGAAAACTCTGATCTCCATTGAGGTACATGCTTTCATCATGCACCGTCCTCAGATGCCTTAGCAAGTCGTCATTTAGTTTAAAACTCTTTCCACAGCGAGTACAGAGGAAAGACTCCTGGGAGTGAAGAAGCTTATGTTTTGTTAGGGTGTGGCTGTGGTGGAAGCTCTCCCCACACACACTGCAGCGGAATGGCCTTTCTTCTGTGTGGATGTTCCTGTGCTCCTGCAGCTCTTTCAGCTGAGCAAAGACATCCCCGCAGTCTGTACAGGTATAAGGGGACTCACCTGTGTGGGTCCTCATGTGACATTTCAGATTATACTTGTCCCTAAACTGCTTTCCACACTCCGAGCAGCCTAGAGCCTTATTATGGCTCCTGCGGTGGTGGGTCAGACATTTCTGAGAGGCAAAGACTTGGGCACAGTCAGGACAGATGAACTTAGGGAAGGCACTGCAACTGTGTTTGCTGAGAAAAGCAGCCCGTTTGTAGCTCTTACCACAGTCATGACAGCAGTGGCTTGGTCTATGGAAGGGATCTTCTTTGTTTTTCCGCTTCAGGCAGCAGGGTGTTCCTTCCTCTTTCTCGGCAGTGTTAGGGCTGGACGAGGAGATGACAGGAGCAGATACACCTCTCTTGGCCCTTCCAAAGACGGGCATCTGATTTGCTATGTTTCTAAACTGACTTCTCTCAACATTCTCAGTATTTCTATCCACATCAGTAGACTGTCCCATCTCAGAGGCTGACCTGATCTCATCCTCTACCTCAGCCTGGTTATTGTATTTTATCTCCTCCTTAATCCAGTCCTCATGTTCAGAAAAATTGTCTTCCTCAACCAAATCATCTTCTCCATCAAGTCTCCTCTCCTCACTGTAAATGTCCTCCAGATGTCTGGCATCTATATTGAAAGTACTGGACTGACAGACTTTAGAAAATTCTATCCTCTTCAGCAACAACCCTGGTCCTGTGACTTTCATCTTCTCACTGTTAACTTGATGTTCTGCAGGTCTGAAAATAAACAGAAATAGACAGCATATCAACAAATGCATTCCAATAAACACACTATTTGTAGTCAACATATTTAACACTTCCTTAATATCTTTGGATGTGCAAGAAAGAAACACTCAAAACATGATCTGGCCCTACCCTGCTTCTTCCTCTCTCAGTTGGTCTGCAGGGTATCCCTCTCCATCAGTGTGGTTGTCCATCTCACTGCACTTATCCCCAGGTGTGTTGTTCAGGTACTCCTCAGCCATGTAGATAGCCTCCTCCATGTCCTGGGGGCACTGTTTCAGCACACAGTCTCCAACGTGTGTGGGCAGGAGTGACACAAACCTCTGCAGGGCCACACACCTCACCACCTCCGCAGCCGTTCTCCTCTCAGGCCGAAGCCAGTGCTGGGCAGCACTTTCCAGTCCCTGCCCCAACTCCCTGGGCCCTCTCTCAGGGTCGTACCTCAGATAGCTGAAGTCCTCCTGCCGTCGGCTCTCTTCTGCCCTGACTTGGCTCTGCAGGCTAGCCCTCAGTGTCTCGTAGTTTGGCTCTCCTGACCTGAGGCACTCCCCGCCAAGGAGCCCCCACTTCACATTAGAAAGCCTGGAGTTGGAGTCTGCCTCCTCCAAAAGCAGCAGGTAGGCCTCAGGATCCTTCACCTCCTCCAGCTTCACATCTGGCTCCATTCTCCTGAGCTCCTCCTTCTCCAGTAACTGTGCCAGAGCCTCAGTCTGGATCTCCCCCTGTACAGCCAGAGCCTGTAGCTGCTGTCTGTGCACTGCTAGTAGGTTTGTAAATAACCGCACCACATCCATGGTTCCACTCTTGGAGTCTCTAGCAACGGCCTGTGAAATATGAAATTATTATACAAGTATGGTAATGACAGTACCACTGGGCAATGAAGATAGCAATTTGGGTGTATAATAAATCCTGTGAAAATAAAATATGTTGATCGCCCAACTCTCAATGACGTTTCTAACACATGATCCACGAGGTAGTGTTTAATGTGTTTATAAGGCTGTACATGTAGCTATGATCTAAAATATAGCGTCTAGCTAGCTTGTTAATCTGTCTGGCACCACATTCAGATGTGTGCCTCATTTTCTCTCTGGATGAGGGCTAGCTAACGTTTGGTCAGTTAGGTGGGCTAGCTAGCCACGTTAGCTGACAATCCAGGCAAAATAGACAAATTCCACCATAAAATGTGATTATCAAGCTGACCAAAACCACAGGTAGAAAAATAACGTTACTTACCGAGCGACTGGGCGTCTTTTTGTCTTTTACTCGTATTGTATTTCTTGCAGGTTAGCTAGCTAGCTACGTACACAGTTTTTATTGTTGTTTCCAGGGGTACCATTTGATCGTGACAACGTCTGAGTCTGCTGTGTGTAACATGATAAGAATTCCCGTCGTCTATTGTCCAAACATTATATGTAGCTAGCTAACGTTAGCTAATTGAAACGTCCACGGCAAGTAATTAATCATCACAGGTAACTAGTAACTTATTCGTTATTTTGCATTCTTTGATAATCAATTTTGAGATAATATGTTCATTTTGATAGCGTTTTTTATTTTAAATCACCCACCCAGCTAACAACTGAGTCCTGGAACGTTTGTCCACCTTGCTAACGTTAGCTAGCTACTAGCTAAGTTTCAGTGATGGTACTGGGAATTTGACTCAAATAATTAGCTAACAATTATTTTTCGGTGGTATTAGATGCCTTTGTGATCGAGCTGGCCATTCTGACCCTGCCAGCTAGTGAAAAGTATTTTTTTTTACCGCCCTCGCCATTGGCACCTGCAATCATTATGGATGTGGTTGAGTTCCTGGTGTCCCTGCTGGATGTGCATAAACAACAGCTGAAAGCGCTGACCAGACAGGGGGAGATCCAGGCCAAGGTCCTCAGCCAGCTTGTCAAGGATGGTTTGACCAGAACCCTTGACCGGCCTTCACCCCAGGATGTAGAGGAACAGAGAAGGCATCGGTTGACACCAGGGAGAGATAAAGACCCAGAGGACTGGGGTGCTAGGCTTGATGGTCTGCTGCAAGAGGAGACACAGAAGAAGAATCAACTGATCAGACCCCAGGGGTTGTCTAATGCATTCCAGACCAGGGTACTGGGACAGATGTGGACTGTGGAGGACCAGAGCAGGCAGGACTTCTTGTCTCTGCGGTACGAACCCCAGAAGGGAGCCAGAGAGCTGGGGCAGAGGCTTGACTCAGCTGCTAAGCACTGGCTTAGGCCTGACCTAAGAACTGCTGCACAGGTAGAGCAGTGTGTTGCCATGGAGCAGTTTCTGTCCCTCTTACCAAAGGAGGCTGGTGCCTGGGTGCAGAAGCAGCAACCCAGGGATATGGAGGAAGCGATCAGCATGGCTGAGCAGCGACTTGGGTCTGGTGCCTTCACCGTCTCCTCGCCTTCCCCTGACCGTACACAGACAAACACAGCACAGGGCTCAACAGAGACACAAGAACAAGGGTAGGTAAATGTGTGGAAGCTATTGAACTAATCATATCTGCAGTTATTCTATCATCCTCAGTGTCTTTAGTTTAATTGTTCAGTCACATGCAGATCCTAAGAACGATTCACTATGATTCATCTCATTTTAATTTACAGGAGTGTCAAGATGCAGAGCACCAGTGATCACCCAGATGCTTTGACCAAGTCATTTCTCAACCAGCTGGAGACTGTTAAGTCTGCCCATTTCAGTCTAGAGATTCCAGACATGGGAGTAGCCAGCTACCAGGAGGAAAAGGATGAGCATAAGGTGGTCCCAGAGGAAGGGTCCATCTTTGTGTGTAAGCAGGAAGTGGAGGACCCTGACTGGCATCAGGAGAGTGCTCCTCCAGAGCCTATCCAAATGTATGGGAGCACAACAGGACATGAGAGCATGTCAGTGGACACACCTTACATCTCCCCTCCCAGACACAACTCTCTCTCCTCCACCATGTACACTCATCCAACACACAGAGTGTCCAGTCAGATCCCCTCCCCACAGTCGCCTCCATCCCTTGCTCCTGATGTCTATCATCCACAAGTTCAGGACAGCCCAGTGACAGACAGACTGCAGAGTAACAATCATTCTAGTGACGAGACAGAGCTTACTGCCAGGTACACAGGGCTTATCTCTGAAGATGGACAGCTGACCTGGGGGACCCTCCCGAGGGTTCCCTCACCCTCATTCCATACTCGCCCGCCCTCCCCCTCACCCTCCCACCAGTGCCCAGACTGTGGCTGCTGCTTCACCCAGCAAAGGAGCCTGGAGGAGCACAGGAACATTCACACGGGGGCGAGGCCCTTCGTCTGTGGGGTGTGTGGCAAGGCCTTCTGCCACCGCCGCACTCTGAACAAACACACACGTATCCACTCCTGGGAGAGACCCTTTCAATGTACTGACTGTGGACAGACCTTTAAACTCAAAGACACCATGAAGAGGCACCAGGTGTCCCACAGCAGGCCAGGGACAGGGCCAGGGGCACGTCAGCTCTCTCACTCACCCTGATACTCTATCTAGCAGCTAGCTGCTCACGTAGCACTTCACCTGGCTGAGAGGAGGCCTCGTAGTAATCAGCACACAACAAGGACTTGAAGTAGGACTGGTCAGATGGCTTTCTCTGTAAATGTCCTAAATAGGCAGATTTGTTTGAGAACGCTAACAGTGTTTTCTGTTGGCGTGTTTCATAAACAGAGGACAGGCTTTGGATTGTGGTTGGTGGAACATCTCTCCCATGTTTCCATGTAAACAAGCTCAAATTACTTGTGCTTCATTGCTCCCTTTTTGTTTTTGTAGAATGCCCTGCCATGGTCCAAGTTAGAAGTGTTTCATGCATTTGGATATTGTGATAGTTACTCTTGAATAATTATTTGTTATGCAGAATATTTTTTTTGTATTTAATTTAATTCTTCAGAAGAGCAGAGATCAGAACATTGTGTAACAATGTACTGTACTGCTTTATGTTTGTGTTGTTTTATGCATATGAGATATATATATATATATATACACACACACACACACACAGTTGAAGTCAGAAGTTTACATACACTTAGGTTGGAGTCGTTAAAACTCGTTTTTCTTCCACGGCAAAACTATAGTTTGTTAACAAGAAATTTGTGGAAAGTTGGTTAGGACATCTACTTTGTGCATGACACAAGTAATTTTTCCAACATTTGTTTAGAGACAGATTTTTTCACTTATAATTCACTGTATCACAATTCCAGTGGGTCAGAAGTTTACATACACTAAGTTGACCGTGCCTTTAAACAGCTTGGAAAATCCCAGAAAATTATGTCATGGTTTTAGAAGCTTCTGATAGGCTAATTGACATCATTTGAGTCAATTAGAGGTGTACCTGTGGCTGTATTTCAAGGCCTACCTTCAAACTTAGTGTCTCTTTGCTTGACATCATGGGAAAATCAAAAGAAATCCGCCAAGACCTCAGAAAAAAACATGTAGACCTCCACAAGTCTGGTTCATCCTTCGGCGCAATTTCCAAATGCCTGAAGGTACCACGTTCATCTGTACAAACAATATTACGCAGGTATGAACACCATGGGACCGCGCAGCCGTCGTACCGCTCAGGAAGGAGACGAGTTTTGTCTCCTAGAGTTGAACGTACTTCGGTGCGAAAAGTGCAACTCAATCCCAGAACAACAGCAAAGGACCTTGTGGAGAGGAATCAGGTACAAAAGTATCTATATCCAAAGTAAAACGAGACCTATATCGACATAACATGAAAGGACGCTCAGCAAGGTAGAAGCCACTGCTCCAAAACCGCCATAAAATAAGCCAGACTACGGTTTGCAACTGCACATGGGGACAAAGATCGTACTTTTTAGAGAAATGTCCTCTGGTCTGATGAAACAAAATAGAACTGTTTGGCCATAATGACCATCGTTATGTTTGGAGGAAAAAGGGAGAGGCTTGCAAGCCGAAGAGCACCATCCCAACAGTGAAGCACGGGGGTGGCAGTGTCATGTTGTGGGGGTGCTTTGCTGCAGGAGGGACTGGTGCATTTCACAAAATAAATGGCATCATGAGGAAGGAACATTATGTGGATATATTGAAGCAACATCTCAAGACATCAGTCAGGAAGTTAAAGCTTAGTTGCAAATTGGTCTTCCAAATGGGCAATGACCCCAAGCATACTTCCAAAGTTGTGGCAAAATTGCTTAAGGACAACAAAGTCAAGGTATTGGAGTGGCCATCACAAGCCCTGACCTCAATCCCATAGAAAATTTGTGGGCAGAACTGAAAGAGCGTATGTGAGCAAGGAGGCCTACAAACCTGACTCAGTTACACCAGCTCTGTCAGGAGGAATGGGCCAAAATTCACCCAACTCATTGTGGGAAGCTTGTGGAAGGCTACCTGAAATGTTTGACCCAAGTTAAACGATTTAAAGGCAATGTTACCAAATACTAATTGAGTGATGTAAACTTCTGACCCACTAAGAATGTGATGAAAGAAATAAAAGCTGAAATAAATCATTCTCTCTACTATTATTCTGACATTTCACATTCTTAAAATAAGGTGGTGATCCTAACTGACCTAAAACTGAATTTTTACTAGGATTACATGTCAGGAATTGTGAAAAACTGAGTTTAATTGTATTTGGCTAAGGTGTATGTAAACCTACGACTTCAACTGTGTGTGTGTGTATATATATACTACCGTTCAATAGTTTGGGGTCACTTAGACATTTCCTTGTTTTCCATAAAAACATACCTGAAATGAGTTGCAAAATTAATAGGAAATATAGTCAAGATGTTGACATGGTTATAAATAATTATTTTTAATTGAAATAATAATTGTGTCCTTCAAACTTTGCCTTCGTCAAAGAATCCTTCATTTGCAGCAATTACAGGCTTGCAGACCTTTGGCATTCTAGTTGTCAATTTGTTAGGTAATCTGAAGAGATTTCACCCCATGCTTCCTGAAGCACCTCCCACAAATTGGATTGGCTTGATGGGCACTTCTTACATACCATACGGGTCAAGCTGCTCCCACAACAGCTCAATAGTGTTGAGATCCGGTGACTGCTGGCCACTGAATTATAGACAGAATACCAGCTGACTGTTTCTTCCCTAAAAAGTTATTGCGCTGGGCTTTAATTTGGTGCTGTGCTTTAGGTCATTGTCCTGTTGTAGGAGGAAATTGGCTCCAATTAAGCGCCGTCCACAGGGTACGGCGTTGCAAAATGGAGTGATAGCCTTCCTTCTTCAAAAATCCTTTTACCCTGTACAAATCTCCCACTTTACCGCCACCAAAGCACCCACAGATCATCACATTGCCTCCACCATGCTTGACAGATGGCGTCAAGCACTCCTCCAGGGTATTTTCATTTATTCTGTCTCTCACGTATGTTCTTATTTGTGATCCGAATACCTCCAACTTGGATTAGTCTGTCCAGTGTCTGTGTTCTTTTGCCCATCTTAATCTTTTATTTTTATTTGTCAGTCTGAGGTATGGCTTTTTCTTTACAACTCTGCCTAGAAGGCCAGCATCTCGGAATCGCCTCTTCATTGTTGACGTTGAGACTGGTGTTTTGAGGGGTACTGTTTAATGAAGCTGCCAGTTGAGGACTTGTGAGGTGTCTGTTTCTCAAACTAGACACTAATGTACTTGTCCTCTTGCTCAGTTGTGCACCGGGGCCTCCCACTCTTTCTGTTCTGGTTAGATGCAGTTTGCGCTGTTCTGTGAAGGGAGTTTACACAGCGTTGTACGAAATCTTCAGTTTCTTGGCAATTTCTCGCATGGGAATAGCCTTCATTTCTCAGAACAAGAATAGACTGATGAGTTTCTGAAGAAAGTACTTTGTTCCTGGCCATTTTTATCCTGTAATCGAACTCAAAATGCTGATGCTCCAGATACTCAACTAGTCTAAAGAAAGCCAGTTTTATTATTTCTTTAATCTTCATAACAGTTTTCAGCTGTGCTAACATAATTGCAAAAGGGTTTTCTAATGATCAATTAGCCTTTTAAAATGATAAACTTGGATTAGCAATAACAACATGCCATTGGAACACAGGAGTGATGGTTGCTGATAATGGGCCTCTGTACGCCTATGTAGATATTCCATTAAAAATCAGCCGTTTCCAGCTACAATAGTAATTTACAACATTAACAATGTCTACACTGTATTTCTGATCCGTTTGATGTTATTTTAATCGACAAAAAATTGCTTTTCTTTTAAAAACAAGGACATTTTTAAGGGACCCCAAACTTTTGAACAGTAGTGTATATAGCAGATACTATAGCTGGAGGATATGCATATTTCTTAACTTGCACAGTTTGAAAGATAACCTTTGACAGATATTGTCTTGCAATGAACATGTCATGTTATAAAATTGTCTGGAGAGATGGATAATTCATCACAAATGTTTATTTTTTCTCAGATTGGTCAAGATAATTTCTTTGACACATTTCCAACATAGGTAAACATTTTTACAAAAATCACATGTCACAGTACTGAAGTCAAAGGCATATTCTCATTATGAATCATTACTAACTTCACTCATGCAGTTTTATATTTTTATTGAAGTCTATTGAATTTAAATGATTCATAATGATTGTGTGCAACATTAGCATTGTGTAGTTTACATAGTCCTATTTACATTGAATAGATTCCCCTCAGTCTGTTGTCACTGTGCTCAGTAAGGTTGGAGGTTCTCCTTTAGTTGGCAGAGGGACACAGAGGAGCCCACTCCAAAGCCTGCATACAGAGGCTCAGAGAACTGGGCCTTGAATTTGTGGATCAGCTCCATGGCCTCTGACACAGAGTAGAAGGCAACCGTGTTGGCAGCGTAGTCCAGGTACACACCAATCCGTGTGGCCCGCGGGGCCTCTGGCAGGTCTTTGTCCATCTTGTTGTGCCATGCGGAGTAGCCCGAGTCAGAGCAGAGCAGGCTCCAGGACTTGTCGTTGTAGCCCAGCAGACTGTAAGAGTTCTTACCCTTGCGGCTGATGCTCTTATAGGCCACTCCGATGGAGAACTCCCCGCTCCACTCTGCTTCCCAGTAGTACCTGAACCCACCCAGGCACTCCTTGCATAGAACCTGGGAGAAGCCATCGAAGCGTTCGGGGTGATCAGGGTAAAACTTGACTGTCTTCTTCCGCATCACTTTGTGGTTCCCCTCAGACAGAACCAGCTCTTTGTAGGCTGTGTTGGGGTCAAAGGTGAGCGGACAAGAATCTGAAAAAAATTAATATTTATTGGCATTATCAGAAAATGATATGATTTGAGTTGGTATAAAGAACAGACAAGAACAGACCACTCACATCTCAAGAAGTCTGCTCTAGTTTTGGGTTCCTGAAAATCTGCCCTGGTGGGAGCTGTATTAGAACAAAATATGGATTCTATCACCAGAGATATTTGGATTACAAACATATTTTTTCACAGATAATAAACCAATGTAAACTTTATAAATATGTACCTTTGAATCGTTTGTCGCCACCTCTTGGTGAAAGTATGTATACAGGGATATCACTTACTGTAAATGTAAAATTACAGTTGGTTATCGCAATACTAAACTCTTGCTGTACAAAAGCTATGTTGTAGGCATTTTAGTCACATTAATAGACTAACCTAACTTGGAGATTTTGCTCAGCTCCTTCTTACAGATGTCATCTAGATGCTCCTTCATGCCGGTGACAGTCTTGGTGACCTCTCCGAAGGAGAACTGAGGGTTGATTAGGACTTTGGGAACCATGGGCTCAGGAGGAACACACAGTGTGGGGAAGTTCTACACAGCACAAAATAAATGTATCAGTATCGTAATGCAAATACTGGATTCATATTTCTACCAGTCTATTATCAGTACGGATCCTGGTTCTTGTCTCAGCCCAATGTCTCTCCCCCCTCCAGTCCAGTACCTGTAGGAAGTGGATGTTGTCCTCTGTGTCGAGGATCTGGCGCAGCTCGACGTCTCTGCGCTGCAGCTCCAGAATCTCCTGCTCCAGCCGCTCCACATATCCCTCGGCCTGTGACATGGCTGCCTGCATGTTGGCCTTTATCAGCTGGCTCACTTCAACATGCCAGCGCTCCACCGCCTGTAGCATCTCACTGAAGATCTTATCACTGTCTGACATCGCCCGCTGGGCATTGCTCTGAGGTTAGGGGAGGGAGATACTGCAAATTACACAATTATCATTGTGTTATTATATAATTAAAATCAAAACATTGCAAACACAATTGTAATGATTGATTTAGTGCATCTATGGCAATATATGGTCCAAAAAAATGTATAATGAATGATACTATGGTGCTAAATTGAAGGGATGTAGTCTCATAAAAAGTACCAGAAATTGACCTAGGAAATGGAAATGGACCTAACCTTGAGAACGTCAACATTGTGTCTCAACTCCTGCAGTTCCTTCATCCGCTCCTGAATGATGTGCTGGACCTCAGACTGGGTCACCAACAGGTTTTTCTGTTAAAGGAGAGGAAGAGGTGGTTAGTAAACTGAGGGGCCATAATACCTCGTTGTCTTTAGAAGTTTCAAATGAGTTAAGCTGTATCATTGCAGTTGTCATGTACTGTTAGAGCAATTAGTGAGGGTAGGTTGTTCCAGTGTGTAAGAGCAGTCGTGCCTGTTTCTCAGCGCGCTCCTCCTCAGCAGAGATTATGTTGTGGCTGCGGTGCTCCCTGACGGTACACAGCACACAGATACACATCTGGTCAGAGCGACAGAACAGCTCCAGGCCCTTCTCATGCTGCGGACAGATCTTCCTGTCCAGGTGACCCGTCTCATCAACCAGCTTGTGCCTCTTGAAGGTGGCAGACTCGTAGTGGGGCTTGATGTGTGTCTCGCAGTAGTAGGCCAGGCACATCAGGCAGGACTTGACAGCCTTACTGCGGCGTCCCACACAGAAGTCACACAGCGAATCCCTCTGGAGGTAAGGGAAGGGCTGTAGCTCGGGCAGCTGCCGGCGCACCTGGGTCACATTGGGCACGTTGCGCCTAAGGACGGGGCGAGGGGTGAAGGTGGCCCGGCATTGGGGGCAGTTGTACACCCCCAGGTGGTCATACTGGTCCCAGTAGACCTTGATGCACTCCAGGCAGTAGGTGTCTCCACAGGAGATGGTGACAGGGTCTTGCAGCACATCGGCACACAGAAGACAGGTGTAGCCATCTGGAGGCAGGGGGAAGTTCGGCTCAGCCATGGTCCTGCTGGGTCAGACTGAGACACAAGGAGATAACCAGTCAGTAGAAGTATAGAATCACACCCCACTGACCTGTATTAAATGGGAGTGAGACTAAAGCAAGAGTGCAGTCCCCTTCCACTGGTATTTAAAGGTGAGGCTGTGTTTTAGTGTAAACAGAAAAGACAACCTGCATGAAACTGAGAAGTGAATGAGACCATGGAGGAATGAACCCACATACCACCCAGCAACAGACACTCTTGGTTGGTTCTCTTGGCGAAATGTCTGTGATCATAGTCCTAGACTGTTCTCTCTGCTACCGGACAGCAAGCTGTACCGGAGCGCCAAGTCTAGGACCAAGAGGCTTTTTAACAGCTTCTAACCTCAAGCCATAAGACTCCTGAACATCTAATCAAATGGCTACCCAGACTATTTGCATTGAACCCCCCCCCCCCCCCCACGCTGCTGCTACTCTCTGTTATTATCTATGCATAGTCACTTTAATAACACTACCTACATGTACATGTTACCTCAGTCATCTTGACTAACCGGTGCCTCCTGTATATAGCCTTGCAATTGTTATTTTACTGCTGTTCTCTAATTATTTTTTACTTTTTTATTTTTTACTTTTTTAGGTATTTTCTTAACTGTATTGTTGGTTAGGGGCTTGTAAGTAAGCATTTCACTGTAAGGTGAATACCAGTTGTATTCGGCGCATGTGACAAATATGATTTGAATTTGATTTGATCATCATGATGAACTTGCCATTCATTGAAAGCATGTAATGGAACATTGATTGTAAACAGGGATACAACTTAACATTGCAGTATATTCAAAAGGCAAGTTGGTACAGCATTTTTGTTGACACAGCAGTAGTAGGTTTCATGATGGCTGATGACGTCGAAACAGCCTGTCCTGCTTCTTCTCCGTATAAGAGATAGGACACTACACCACCATGTGTACACCATATACAGTCGTTGGTGTATACCCACACAACATGGGGACAGGGCCTTACAGTAAACATATCCTAAAGGACAAAGTCAAATCCCTGCAAGTTCCTCTGGTGGGAAAACATGCCCTCTGTGTCACAATATCAGTTAAACACTCCATGTGTGGTTATGCTGTAAATTCTCTAGAATAGAACATTATTGACACAATATTAGTGGTGCTAGTACCAGATTAGCCACTACTGTGTTTCCATCAACATCCTTTCTTGTAGAACTGATGGGTTTCACTTCTTCAATGATAATGTCAATTTGTTTCTAAGATGTGTCACACATGAGGGAAGGGTTATGAATGAGTGAGTAAAAAAATGTACTATGCTTCATATTAAAGACATGCACAGAATATTAGACAAAACATTTTGTGGTCGCAAATAGATATAAACATGAAATCCATATCATGGAATTATTTCAGATGTTAACTGTTCATGTATAATGCTGTCCTCATTTATAGGCTTTTCTTCATGTTCGTTAATACAAAAAGCCTTTAGTCTCTGGACAGACAGAGGATAGGGCGTTGCAGCACCAGCTGTGAGCCAATCATAAAGGATGGAGGGGGAAGGAGCCAAGAAGGAGGAGAAAGGGAGGGGGTAGGGTTGAGAGAAAGGGGGGAGTAAACAAGAACGCATGCTCACGAGAGAGGCAGCAAATGATGTCATGGCTTGTGCTGGTCTGTGCTCGCTCTTTTCCTCCCCACCTTCTGCTCTCCATCTCCCTCTCTTCTCTGTACATCGCTATCATCATTGTGAAGGTGGTGTGAGTGGCAGGGCTAGGAGGAAGACACGCAGCATCAGCACAGGCATCCCCAACATCATCGTCACTCAGAATTCCTTCATCTAACAGGTAAACATGTCGACACTTAAAGTTATCCTGTACTTTAGTCTATGTATTGACCAGTAAGATAGAGGTCAAAACACAATAAATGTCACCAAATCATAGAAATGAGCTAAGCTATCTATTTGACATAATTTATTACGCTCACTGTCCTCTTTTTGGTGTACTTTTATTTTGTGCTGCATCATACTATAGTTGAATGTACTGTACATATATCATGGGGCACTATTGCATGATGTTTGTGTTTAACTTGTGGAATGTATGTTAAATATGAATTTACATATGTTAATGTTTCTTTACATTTTGAGTATCAGATGCTGTATGGCCCAGTGTCTTTCTCTGGTCTGTTAATAATTAATGCAAGTGTGCTGAATTAATCTATTTGATCCAAGCCTTCATTACTTTATTGATCGATTCCTTTACTTGATTAATCTCACAGCACCCCCCTCCCCTCTCCCCCTCTTAAGAAGCAATAACAACTAACACCCTTGCCTTTCTTGAACTTTTTGTACTAGCACTGACTTTGCTGATAGCTACTTTTTGAGGGAAAATGTACTGACTATGACTGAGATATGTGCTACAGTATACAGTGCATTCAGAAAGTATTCAGACCCCTTGACTTTTTCCAGCCTTATTTTAAAAATGGATGAAATAAAACAATTTACTCATCAATCTACACACAGTACCCCATAAAGCCAAAGTGGAAACATGTTTTTAGAAAGTTTTGCAAATTTATTTAAAATTAAAAACAGGAATACCTTATTTACATAAGTATTCAGACCATTTGCTATGACACTCGAAATTGAGCTCAGGTACATCCTGTTTCCATTGATGATTCTTGAGATGTTTCTACAACTTGAAGTCCACCTGTGGTAAATTCAATTGATTGGACATGATTTGGGAAGGCACACACCTATCCATATATGTCCAACAGTTGACAGTGCATGTCAGAGCAAAACCCAAGCCATGAGGTCGAAGGAATTGTCAGTATGTATATATATATATATATATATATATATATATATATATATTTATATGGCCCCAGGATGGATGGGGCCATGTATCGCAAGATCTTGGCCAACAACCTCCTTCCCTCAGTAAGAGCATTGAAGATGGGTCGTGGCTTTGTCTTCCAGCATGACAACGATCCAAAACACACAGCCAGGGCAACTAAGGAGTGGCTCCGTAAGAAGCATCTCAAGGTCCTGGAGTGGCCTAGCCAGTCTCCAGACCTGAACCCAATAGAAAATCTTTGGAGGGAGCTGAAAGTCCGTATTGCCCAGCGACAGCCCCGAAACCTGAAGGATCTGGAGATGATCTGTATGGAGGAGTGGGCCAAAATCCCTGTTGCAGTGTGTGCAAACCTGGTCAAGAACTACAGGAAACGTATGATCTCTGTAATTGCAAACAAAGTTTCTGTACCAAATATTAAGTTCTGCTTTTCTGATGTATCAAATACTTATGCCATGCAATAAAATGCAAATGAATTACTTAAAAATCATACAATGTGATTTTCTGAAGTGTACCTATGATAAAAATTACAGACCTCTACATGCTTTGTAGAGTAGGAAAACCTGCAAAATCGGCAGTGTATCAAATACTTGTTCTCCCCACTGTATATATATAAATAAAATGCCCAGAGGATGTGGTGTGCTGAATGTATCGCCTTAGTGACCAAATCTCTCCCAATACCTCCTAATTTCCTGTCTCCGTGGACTCGGTGTCCTCCCAATGTTATTTCAACATTATGGCCGTGTAGTTTCAGAAACTACAGCAGTCTCGACTGTATGCCTTTCTCTTGCATCCCATCCTTAGTGTTCTACCTCTCTCTCTATCTCCATCTCTCTATCTATAGGGCAGAATGGCAGAGGGCTCCGTATCAGTAGCAGAGGTGGAGACGTCCTTCAAGAAGTTTGCCATTCATGGGGACACCAAGGCTACTGGGAAGGAGATGAACGGGAAGAACTTTGCCAAACTCTGCAAGGACTGCCGGGTCATCGACGGCAAGAACGTCACTGCCACCGATGTGGACATTGTCTTCACTAAAGTCAAGTGAGACTCGGTCCAGTTTCAAACCTCCACACTGACAGATCCGCAGTCATCTTTCTAGGAAAGAGGGAATACGGCCAGAGGCCCTCAGAATACCATATCATACCGTACATGAGTAAAGGTAAAACTCTCTCAAAAAGTTTTTCTGTGTATTTTAGGACGAAGACAGCTCGTGTGATCGCATTTGAGCAGTTCAGCCAGGCCCTGTCAGAGTTGGCCCCGAAGCGTTTTAAAGGGAAGTGCCAGGAGGAGGCGCTGCAGCAGCTCTACGGCCTCATAGCAGGGAGGGAGCCTGCCAACGCTGGCGTCACTGTGAGTGTCTACCTGTCAGCAGCACACAGCCTGATAATATTACAGTCTCAGAGAGAGCGTTTGTTTGTGTGTCCGCTGTGTGTGTGCATATCTGTTTGGTGGGTAAGTTCTTACTTTGTATCCTCATCTCTCATTCTCCCTTTCTATTTTCCTGCTCATAGAAAGTGGACAAGGCAGCGGCGGTGGACAGACTGACAGACACCACCAAATTCACAGGGGCACACAAGGAGCGGTTTGACAAGTCGGGCAAGGGGAAGGGCAAGGCCGGGCGAGTAGACATTCCAGATGCCAGTGGCTATGTGGGTGCCTACAAGGGCAAGGGCACCTATGAGGATAAGGTCAAGGAAGCATAGGCAGGACAGAGGGAGAGAGAGAGAGATATGCTCAGTCAGATCCCACTATTTACCCCTAAATAGTGTAATTTAAGTGAGAACTTGTGTAAATGTATATTAATGCACATACTGCGCAGGTCGGATGGGCTGGTCAGTCACTGAGTCAAAGTATTATATATCCTTTAACGTTGCATGTTGGGGTGGTGGTTGTTATGATGGAGAGGGGAGGTGTAAGGGTGAGGAGTAAACCTGGATAGAAAACAAAACAGTGACCAAATTCTATGTCAATAAAAACGTGAATAATATTTAGATATATTCACCTTCCCAAGCGCTCCAACCCCTGATCCTATCCCTCCCAGCTTCACTAGATGCCTCTGTATGAGTCGTTTTTACTTGTTTGTGTGTTGTGTATAATATATACTGAACAGAAATATAAACGCATCATGCAACAATGTCAACAATTTGACTGAGTTACAGTTCATATAAGGACATCAGTCAATATAAATACATTCATTAGGCCCTAATCTATGGACAGGGGCGCAGCCATGCAGCATTTCTCCTTTGCCAAGATAATCCATACACCTGACAGGTGTGGCATATCAATAAGCTTATTAAACAGCAAGATCATTACAAAGGTGGACCTTGTACTGGGGACAGTAAAAGGCCACTCTAAAATGTGCAGTTTTGTCACACAACACAATACCACAGATGTCTCAAATTTTGAAAGAACATGCTCCAGAGCTGTAGCCAGGGAATTTAATGTTCATTTCTCTGCCATAAGCCACCTTCAATGTCGTTTTAGAAAACTTGGCAGTACATCCAACCGGATCCAACCGCAATCAACATTCTGGTCAACTCTATGCAAAGGAGATGTGTCGGGCGGCATGAGGCAAATGGTGGACACACCAGATACTGACTGGTTTTCTGATCCACGCCCCTACTTTTTTAAGGTGTCTGTGACCAACCGATGCATATCTATCAAATCAAATGTTATTTGTCACATGCGTCAAATACAACAGGTGTAGTAGACCTTACCATGAAATGATTAATTACAAACCCTTAACAAACAATGCAGTTAAGAAAAATAAGAGTTAAGAAAATATTTACCAAATAAACAAAACGTTTTTAAAAAGTTAACAGTAACGAGGCTCTATATACAGGGGGTACCGGTACCGAGTCAATGTGGAGGGGTACAGGTTAGTCGAGGTAATTGAGGTATGTACAGGTAGGTGTAAAGTATTCCCAAACATGTGAAATCCATAGATTAGGGCCTAATTAATTAATTTAAATTAACTGATTTCTGTAATATTGTAACTCTGTGAAATCTTTGAAGTTGTTGCATGTTGCGTTTATATTTTTGTGACCAGTAATCCATGACCCAACATTTTGTGCCCTCTAGTGTACAAAACAAGTTAAAACATCCCTAGACAAAACATATACAACACATGAAATGATAAATAGGCAGGCCAAATGCCTCCTACAGCCTCAGTCATCACTCCTATTACTGCAGGAACTCACTTAGTTCTCTACTACTACTACCACACATTTTGCCTTATCATTGAGGTTGCTACTAACACTAATGCCCTAGATTTATACACTGCTTTCACCCAGCCTTCTCTACTGATGTCCTTAGCTTTCATCTGCTCTGCTATAATAACTGTATATTGTAAATAGAGATAGTTGAATGGATGAATGAATGAATAAACAAATGGATAGATGATGTAATAGATTAATGAATGGTGAATGAATGAGAAGAGATTTCCACTGTATCTGTACAGTGTAGCGCTTTGCCTGTGCTTTAGAAATGAAGAGAGAATAAGAGACCGATGAGGACATTCCTCCAGTGAGGAATGACTAAATGAATTGTTCTGTTGGAGGACTGGGAGCCTCCTAACTGCACTGCATTGTCTCCTATTGGGTTGTTCTGTCCCTACTGATCACGGTCTGTTGTGTTTTGTATAGTTTAGCTGTGTCTCCCTCTATTCTGAAAAGCTATAAGAGTATGTTCATGTTCAAATAAATCACTGAGCAGCAATTCAGACCATGTGAAAGAGTATTTTTCTCACACGCACGCATGCATGCGCACACACACACATACACACACACATACTTTATCAAATGATATCAACGTAGCATGGATTAGTAAAATTCCATGGGGTACTGCACACCCAAAAACACAGTATCTGCACCTAATACCCTTACAAAGCCAGTCTGCCTCCTCTGCTAAGTCCCATACAATGGCAGGTGGGGTGCAGCAAGGCTATAAAGTGAAGTATAAAGTTCCATGTGACATTCTCAGCCATGTTCAGTGGAAGTGTGCTTTGGTGATGTTCAGAACAGTTCAATTCACTGTAGCGCTCTGAAAGCACATGACAGTGCCGTCCTTGTATGTGAGGGTGTATCTGTGTTGTGTTTTGTCCTTTCTCCCAGGTATCGTGCTGCTGTGTGTGTTTAGGACGGCCCTGGGACATGTGGGACCGGGGAAGTGAACCTACTCCTGGAACGGCCCGGGACAACCCTGCACCACCAGAACACTGTGAGAGAGAGACAGTACAGAGGAAGAGTCTATATTTCAGTGTTTGTAATAGTCTGTTTGAGTCTCAATGAGGATGTGTGTGTATAGTGTGTATAGTGTGTATGACAGACCCAGCATCCTGTGGCTGCTGTGTGATGCAGAGACTGGTAGGGCAGCTGCATAAATATTTTGACACTACTCTGACCCAACTAGAGAAAAACCTGGATACAGCCCCGACTGCACTGATTGACATTAAAGGTTAGTCCTATCTGAGTGTTTTACTATCAGATTATTGACGATCCAAGTCCCTATAAATGTGACTAGACCCTATTGTAACTGCTCTAGTAGAAATAATAAATAACCCACTGGGCACAATTCAACGTCTATTCGACATTGGTTCAATGTAATTGAGTTGAAATGACATAGAAACCATGTTGATTCAACCACTGTGTGCTCAGTGGGAACTTAACTACTGAAATATGACCCTTTATAGTTTCTCAGGTCCTACTCAACTCATTCTTCCCTGTATATCTCTGACCATTTTTCTACCCTCCTTCCTCTCCCTCCCTCTCTGCCTCCTGTCTAGAAAGCCGTACAGTGTTCTTGGTGGCGTTGACACACTGGCGTTGGTGCGTGGGTCCAGTGAGGAAAAATCATAGTTGCATACGAGCACGTGTTCACCAACCTGGGCCAGGCTCACAACGTGTCCTCAGGGGTGTTCACCGCACACCTCTCTGGGGTCTACAGTCTGGCCCTGATGGTGTGGAGCGATGCAGGCTCCCCGGGGGCCCTGCTGGCAGCCTGTAACTTAATGGCCAGAGCCTGGCCACACTGCAGGAGAAGAACCACAAGGACCAGGAGGACACAGCCAGCACCGTGCTGGCCCTGGTCCAGCCTGGGGATATCGTGTCCGCCTGCCTGCCCCCTTGCTTCTTCTGTGATGACAGAGCCACTACAACAACTTCAGCAGCTTCCTGATCTACACCACCGACTGACCGCTAGGAGCTTACTCATCATCATGTCTCTCTCTCTCTCTCTCTCTCTCTCTCTCTCTAACTTTGTCCCGGATTCTGCTTGTATTAGCTCTATCACCTGCTCAACAAGGCCTGTGGGATTCAAAATATTGTTAACGGCATATTACTCTAATAATGTTCACCAGACTTGGGGTTTCAACTAATCATTGGTAAAATACACTGAGTATACAAAACACCTTCTCTTTCCATGACATAAACTGACCAGGTGAAAGCTACAATCACTTATTGATGTCATTTGTTAAATACATTTCATTGAATGGGAGAAGACCGGTTAAAGAATACTTTTTTAGCCTTGAGACAATTGAGACATGAATTGTGTGCCATTCAGAGGGTGAATGGGCAAGACAAAATATTTAAGTGTCTTTGAACAGGGTATGGTAGTAGGTTCCAGGTGCACCGGTTTGGGTCAAAAAATGGTCTACCACCCAAAGGACATCCAGCCAACTTTACACAACTGTGGGAAGCATTGGAGTCAACATGGGCCAGTATCCCTGTGGAATGCTTTCGACACCTTGTAGAGTCCATGCCCCAACGAAGTGAGGCTGTTCTGAGGACAAGAGGGGGGGTGCAACTCAATATTAGATAGGTGTTCCTAATGTGTGGTATACTCTGTGTATGTTGAATGGAAATGGATTTGATTTAAAACATGTATGAACACAGCCCTTCCCTTATAGACCCACAGTGTAGAAGTACATACAGGTTGCTGGCTGACGGAAGAGAAAAGTAGATGTGACCATCTCAGGGTGGCTGCATACCCACCCACCCACAGTGGAACTGTAGACCTACTGTCATGTATGTATAATGTGTGGCAATGGTTTCAACCTTCCAACAATACATTGCAGTGATGAGAAATATCAGACTGATTGCTCCATTATTGTCTCTGTTTCAGTTACAAAAACTCATAATGGCACAACCATGGCCAGAGTGATTCATTATTATTCACAAAATCTTTAAGCGTTAATTGTTTTTGTTTATTTTAGATAGATGTCAAAGATGGGTCTTTTATATTGTTCTAGCAATATAATTAAATTATAAAGTGGCAAGTGTTAACCATATAAGTATGCCTAAGATACTCAAAACTAGGCACAATATGCTGAAATGTAACCCTGAGTATGAACCAGAACAAGCCTACTTACAGACTCAAAAACACTCACTGCAGCCTTGTGTCTTCCATAACAACAGCAGTTGGCCAGGCACCAGGCCTACACAGTGTGTCACAACTTCACATTGTTGTTACACCTTGATGACCTACACAGTGTGTCACAACTTCACATTGTTGTTACACCTTGATGACCTACACAGTGTGTCACAACTTCACATTGTTGTTACACCTTGATGACCTATACAGTGTGTCACAACCTCACATTGTTGTTACATCTTGAAAGGAGACACCAACAAAGTCACTCTTGGGTCCACAGAGAACTATTTGACCTGTGGTCAGTGCCAGCAAGAAAGATCAGATATACAGATTAGTGATTGGAAAACCACAAGACTAAACCATGTGATAGAGGAATATTAACAATATGTACTACCTTCTCAGGCTGAGATGAAGCTGATATCAAAGCTGTGTTGGAGCTTTTGTTCTGGTGGTTATAGAAGACATCACCAACCAACCTCCTGTGACGCAACTCGTCTGCTTGTCCTGTGTTCTCAGTTAATGGTAAGGGGATTATAGCGCAGAGAGCTTGGTGTCCATAACTTTGGATTTGCCCCAGAACAAGCACTCTTGTGCGAGCGCAGGCTGTGCCAGCTTTCAGAAGATCCCAATCTCAGAACAATGTGTCACTCAGAACCGTTTTGATGTGAATCGGATGTGGTGACACTGATTATGACAATGGCCCGTGAGAAAGGAGATGAAAAATCAATGGAGAGATTACCTGCTCACACACACCATGACACCTTCCCTGGCAGGTTCACTACCTACCGTATGTCACCACACAATGACCGAGGAGGACAGGGAAGGGGGAAGGACAATCACCCAAACTAAGCCTCCCATTGATCAGGTATTATCAGTCTCCTATTGAACACTGGGGCAGAGACACAACCAGGAAGAATAAACAACCTTACTGATGCCATCAGTCCACCTGACACCAGTGACCTAATAATACACACGGATTGCTACAGTCGCTGTATGTACACATTACACACTTGGGTTGATAATCTGGGTGGACCCTGCAGGATCCTGCCTTCACACCTAGTGTGGGTGTCCTGCCCAGGGACCTGGAATTGGAACTGTGTGTGGGAGAGAGTTTGGGGAATTGTGCTGGCAGTGTCGGGGTGTGTCGGAGAAGATCCCCCCTCTCCCTACCCCCATAGGGTAGTCCACCTACAATAAAACTCACCTGGAAGAAGCTGAGTGTTGCCTTTGCTGGTACTGTACATCCTGTCTCTCTGTGTGTCTGTTAGCGTTGGTTCCTGTTAGTGTTGGAGTGTTTGAGCACTGGAGTTTGCTGCTGCTGCCTATTTTTTACAGGGGTGAGGGCTAGAGGACTTGGGCGTGGACCAGGTGATTGGTTTGTTCTTGCTGACACAGTCAGTACAGTGATGACAGACATATGAGATTGAAATCAAAACAGTATGTACAGTACTTAGAGCTGTTGTTTAGCTAGTTCATCTCTGTCAGAGAGATATCTATCTGGACTACTGATGTGGAGTGAGGAGATGGACTATGACTGCACAATACAATTATTAATACCCTTACGACACCAAATACAAATGGACACTGGGCGAGTAAAATATATGAAATTATGGAAAGTAATGCCCATAATCAGAAGTGGATAATGTATGGTATAAATTAAATGGACTTTTACCTGTCTCAATTGATTAATTAAAATGTTGCTGAACATTACTTGTGATACTGTTTTTGTTGTGTTGTACATGGATGCTGTGTTAGTGGCCATTCTACTCTATATTATAAGGAAGTTCACATTGTATTCCAGGGCTATAAAATTGATATTTATCCCCTCAGATTTCCCAGTGCTGTCCGTCTCCTTCCGGTCTGGATCCTGCCTTCACACCTAGTTTGGGTGTCCACTCTGTTCCTCTTGGGGCACTGTATCTCAGTGTGACAGTCCATACCTCCCTCCTGAGGGAAGCAGCAGGTAGAGCATTCATCATCATCATCTTCATACCTATGAGAATCTCTGAACTCTAAGCCTTTACAATACACACTGTACAATATTAGTACTGAAATTGCTCGCAGTCTGACCTTTATTGTCATGAATCTTGCCCTGAAGGTAGAACTGAGCGATTTCTGTTAGATGGGCCAGTTGCAAAGTCTAAATTTGATATATCGCAAAAATTCCTGAAAACAATGTTTGGTTAAGGTTAGCAGTGTGGTTAAGGTTAGGGTTAAGTTTCAAAAATATTGTATGAATCTGTGACTGTGCCAGCTAGTCACCACTCTGCAGAGCTGCCTCCAGGGCAAGATTCATGATAATAAATGCCAACCTGAATTGAAATCACTGTAACGTTAACAAAGTAGTACAAAACAACACATTTGTTAACATGAATGAGTCAGCTACGTTGCATCACTATACATGTCCTTAACCCTCCTCTCTCCTCCTCCTGCCTGTGGTCAGTGGCATGGGAGGGTGTGCTGCCGTGCGGCCGCTGGGACTGTTAGTGTGCGTTTAAGCGCCAGCGGGTATGCTCCATGAACTGGAGGAGCAGGTGTCCACCAGGATGATGACCCTGTGGCACAGCCTGTCCCAGCTGGGCAATAGCATCCAGGAGGTCACAGGTACCAACATTATAGAAACATTATATCTGGTACACAGACAGACCAGGGAGGAGTGACCTCATTCTAATTCTATGGATAACCTCTCTGCTAACAGAGACCAGGGCTGCTAATAATATACGCCTGATGTCAGTTTAATGTCTAATTTTGATTTACATTTGATTGAGCTCACGTAGTTCAACGTGAACTCAATATGAAATTAACAAAACATTAACCATGTCATTGGAATTTAAAGTTGGGTGATAAAAATTCCTTTCCACGTTGACTCAACATCACATAGCCTTTTTCTTTAGATGGCGTGGAATTAAAGTTGATACGACCAGTTTGTGCCCAAACTGTAATCTCTGTCTGACTGAAAAACTGACTCTCTCTCTCTCTTTCTCTCTCCAGGAGGAATGCGGGTGGCATTCACGGCCACCATGAGTCCCAAAAGCCACTGCTTCGGCCCCTTCACCAGTAACGTGCCGATTCCCTACACCGAGATCTCCCTCAACCACGGAAACTGCTAAAACCCTGCCCTGGGTATGCATACACACCAACCTTAAACCCACTACACATGTTCCACAGACAATACACTCAATAATAGTCCTATCCTGGACATGCATTCATCCATTTCATTAACTCCATCCCTCTGCTTCCTCTCACTCCAAGTGTGTGCGGCGGACCAGAGGCTGAACCACAAGCTGCGACTGATGAGGAACGGGGAGATGGTGGTGTCCACGTGGGAGGATGACGGGGAGGACTCGGAAGACAGACCGCCCTGGTCCTGCTGGACAGAGGCAGCCAGACGTACGTGGAGCTGCTCTCTGGAAGACAGCTGTGTGGAGGTGGAAACCCATAGACAGACATATTGTACATCCAATGAGACATACAACTGTACTGAACAGTTAAAAGCACATGAAAATTGTAGTCAACTCTGATCATTCTCCTTAAAAAAGCAATCTATGTATTTTTTTTTTATAAAAAAGGTTTTCTCACTGAAGCAGAATCCAACTATTAATATTGTTTAGTTTCACAGTCATCACCAAAGCGATTGCTGTGTTTTTAGGCTAAAAGTTTGTGGTGATTTATTATGATATACTGTGTAAAATGTTCATCATTAAACTGAATCATTAACTTGCAGAAACCCTCTTTTACCACCAGCTCAGAAGACCTGTGTGTGTGAAAGGACTGTTCACTATCTTCTCCCTGACTCAGGTCTCATACACACATTGGTATGCTCTGGGACCACACACAGTTTCACAGGTTAGTTGGCCATGTTCACACAAACTGGTTTGCTTCTCTCCTCTAGCTGGGCATTTTCATTGGACCAATTCAGTTTAGGACATTAAACCATGTTGTGCTTTAGTGGAGACTAAACCCTGCAGATTCAATAGCTATGTGTGTCTAAGGTTTACAAGTTCAGTATCCCAAGGTCTGGTGGCTAAAGAGATATCCTTGTTGCCAGGGGTAACGAGTCCAGTCTGGTGCCCTTGGATGGAGAACAACTGACAATAAAGACACAACACAACCTGGCACCTATAAACAGAATAGCCTAGAGGCTAATATGACACTGATACAACATTACCCAATACCTTTCATTGGAACGACCTTTGGGGTCAGACAGTTACTTCATTCTAATGCTGACTCCTCTCAGTGATGTCATCTGTGATGTCAATGTTTAACCTCGATGGCCTCTCAAGCTATGGCATGCCCCGCTTTTGCTGTCAATGTAATGATGTCATGTACCATTGGCATGGGTGTGTTTATATGTGAGGGGGTGTATGTTCTTTAGAGCCAAGAGGAAAATGTAAAAAACAAAAAAGGATGAGGAATTTAACTGAACACCCAACAAAGCAAAACAAATCAGCATTACTTGCACTTTGGCTGACGCACTTGCATTCTACTTCCTCTCATTCACGCATGCCCTCACATACTTATCTTACTGTACATGGAACAAAAGTGATTTCATGGCTCCCAGACATTTTATTTTTATGTTTGTAAAACAAACAACGTAATAAATAACAAACAACAGACAATTAATATAGAGGCAATAAATTCAACTTCCCTATGGCAGTGCCTCCTTCCTTATCCTCTCTAATTACTGAAAGCATCTCCCTCCCCCTGGTCCCCTTAAACCATCGTACTCTCTACTTTCGCCCTCCCTCTCTCCCTCCCCACAGAGCACGCACTGGTTGAATCAACGTTCTTTCCACGTAATTTCAGTGAAATTACATTGAACCAACATGGAATAGACGTTGAATTGACGTCTGCGCTCAGTGGGTCCCTCCTTATGTTCTCTAGACAAAGTGGTAGAGGAAGATATTTGGAGAATTCCTATAGCTGACCAAACCAAGCCCTTTGGCAGTGGTTCCTCATTCTCTCTGTCCTGCTCCCAAATAAGGAGGTACACTAACAGGAGGATAAAGAGAGAAAGAAAAAAAGGGTGTGTCATAGAATGAAATAAGAAGACTAGAAGCTCTAGAAAAATCGAGAGGAAAAAAGCCCATATCCTTTTAAGGCTGTGGTTTCCTCCCTCCCCTTCTTTCCTTTCCTCTCCTCCCCTCTCTCTCTCACTTGCTTTTTCTCTTGTGGTGAAGTAATTTCAGAGAGCGTGTTTGTTCTTTTTAAGCTGGCACTCCCTGAGAGCAGACTCTGTACTCTGTTGTAAAGGGGAAGAGAGGAACTCTTTCACACCACCTCACAGAAACACAGGTCCGAAGCCACCTGAACTCATCTCAACAACTACAGCTGCTCCCAACTAAACACTGTAAGTACATGCCTGGCTACTTCTTAACACCTTTATCTCTGTCGGAGTGCACTCTGTTACTATCAGGCTCTACCTGTTATTCATACGGTTGAATTTCCAGTGCCAAGTTTTTCAAAAGTTATCTATCTGGAATTCGACCATCGTTTAGGATGAAACGTATAGAAATATAATTAATATAATGGACAAATCATTGACTTGAATGGGGACTCTCATTCTATTTATTTCTTTACACTTAATCCTATCCAATAATCGATCTGAATAGATACTTTCTGAAAAACTGTGCCCTGGTGAGTCAGACAGTGTCAAAATGGTGTCTAGTAGTTTCTCTGGCATGCCTGGAAAGTTGCTACTGACAGTGTTCTATTGTTTTGAAAAGTCTCTTTTAGGATAACATGGATGAGAGTGAGGGCGAAAAGGGTGTAGACAAATTGACATGGGGGATAACCTGACCTATTTTATATTCAGTCTCTTAATTACACACACACACAAAAACACACACACACTAAACACACACACACCTGCCCTCTCACACTCAGTCACTGCATGGCGTCTAACTAATTTATTAATTTCATAAAATGTTAAGAAGCCTCAATGAATGACGCTGTGGCTTTTAGGTTTTCCTAAAAGTCTCTCTGTAAGGCTCCGTTCTCTCTTCACTCTGCCCAGAGAGGCTCTATCAGATGGATCCTGTTCACTATCAGATCCTTCTTCTTATCAAGTCCTGCTCTCAGCGATCTCTCACACAAAAACTGGCTACACCCCTGTTTAAAACTGCTAGCTCCATGCAAGACAAATTCATTAAGTAATATAGGGGTACTTTCTTTCATCATGATGTATGTGCTGTGTCTTTGAGATGGAGATAGAGGTATCTCAACGTGCGGTCAGAGAGTGTTTTGTAATGCATGGTGCCTCCTCATTCCCTGTCCATCCTCTGGTATCAGTCTTCAGTGCAGCTATGGTGTCAAACTGTGTAGATGTGAGGGATTATGTGACCTATGCTGGTATGTCCAGGGGTCAATATAACAGTGGATGTTTCAGTGGACGCCCTGATAACTGTGACGTCACATTTACATGGACCATTTGCTTTCGGAACACTGCATGATGGATATTTTGTGAAGTAACCCCAGTAGCTATCACACGCTGTTTCACATCTCTGTAATAATGTAATCTGTAACAGTATAAAATTAGTAATGTATTAGTGAGGGCACAGAGCACATATTGGGTAATAGGAAGTCAAGATGACTTCACAGGCTGATTAAGGGAGATCTGGTCTGGACCTGTAGCAGCAGGCCTGATCCTCAGAAGAGCAGCTGTCGGGAGCCAACAGGTCTATCCTGCCCCACTCCTTCCCCTCCATGCACATCAAGCAGGTTCACTCCTATACATATCAGGGTTTTTGGATTGACAATCATTTGACATGTAAAAACAGATGTGCTAGCTAAGAAACTGAGATTAAAGTAGGCTTATTTTATAGAAATAGATAATGCCTCTTCCTAAACAGCAGGAAGCAGATTGTACAGTCAACTTTCCTACCAGTTCTTGACTATGGTGACATCATTTATCGGAATGCAGCAGCCACTACGCTTAAACCTTTGGATATCGTCTACCAAAGCGCCCTTTGCTTTATCACAGGTGACAGTTTTAATACGCATCACTGCCTCCTGTATCAAACAGTTGGCTGGTCCTCGTTGATGTCCCGTAGATCCCTTCACTACTCCCTTTTTGTTTACAAAGCTCTACTACACAAGCTTCCGACCTTCCTCACTTCACGGTTGAAATACAAAAATATGACATACCAAGGGATGGTTAACTGCCCCTAGGGCAGATTAGGACTTTAATGTTGAATGAAATTTAAGGAGAATTGCAACTGTTCGGATTGAATACAAATAATTGTATTTGAAGCTGAAGTGTTGATTCTGGAACTTGCAGTTTATTTTATTTGTATTCCTCAGCGCACCATTGTAAATGAGACCCTGGTCTCAGTGGGTTCCCCTGAATAAATACAAGCTTAACAAAACATTTAAAAACAATAGTAGACTATGCTTATCCCCCCTCCTCTCCTTCCTCTGTTCCATTCCTGGGGAAAAGGGCAGTAAACAGATCTATAAACTCTCAATCACACATGGATGTATTCAGGTTCTGTGACGCAGCACACAGACAGGTTTAACCTAAGTTTTTTCACAGTTTATCAAGCCTGTTAGACACTTGATATAAGGCTAGAGTGAGGTTGGGAAAGGTTAGTGTAATATATGTAGTGATCTTATGGCCCCTGTCCCTTGCTGACCCATAACAGTCCTCATATACCCAATCAAGAGCCTCCATGTTCAGATAAGGCCTGATCCAGCCAGTGATGTGCTCTGTACTGAGGGGGAGATTCTCTCTGGGCATGCTAACACAGTGCTTGGAGGCAGATCCTCAGATTATAAAACAGCCCTTCAGATTGGTTAGAGCAAAATCTGGTATTTATGATGGTATTTACAAGGGTTGTTGTTACAAACTGTTTCTGGTTGTGACATAGAGGAGAGAGGGGGGTAAGTTGAGCCATTTTTTTACATTCAGCATCACTCCTTCAAGGGAAATATAGTATTTTTTTCTAACCAAGATATCTACATATATTTCAGGATGTTGTGTAGCCCTGGAAATAATGAGAATTCATGTAAACATTACAATTTTGAAAACATAGTTTGTCCCCAAAAACGGGTCACTTGGCACAACTTACACCGGTATGGGGTAAGTTAAACTGCAGGACAGGGTAAGTTAAGTTGAACCGCAGGACAGGGTAAGTTATGCCGCTTACAAATTTCTGTACTGAATTAAATATTATCGCTACCTTTTTAAAACCATGTATATCTTTATTTCCCAAAGACAATTCAACTCAATCCCAATCGCTTTTTTGTCTGTTTATCATTTTAAGCATATTTTAACACAGGCTTAACACCTAACAAACACTTTGTACTTTTTAAAACACTTTTCAAATAGGCTAAATCAAATCAAATCAAATGAATTTATATAACCCTTCGTACATCAGCTGATATCTCAAAGTGCTGTACAGAAACCCAGCCTAAAACCCCAAACAGCAAGCAATGCAGGTGTAGAAGCACGGTGGCTAGGAAAAACTCCCATTAAAGGACAAAACCTAGGAAGAAACCTAGAGAGGAACCAGGCTATGAGGGGTGGCCAGTCCTCTTCTGGCTGTGCCGGGTGGAGATTATAACAGAACATGGCCAAGATGTTCAAATGTTCATAAATGACCAGCATGGTCAAATAATAATAATCACAGTAGTTGTCGAGGGTGCAGCAAGTCAGCACCTCAGGAGTAAATGTCAGTTGGCTTTTCATAGCCGATCATTAAGAGTATCTGTACCACTCCTGCTGTCTCTAGAGAGTTGAAAACAGCAAGTCTGGGACAGGTAGCACGTCCGGTGAACAGGTCAGGATTCCATAGCCGCAGGCAGAACAGTTGAAACTGGAGCAGCAGCATGGCCAGGTGGACTGGGGACAGCAAGGAGTCATCATGCCAGGTAGTCCTGAGGCATGATCCTAGGGCTCAGGTCCTCCGAGAGAGAGAAAGAAAGAGAGAAAGAGAATTAGAGAGAGCATACTTAAATTCACACAGGACACCGGATAAGACAGGAGAAGTACTCCAGATATAACAAACTGACCCTAGCCCCCCGACACATAAACTACTGCAGCATAAATACTGGAGGCTGAGACAGGAGGGGTCAGGAGACACTGTGGCCCCATCCGATGATACCCCCAGACAGGGCCAAACAGGAAGGATATAACCCCACCCACTTTGCCAAAGCACAGCCCCCACACCACTAGAGGGATATATTCAACCACCAACTTACCATCATGAAACAAGGCCGAGTATAGCCCACAAAGATCTCCGCCACAGCACAAGCCAAGGGGGGGCGCCAACCCAGACAGGAAGATCACATCAGTGACTCAACCCACTCAAGTGACACCCCCTCCTAGGGATGGCATGAAAGAGCACCAGTAAGCCAGGGTAGCCTAGTGGTTAGAGCGTTGGACTAGTAACCGAAAGGTTGCAAGTTTATATCCCCGAGCTGACAAGGTACACATCTGTTGTTCTGCCCCTGAACAGGGGGCAGTTCCTAGGCCGTCATTGAAAATAAGAATTTGTTCTTAACTGACTTGCCTAGTTAAATAAAGGTTCAAGTTTTAAAAAACTCAGCCCCTGTAATAGGGAGAGAGGCAGAGAATCCCAGTGGAACCGGCCAGGCAGAAACAGCATGGGCGGTTTGTCTCTCCAGAGACTTTCTGTTCACCTGCACACTCCTGGGCCAGACTACACTCAATCATATGACCCACTGAAGAGATGAGTCTTCAATAAAGACTTAAAGGTTGAGACTGAGTCTGTGTCTCTCACATGGGTAGGCAGACCATTCCATAACAATTTAGCTCTATAGGAGAAAGCCCTGCCTCCAGCTGTTTGCTGAGAAATTCTAGGGACAATTAGGAGGCCTGTGTCTTGTGACCGTAGCGTACGTCGAGGTATGTACGGCAGGACCAAATCAGAGAGGTAGTTAGGAGCAAGCCCATGTAATGCTTTGTAGCAAGCCCATGAAATGCTTTGTAGGTTAGCAGTAACACCTTGAAATCCGCCCTTGCCTTGACAGGAAGCCAGTGGCTTCCACTGGAGTAATATGATCAATTTTTTTGGTTCTAGTCAAGATTCTAGCAGCCGTATTTAGCACTAGCTGAAGTTTATTTAGTGCTTTATCCGGGTAGCCGGAAAGTAGAGCATTGCAGTAGTCTAACCTAGAAGTAACAAAAATAAATGTTTCTGCATTATTTTCGGACAAAAAGTTTCTGATTTTTGCAATGTTACGTAGATGGAAAAAAGCTGTCCTTGAAACAGTCTTGATATGTTCGTCAAAAGAGAGATCGGGGTCCAGAGTAACGCCGAGGTCCTTCACTTTATTTGAGACGACTGTACAACCATTAAGATTAATTGTCAGATTCAACAGAAGATCTCTTTATTTCTTGGGACCTAGAACAAGCATCCTTGTTTTGTCCGAGTTTAAAAGTAGAAAGTTTGCCACCATCCACTTCCTTATGTCTGAAACACAGACTTCTAGCGAGGGCAATTTTGGGGCTTCACCATGTTTCATTGAAATGTACAGCTGTGTGTCAGTGAAAGTTAACATTATGTTTTCAAATGACATCCCCAAGAGGTAAAATATATAGTGAAAACAATAGTGGTCCTAAAACGGAACCTTGAGGAACAATTTATAGTTGATTTGTCAGAGGACAAACCATTCACAGAGACAAACTGATATCTTTCCGACAGTTAATATCTAAACCAGGCGAGAACTTGTCCGTGTAGACCAATTTGGGTTTCCAATCTCTCCAAAAGAATGTGGTGATCGATGGTATCAAAAGCAGCACTAAGCTCTAGGAGCACGAGGACAGATGCAGAGCCTCGGTCTGATGCCATTAAAAGGTTAAAAGGCTAGGCCCTGTTGTTACCTCATATCACAGCGATAATGCCTTGCATTGCAACTGGGAAGAAAACACTTACATTTGATCAAATTGCCATTGGCTCAACCATTGCTCAACTTATCCCAAGGCAAACATTTTGACTATATTAACCCATACAGCTATAAGGATGCACATTCATTCTAGGTTTAGTACCTCATATTGAAGCTTATAGAGACCCCAACTGATATATTGAACAATCTTAAAATGATCTACTTTGGTTTAGATACAAGCATCATGAAACCTTTTAGCATAATAAATTCATTTGACTTGAAAATCAGGTTTTTTGGACTTAACTTGCTTTTTCCATGTGGTTTCTTAGTTCACAGACTCCATGAAATGATGACCTCTTCCTAAATATTTGGTCAAATTATTAATTTTGTGTTTAATTTCCTAGAAACACGGGTGGCTCAACTTACCTCTTTGGCTCAACTTACCCCACTCTCCCCTACAATAACTTGGCTGGTAGATAGAGAACAACAGGTCCCTCCGCCACATTCCATATAACATATGTAGTAAGAACCGTAGTCTGCTCTGCTGTGGGTGAGGAAAGATACTGACATGGAACTATGATGTATTACAGTAGCTCTAATAGCTCTGGTCTAGGAGTCATTAACTACTGGATGACAGTTGATGTATTAGGTTTAGGAAGTAAAGCTTTCTCCGTGTTAGAGCTGAACAACATAAACAAGTGCTAACAACTGACACAAACATAGCAGTGCACGCAACCATGCATATTGAGAAACATTGACAAAAACCCTCTGAGAAAGAATTGAAATACGTGTTGCTGGGCCAAAACAGAATTATAACACAATGGATCGCAAAAATACTATGCAAGCATGGCAAATCTGAATCTCCATCTTGGATTCTATTCTAGACACAATCTGTTTGTGTGTGTGTGTGTCGCACGCGCAAGGTTGGGAAGTAACTGATTACATGTAATCTGATGACTTTTTAAATGTAATCAGTTACGTAACGTTACCAGCTAAATTATTGTAATCCAACACGAGACTTTTGAAAAACTCGATCATTATTACTTCTTGGATTACTTCTCGATTCAGAAAGGATGTTTGTGAAAAAATACATTGAGACCTTTCTATTTTCTCAATGACATTCAATGGCTTTTTTTTCTTTTTATGTTTATCTTTATTTAACTAGGCAAGTCAGTTAAGAACAAATTCTTATTTACAGTGATGGCCTACCAAAAGGCAAAAGGCCTCCTGAGGGGACGGGGGGCTATGATTATTAAAAATAAATACAATGTAAATATAGGACAAAACACACATCACAATAAGAGAGACAACACTACATAAAGAGAGACCTAAGACAACAACATAGCAAGGCAGCAACATATGACAACACAGCATGGTAGCAACATAACAACAACATGGTAGCACACAACATGGTAGCAGCACAAAAGTGTACAAACATTATTGGGCACAGACAACAGCACAAAGGGCAAGAAGGTAGAGACAACAATACATCACACAAAGCAGCCATAACCGTCAGTAAGAGTGTTCATGGTTGAGTCTTTGAATGAAGAGATGGAGATAAAACTGTCCAGTTTGAGTGTTTTTTGCAGCTCGTTCCTGTCACTAGCTGCAGTGAACTGAAAAGAGGAGCGACCCAGGGATATGTGTACTTTGGGGACCTTTAACAGAATGTGACTGTTGTATGTGGAGAATGAGGGCTGCAGTAGATATCTCAGAGAGGGGGGAGTGAGGCCTAAGAGGGTTTTATAAATAAGCATCAACCAGTGGGTCTTGCAACGGGTATACAGAGATGACCAGTTTACAGAGGAGTATAGAGTGCAGTGATGTGTCCTATAAGGAGCATTGGTGGCAAATCTGATGGCTGAATGGTAAAGAACATCTAGCCGCTCGAGAGCACCATTACCTGCCAATCTATAAATGATGTCTTCGTAATCTAGCTTGGGTAGGATGGTCATCTGAATCAGGGTTAGTTTGGCAGCTGGGGTGAAAGAGGAGCGATTACGATAGAGAAAACCAAGTCGAGATTTAACTTTAGCCTGCAGCTTTGATACGTGCTGAGAGAAGGACAGTGCACCGTATGGCCATACTCCCAAGTACTTGTATGAGGTGACTACCTCAAGCTCTAAACCCTCAGAGGTAGTAATCACACCTGTGGGATGAAGGACATTCTTCTTACCAAACCACATTACCTTTGTTTTGGAGGTGTTCAGAACAAGGTTAAGAGTAGAGAAAGCTTGTTGGACACTAAGAAAGCTTTGTTGTAGAGCATTTAACACAAAATCTGAGGAGGGGCCAGCTGAGTATAAGAGTGTATCATCTGCATATAAATGGATGAGAGAGCTTCCTACTGCCTGAGCTATGTTGTTGATGTAAATTGAGAAGAGCGTGGGGATTGAGACTTGGGGTACTCCCTTGGTGACAGGCAGTGGCTGAGACAGCAGATTTTCTGACTTTATACACTGCACTCTTTGAGAGAGGTAGTTAGAAAACCAGCCCAAAGACCTCTTAGAGACACCAATACTCCTTAGCCGACCCACAAGAATGGAATGGTCTACCGTATCAAAAGCTTTGGCCAAGTAAATAAAAATAGCAGCACAATATTGCTTAGAATCAAGGGCAATGGTGACATCATTGGTGACCTTGGTGACCTTTAAGGTTGCAATGGTGACCTTTAAGGTTGCAGTGACACATTCATAACCTAAGCGGAAACCAGATTGCATACCCGAGAGAATACTATAGAGATCAAGAAAGCCAGACAGTTGATTATTGACAGGTTTTTCCAACACTTTTGACAAACAGGGCAAAATAGAAATAGGCCCAAAACAGTTAGGATCAGCTTAAACTCCCCTTTTAAATAAAGGACGAACCGTGGCTGCTTTCCAAGCAATGGGAACCTCCCCAGAAAGGAGAGACAGGCTTGGCAATGTTAGGGGCAGCAACCTTAAAGTAGAAAGGGTTTTTTGGGGTCAGGTTTAAGGAGCTCCTTTCGCACCTCGGACTCAGTGACTGCCTGCAGGGAGAAACTTTGCAGCGGGGCTGGGGGAAAAGAGGGAGAAGCATCGGGGATAGTCACATTAGAAGGGGTGGGAGATGAGGAAATGTTGGACGGGCAGGGAGACATGGCTGAGTCAAATAGGAATCCTGACTTAATGAAGTGGTGATTAAAGAGCTCAGCCATGTGCTTCTTGTCAGTAACAACCACATCCTAAACATTAAGAGACATGGGCAGCTGTGAGGAAGAAGGTTTATTCTCCTGGTCTTTAACCGTTTTCCAGAATGTCTTGCGGTTAGACCCACAGAGAGAGAACTGCTCCTTAAATTAACTAACTTTGGCCTTCTGGATAGCCTGAGTGCACTTATTTCTAATTTACCTGAACGATAGCCAGTCAACCTGAGTATGTGTGTGCCGAGCCTTTCGTCAAATGCAATTCCTGAGGTGGAGTGTAACTGCAAGATCATGGTCGAACCAGGGGTTGAATCTGTTTTTAATTCTAATTTTATTTGTGGGGGCGTGTTTGTTAACAATACCACTGAAAATATAAAAAAAGAAGGTCCAAGCATCTTCCTTTTTATCTTCTTCTAATGCCTCTTAAGGGGAAAGTAACTGGAAGTAATCAGATTACGTTACTGAGTTTTGGTAATCCAAAAATTACATTAGAGATTACAACACAGACATTGACGCATGTACACAAGCAATGCCTCCACCTCCTTTCCAAACACATTACTATTGAAATAGCATGAATCAATGTGGATTTTTAACTGATACCTGAATGTAGACTTTTGAGTCACGCGTAAAGAGAGAGGAGCATGTTGCTGTTAATTCTAGCTCCTACTTATAATATTTTATCTTACTCACCATGCAGCAACATGGTATTTGGTATTTTATTAGTATCCCCATTAGCTGTTGCAAAAGCAGCAGCTACTTTTCCTGGGGTCCACACAAAACATAAAAAATAATACAGAATGACATAATACAGAACATCAATAGACAAGAACAGCTCAAGGACAGAACTACATAAAAAAATGTAAAGGCACAAGTAGATATCAACGCATACACACAAACTATCTAGGTCAAAAAGGGGAGAGGCGTTGTGCCGCGAGGTGTTGCTTTATCAGTTTTTTTTAACCGGATTGACTGTTTATTTGAGCAATATGACATGGAAGGAAGTTCCATGCAATAAGGGCTCTATATAATACTGTAAGTTTTCTTGAATTTGTTCTGGATTTGGGGACTGTGAAAGACCCCTAGTGGCATGTCTGGCGGGACCAGTGTGTGTGTCAGAGCTGTGTGTAAGTTGACTATGCAAACAATTTGGGATTTTCAACACAGGGTTTTTATTATAAAAAGTAGAAGTGATGCAGTCAGTCTCTCCTCAACTCTTATCCAAGAGAGACTGGCATGCAAAGTATTTATGTCAGCCCTCTGATTACAATTAAGAGCAAAACTTGCCGCTCTGTTCTGGGCCAGTTGCGGCTTAACTCTTTCCTTGCAGCACTGGACCACACGACTGGACAACAATCAAGATCAGACAAAACTAGAGCCTGCAGAACTTACTTTTTGGAGTGTGGTGTCAAAAAAGCAGAGCATCTCTTTATTACGGCCAGACTTCTCCCCATCTTTACAACCATTGAATCTGTATTTTTTGACCATGACAGTTTACAAGCTAAGGTAATGCCAAGTAATTTAGTTTCCTCAACTTGTTCAACAACCACACCATTCATTACCAGATTCAGCTGAGGTCTAGAACCCAAGGAATCATTTGTACCAAATACAATGCTCTTAGTTTTAGAGAAATTCAGGACCAGTTTATTACTGGCCACCCATTCAAAAACAGACTGCATTTCTTTGTTAAGGGTTTCAGTGACTTCATTAGCTGTGGTTGCTGATGCGTATATGGTTGAATCATCAGCATACATGGACACACATGCTTTGTTTAATGCCAGTGGCAGGTCATTGGTCAAAATAAGAGTAGAAGGCCTAGAGAGCTGCCCTGAGGTACACCACACTTTACATGTTTGAAATTAGAAAAGCTTCCATTAAAGAAAACCCTCTGAGTTCTATCAGATTACCATATTGTGGATTCAGAGCTGAGGTTGAAAAACCACAACACGTTTTTTCAACAACCGGTTATGGTCAATAATATCAAAGGCTGCACTGAAATCTAACAGTACAGCTCCCACAATCTTATTATCATTTTCTTTTCAACCAATAATCAGTCATTTGTGTCAGTGCGGTACATGTTGAGTGGCGTCTGAGCAATGTCCTGTTAGGGGGAAATATTCACTATGCCACACTTTGACTCATACAGTAAGATCATAAGGTCATTTTGGATGTATACATTTCTCCCAACAATCTCATCTAGCTAGCATAATTCCCTGTGCATTTACTTACATTGCATATTATACATTGGGCCATATGGTTTTCCACTTGCAGGGGACTTTGATGGGCTCTAATACACAGAAGAGTGTGAGCAGGTCTGTGAAAGTTTACTCTAACAGCTACCTCAGTGAGAAAGGAAGGACGTGACAGAGGAGAGCCAGCTGGGAGGACTATGCCAAACAGGATGTAGACAGCAGAGTGTGGCTGTGGCGGAGGACAGGAAGCAGCTAGAAGTAAATGAGAGCAGCAGGCTCATAGAGAGATGACATCAACCTTTGACCCCCAGCTCTGAGAGGTTCTGTGATAGTTATGGTTCAAGATCGCAGCAGAGGTGTTGAGACTTTTTGATTATACTGTGCAAGAATTGGGTCTAAATCTGAAGTCTCCATCTGGTGGTCCATTTGTCCATTTGCATGCTCTGATCTACATGTGCCCCCCTGGCAGTGGTGGAAAAAATACTAAATTGTCATGCTTGAGCAAAAGTAAATACTACTTGAGTAAAAGTCTAAAAGTATTTGGTTTTAAATATACATAAGTACAAAAGTAAAAGTATAAATAATTTCAATTTTCTCATATTATGCAAACCAAACAGTTTAACGGATAGCCAGGGGCACACTCCAACACTCAGACATAATTTACAAACAAAGCATTTGTGTTTAGTGAGTCCGCCAGATCAGAGCCAGTAGCAATGACCAGTGATGTTCTCTTGATAAGTGTGTGAATTGGACCATTTTCCTGTCAAAATGTAACGAGTACTTTTGGGTGTCAGGGAAAATGTATGGAGTAAGAAGTGCATTGTTTTATTTATTAAACCATTATTTAACTAGGCTGGGGTGGTGTAGTGCTGGGGTGGTGTAGTGGGGGAGGGAAGTGGTGTCTAGTGTTCTATTTTACTTACTTAAACGAACAGGAGTAATGAAGAGAATTTCATATACGTAGGCTATGACTGGCCTCACACTCCAGTATAGCAGGTGGCGGTGAATTCACCTTAAAAGTTGGATGTGATCCGCCTAACCCAATTACAAAGAAGAAAAGATCAGAATTGAGCTGCCTGAGTAAACACCGCCCAACGGTTCTAAGTTTACTTATACATCTCAAACCTCTACAGTAAATTGTGTTTATGTGGGGTGTATTCATTAAGTCAATTATGTTGCAAAACGTTTCTTAAACAGAAGCAAATTGAACTAAACTGGGCGGGACCTACCTGAATTTGTCCATTAGAAACTCTTGGACTAATGATCACACCCGTGTTTAATTGTTTCTCTTAGCCAAACTCTAATTATGTGGCTAATTGACAGCTGATTTTTAACCCTGGTAATTAGGTCTCCTGACATTTTAAATAGGTGTGCCCAAATATTTGTCAGTAGGATGTCTTTTAACCTAGGTGAGCCACAGTTTTAAGTTGCCAATGTAGTTATGGATAAAATAAATATGATGCCTTTGAATTTTTTAAAATTTTTATATTTGTTTTTAAAGTCTTAAGGGTTAAGCCAGCTCTTTCACTGTTTTCTATACTTTGGTTAGCTTCTATGTAACTTAAATGTATAGATGGTCAATACAATATGCAACAGAACAAACCAATGTTTTCTTGCCTTATCTGAAACGATATCACTCTCCCTGTAGGAACAGCAATGGCAAACAAAGGTCCCTCCTACGGTCTGAGCCGTGAGGTACAGAGTAAAATCGATAAAAAGTATGACCAGGATCTGGAAGAGAGGTTGACTGAGTGGATCATTGCCCAGTGTGGCGTTGGAGTGGGCCAACCTGAGGCAGGCAAGACCGGCTGGCAGAACTGGCTCAAGGACGGATGTGTGAGTGCCTGTGTGACTGGGAGACAAAATCTAAGACAGTCTTGCACAGGTAGTACATTTCTCACACCTCTCGCTCTCTTCAGGTGCTGTGTGAACTGATCAACAGCTTGTCCAGTGGGAACAAGCCCATCAGGAAGATCCAGAGCTCAGGCATGGCCTTCAAACAGATGGAGCAAATCTCACAATTCCTCAATGCGGCTGAGAAGTATGGTATCACCAAGACTGACATGTTCCAGACAGTTGACCTCTGGGAGGGTACGTCCAGCCAGCTGCGATCAGCTGTGCGCGCGCACACACACCACTTCTCGGCTCGGCTCAACTAGCATGCTATACAGATGGATATGTTTAAAAATGTTATTGTTACTTAGTCACCCTGTCTAGTCATGAATGCTACATTCACTGTTCTGCTATACAGTAGCTGAACTTATTAAACATATCTGATGTGCAGTACTGTGTATTAATTGTCTGTAGGGAAAGACCTGGCTGCTGTCCAGAGGACCCTGATGACCCTGGGAAGTCTGGCTGTCACCAGGGACGATGGGACTTACCGCGGCGACCCCAACTGGTTCCATAAGTAAGTTGGCGCCTCTGTCCTTTTCTCTGTAGAAACAGTACTGTTACAGAGTTTGTAGTTCTGCATACTCCCATTTAGGTAAAGGGTAACATTTGATTAAAATGATGGACATGACTTTGTCTGTGCAGGAAGTCAGTGGAGAACAAACGCGAGTTCTCAGAGGACCAGCTGAATGAGGGAAGGAGTGTCATCGGCCTGCAGATGGGCACCAACAAGGGGGCATCTCAGGCTGGCATGACAGGATACGGGCGACCTAGGCAGATCCTGAACAACAACCCCTAAAACATGACAACGCTCAGTCACCCTACACCTGAGTACGCTCCCTTTCTCAGCCAATCACTTTAGACTGAAACGCTATGTCTTAACTTGAACAAACAGGAGTGACCTGAACTTCCAAGACCGAACTGGACCAAAGAACTCCTACTCACTGCACAGATGCACACAATCATAACGAAACATGGTGACCAAAGTCTGTACAATCATGTTTTGTTCAAAATGTTGAACAATGGACACGGTGACATAGCAATGGGAAACGGTCCATTTAGATACTGCTTAAACTGCACTCCGTTTGGTAATACGTTGGGAAAAGATGTTGCCAGAATATGCTGCGATAATGGGAAAGATGCAGTAAGATGTCCTTTCCAGAGCTCAGTATTTTTGTATATTATATATTGATTATGAAATAAAGTTCAGTTTAATTTTAAATTCTGTGTTTAATGTCTTATTGATATTGAGTGCCAGTATAAGGTTAGTTTTAACAGGCAGGGACAGAACAAGAAACCTCCCGAGGGATCCAGTGGAGGTGTGACACCTCTCTCGCCTGCCAACGGTTTGTTCAGCTTGAGTGCCCACTGAACTGCTCAATATGAGGTTAGGCAGTAACTGGCTGGGGGGGACAATAGCTATGAGGAGACTTCTAGGGTGAGATGTAGGAGTGTGATAGTGCTCTCACCACTGTGGTACAGTGTCTGGAATCAGAACATTTACCTGAAAAGGTCTGCTCACACCAGGGAGAGGTATCACTTTTCATTCTTAGATGGCATACAGACAGTAACTCAAGTGAGGGGAATGGTCTCACCTACTCTGACCAGCTAAACAAGTGAGTCATCAACTCTGACATGGCTGGAGACCCACAAACAGTAACTGGATCAACTTGCAGCTAAAAATGGGGGAGCTGTCTAACTAAACTAATAATCCATTAATCACAATACAATAGTAAAGGATTTTTATTTTATTTCACCTTTAACTAGGCAAGTCGGTCAAGAACGTTCTTATTTACAATGACAGCCTACCCACTAAAACCATGTAACCCCTGAATAGAATGACGCTATGCCCTCGTAGACACCTTGTTTTCAGCCAAAATATACACACTTTGACATGTTTACCATAGGAACACGAGGCATAACGGTCTGACTGATTTCCCTCTCGCTGTGGTTGAATAATGTTTGTGTGAACTAACGGAGCAGGGGTAAAAAGACACCTGAATGGAGTCCCCACATTTGTTTTTAATGGTAAACAAGCTAGTTTGAAAATACTGTATTCCTGAAAAACGGAAACATGTCCTGATGCTCTCTGACTGCGGCAAAGTTCTGAAGACTGTTTGGCTTCTCCTGGCTCTCTGTCAAGTCAGCAACATTTACACTGGCCTCACGCTCCTGCCTCACAGTTCATACGGAGGGCACTATATACGGAGGGCACTATGGTGGGGTCCTGGGAAGATATTAGGAGAGGTGGGATGGAGGTGGGGTCCTCTACAGCTGTAAGGAGTTAGGATTTTAAAAAGGTGGGAAGTGTATGTTGATAAGTCTGTACTTGAAGAGGGAGAGGTCTGGGTGGGGTGTAGGAAGCTTATATTATGACCTAGTTAAGGACAGTATTTACGATATCAGCGTCTCTCACACACCCTCGCAGCCATGACATCATCAGATATGGCTTGGTCACCAGGGAAACAGCAAACAACAGAAAGCAAAGCAGTCAGTGTCAGCTCCTCTACATCTCATATCTTCCTTCCTGCCTCCCCTCCTTCCTTTCTCCTGTCTGGTGATCACTAAACAGCATTTATTTTAGCCTATCACAGCAGAGCACCTATGAACCCCCCATGTATTTTAAACCATTGTATTGAAGGGGTACGGTTTTCAAATGTTGTTCAGGTCACATTTATGAACCAGTCGTCTCCTCCCTATTATGGTGTTGGTGTCTACCTACACAGTAAATTTGAAAGTGTTAAATCAACACTTTAAGTGTTACATTTAACACTGTCAGCGAGTACATATGGTCCCACTCTACACAGAGTAAAAAGTACACTGATCAAAGTGTTACATTTCTAGTGTTTTAACACAGAGGAGTGCAAAAAGTTAACACTGCACTACACTGGCCGGTGTTGATCAAAATGAACACTGAGGTATTCAACACTTTAAGTGTTATAGTGACACTATTCGAGTATTAAGAGTAAAAATGTGTTTACTCTATTCAGTGTTAATGTATTTACTCTTCCCCCATGTAAATGGAAATTAGATTTTATAAAGGCACTAGGAATTTCACAATAAACTCAATCAAAGCTGTTTCAAGATTCAAATATGTTCATTATGACCAAACCATAAGTCCCAGCCCTGGCTTAAACTGTTGTCAAGTGAGAGTAGAATCTAGTCAAAATAATCCCTTGCTCCATATGACATGAGCAAATCAATAAGTTTGTTGGAAAATACTGACATTTACATTAAAAACAAATATGTTTTTCACAACCTAACCATAAGTATCAGCCCTGGCTTAAACTGTTATCAAGTGACAGGTGGGGGCAATGTAGTCAAAAAAATCCCTTGCTCCATTTGACATGAGCAAATCAAAAGGTTTGTGGTACATGATGTCATTTACATGAAATACCTTGCATGGTGGACTTGGCTTCAAAACAACTTCAAATGCATGCAAATGATCAACAAAACATAAGATTTCAAGAGCTGACCTAACCAAAAAAACATTTTCCTCTTTCAGAACAATAGCCTTAATTTGGTAAAATACTGGCATTTCAATGACTACTTCACCACATATGGCCAAATCAAGACGATATTCTGTACCATGGTGCTTAACCCATTTAACTGACAAAACATTTGTGTGCACTGAGACATTCAACTTGGTAGCAATCTCATGGCTTTCATTCAGGTCATTGAGCCTTGACATCTTTCCTGGACCTATAGCTAGTCTATCCTTGACATGTAGCTTGTCTACCCTGGACCTATAGCTAGTCTACCCTGGCTGATAGCTAGTCCATCCTGGACCTATAGCTAGTCTACCCTGGCTGAACGCTTCCCAATTATATGCCATGTCATTTTGTTGTTTCTTGGCTAAGGTCATATTGAAATTCTTAAAACTCTTCAGTTGCTTTTTAAAGAAATTATGTTTTGCCTCGTAGCGCATACAACAAGGATAATGTATCATGAAGTGGTGTTTCGGTAACCATCAGCATTCGTGTCAGCTCCATCATCCCTCAGCTCCCTCATCAACTTCAGATTCTGCCTTGCTTAGGGTCTTGCTTAGAAGGATGATATTTTGCTTGAATGTAGTTGGCCACCTCTACAAAAACTTGACTGACGTTACCTCTCCAAACAGCAGCACAAAATCATGTTCAATCTGAAATAAATAAGACAAAAACATTCCACTTTAACCTCCAAAACAGAGTTTGAGTAAATCCCCAGCCTACACATTCATTGAACTACTATTACTGGTCAACTTGAACTGGCATCTGGACATTAAACTAAATTTATACAACTTAAACCTGTTTTAAAAAAAGTCATTCACATCAAACCCTTCACATCAAGAAAGCGTGGAAATTCGGTTAGGATGGTGGAGCATTTACTCGGGTCGTAGGTCATCTTCCTGTACTCAAAGGTCAATTTCATCTTCTGTAAGATAAATGGCCTTCATAAGATAAATGGCCTCTCTGCACTGGTCTTCCCTCAGGGTAGCCAAAGTGGATGGACTGGACTCCCTCTAAGTAGTTGGCCCTCCAGAGTATAGTTGAGTGGGCCGTTTCTCTGATGAAGCCAAATTCCTCTGAATGGTTTTGATTCTATACGAGAAGTACCCTTCTCCACTATTAGGGTCGTAGGAATGTTCCTTATGAAAATTAACATGGTTACTAATCTTGAAAGAAAAAACAAATAATCAAGTCCCAGTTGCTCAGATAGACGAATTAAAAGCAGATGCCCTTTATCAGTTGTAATGTGTACTTACATATCCATTTGTCGTGTAGGAATCCTTCAGGTATGGGAACAAGGAGATGATGCCTTGTGCAAATGTTTCTCTCACGCGGTGGTGATGTCCTGACAAGAATATAATGTTATGTTTAGGCGGCAATCAGAATCTCCACAAGCAGCATTGGTCCCCAGTCAGCTTAATCGAGTTTGATACAAGAAAAATCTTCTACCAATAGCAGTGGATGGTCATCAGTAGCCTAACCAATTATGTGACTGAGACACTAACACAGTAGTCATTTTTAACATTCAGCAGATATGGGAGCAAGTAACACTCAACAATTTTCATTATGAATCCTTCCTTTAAACTCACCCATGAGTCACCGTCATCGCCGAAACAAGAATGTCTGGTGCAGTCAGTTAGTTTTGGAGTATTCCTTGATGACAACCTCTCCACCAGGCTTTTGCTTCAGTATGCTCTCTATTAGTTGTAAAAAAAAAAAAAACAGCAGTGAAAAATCCATTTGATGCCACTTGAATTGAAGAATAAATTACAAACGTAAATGTTTTGCTTCGTCATCATATCTTTGACGCTTTCGTGAGGGGCTTCCATCCTCGCTCAATATGATCGTATCAACTGACTCATGGTCTGAACCACCCATCACAGTACTGCCAGAGACATCTTAAATACACAAAGATGTCAATACAGGCATGTCAAATGTATGGTTATATTGAAAGTGATGCCACAAGTAACCAAGACTTGAAAACCAGCACATACCTTTAGCATCATTGGTCAGCGTGAGCTTGAAAACACCAAGGTCTGGCCGTGTCACCACCTCCTCATAATATAATATATAATATAATCAACTTCAGTTCCAGACCCATCACACAGATTTGCCTCTGAAACTAGTAAATGGGATCTCAAATTTCAGGAAAGCTGTGACAAACATTAAAACAACCTACAAATAGAACTCCAATCGTAATGGCAAGCGTAATCAGACTGACTGGTATGAAAACAATACATTTATTTCCAATCACAAATTAAAAGTATACCTCCAATCAAAAGATTTTCAAGTGTCAGGTCAATGATCTTCTCATATTTTCGTTCACCATTGAATTTCACCCTGATCAGCATGACGAGGTCTGAAAGCAGTTAATGGTAGGAGATAAGGCCAACATGGATGAAAAAGCATTACATTTGTATTTCAATCATGACACATTATATAAGGATGACTACAAACATTTTCACCAATACTCCTTCCTGCAATGCTAATTTCAAAGTATATTATGAAAATATTGGATCATGACCACAACTTGTCTGATATTACTTGAAGCAGGTCCCAAACTACAGCAGACTATTCAACTCAAATCCACTGTCCCGAAATATTGACAGCCTAATTAGTCCAGTAAAATACACTGAGAATTCCAGCTATATTATGTTGTCATGTTCTAGGAGCAGTCTTAAAAGCCTGCCAAAATCAACTGGTGCTAAAGCGATAAGGTCCACGACAATCTTCTCTCTTCGGGATGTTTATTGTATTTAAGCAATAATACCCAAGCGGATGTGGTATATAGCCAATATACCACGGCTACGGGCTGTTCTTATGCACGACGCATCACGGAGTGCCTGGATACAGCCCTTAGCAAGGATATATTGACCATATACCACAAACCCCCAAGGTGCCTTATTGCTATTATAAACTGGTTACCAACGTAATTAGAGCAATAAAAATACATGTTTTGTCATATCAGTCAGCCAATCAGCATTCAGGGTTCGAACCACCCAGTTTATAAAACACTTTAGTTGTTGTTTATCTCCAGTACAGATCACATGTAGGTGTCGATACAGGGGCCATACAAGAGAACTGACAAACCAACAGACAAAAAAAACATAATTTACAACATCATGACAATTGGAACATACAGCTGTCAGTCATGTAGGGATTAAAGGAGGCGGGACATACTGCTTCTGTGGCAAAACAGTATTTACCAGTTGTCTGTCTGTGCAGATGGTCATTTTGGTGGTAGTAATGTGAGAATATTTACAGGAAAGTATAATTACATTCACTTTTCAAAACGATGGTAGTGCGTTCAGATTTCTATCATCTGAAGCATGCGCACAATATTTAAAAAACATGCCGAGATTGTGCACGTATTTACCCGCGCTTGCTTCGGGTGATCGAAATCGGAACACACTACCAGCGCTTTGAAAAGTGTTAGGGCAGACCCCAATTATTCGATTTGTTTGCTGTTGATCGACCGAGATTGTTTTATTTGCAGTGCCACTAGAGATTCTTGGTTCGAGTCCAGGCTCTGTCGCAGCTGACCGCGACTGGGAGACCCATGGGGCGGCACACAATTGACCCAGCGTCGTCCGGGTTAGGGGAGGGTTTGGCAGGTAGGGATGTCCTTGTCCCATCGCGCACTAGCGACTCCTGTGGCGGGCCGGGCGCAGTGCATGCTGACACGGTCGCCAGGTGCACAGTGTTTCTTCCGACACATTGGTACGGCTGGCTTCCGGGTTAAGTAGACCTTGTGTCAAGTAGCAGTGCGGCTTGGTTGGGTTGTGTTTCGGGGACGCATGGCTCTCGACCTTAAATATGAGTAGGTGTGTCCAAACTTTTGACTGGTACTGTATATTTGCGCCCATCTCAGTAAACTAATCCATTGCGGAGGCGTAGACTACAATGTGGTCGGAGGCTCCATATGAAGGGTGGGAAGCCTCCAGAAACGTGTAGAGGACAAATCTAGCTCTGTACCACATCGCCATGTGCCTCCCAAATGTTGTAACAATGCAGAGCAGGGTTGCCAGGTCAAGCTAAATAAAATGTGCCCAATGACCATTCAAAACCCGCCCAAAAGGCCTGAAAACTAGCCCAATTTGTTTTTGTCACAGCAAGAGAAGAGTTGCCGTATATATCCAATAAAGCCTTTTTCCATAACGTTATCGAGCCAATTAAGAAGGAATATCATAGTAACGACGTTAGAAGCTAAATTCGAGTTTCCTCAAAATAATAATTATTGCAAGCTATTACATGGCGCCCTTATTAAACTCGCCAGAGCATTCAATTGATGTCGATTTAACTTGTTTAAGCAATAAGGCTACAACAACAATAAACTGAAGTTATAGGCTATTTATTAAATTAGTTTGCCAGCTCCCGGTAGGCTACGCAAGTGGCACAAATTGATTTGCTAGGACTCCAGTGATATCATTTCAACATATTTATTGTATCAAATGGTAGCCTACATATACATTAATAGGCTACTTGATCACCAACCGAGGCAAATGTAAAATACTCCACATTTAGCCTAATGCCAGTGTCATTGAGGACTTAAAAATAACCACGCCAGGGAGTTCCATAATTTCCATTAAAAATGTCCACTCGAAAGCCCTAGACGCGAGCTTGATACCGTTTTCTTTAAGCGGTCAACATTAGAATGCAGTTTAAACCCCCATGAGCGGATTTATGTAATGTGCTCTGGTGGTGCGCTCAAAGTCGATTTCCACTGCTTTGTCTACATTATTTATTGATGTTTTATTTTATCTTAACAAGTCAGTTAAGAACAAATTCTTATTTTCAATGACGGCCTAGGAACAATGGGTTAACTGCCTTGTTCAGGGGCAGAACGACAGATTTTGTACCTTGTCAGCTCCGTTACCTTTCGGTTACTAGTCCAACGCTCTAACCACTAGGCTACGCTGCCGCCCCAACTGTGCATCAGTTCTAGAGTATTAATATGTTTAATATAAATGTTTTAGGAAATAGGTGTCTCCATAATGACAATGTAAATAGCCTACCTACAACTGGTAAAAAGTAGTCAACGTGCGTGCTTGCTGCTCTCTTTCTTCTCGCTCACGTGACTCAGCCAATAACTGTAGAACACACGCACAAACACACACATACATTCTCCGGCCCTCCCTCCCACTCCACACCCTCAATTCAATTTAAGGGGCTTTATTGGCATGGGAAACATATGTTTACATTGCCAAACTAAGTGAAATAGGTAATAAACAAAAGTGAAATAAACAATGAAACATTTACGGTAAACATTACACTTGCAAAAGTTCCAAAATAATGAATACATTTCAAATCTCATATTATGTCTCTATACAGTGTTGTAATGATGTGCAGATAGTAGTATGAAAGGGGAAAAGTACAAAAGGGAAGATAAATCAAGATAAATATAGGTTGTATTTACAATGGTGTTTGTTCTTCACTGGTTGCCCTTTTCTTTTGGCAACAGGTCACAAATCTTTCTGCTGTGATTGCACACGGTGATATTTCACACAATAGATATGCAAGTTTATCAAAATTGGATTTGTTTTCAAATTCTTTCTGGGTCTGTAATCTGAGGGAAATATGTGTCTCTAATATGGTCATACATTTGGCAGGAGGTTAGGAAGTCCCCCCCCCCCCCCCCACTTTGTTTTTACACTGCTGCTACACACTGTTTATTATCTATGCATAGTCACTTTACACATTACCTTGACTAACCTGTACCCCCGAACATTGACTCGGTACCGGTACCCCCTGTATATAGCTGTATATATCGATATTGTTATGTACATTTATTGTTAATATTTTATTAACTCTATTTATTGAACTGTATTGTTGGTTAAGGGCTTGTAAGTAAGCATTTCATGGTAAGGTCTACAGTACACCTGTTGTATTCGGCACATGTAACAAATACAATTTGATTTGATTTACCTTCGGTGGCCTTTCTCAGTAGTCAAAGATTTCCTTCATTTTGGATCAGTCACAGTGGTCAGGTATTCTGCCACTGTGTACTCTCTGTTCAGGGCCAAATAGCTCCGTTTTTTTGTAAATTATTTCCAATGTCTCAAGTAATTATCTTTTTGTTTTCTCATGATTTGGTTGGGTCAAATTGGGTTGCTGTCCTGGGGCTCTGTGGGGTCTTTTTTGTGTTTGTGAACAGAGCCCAGGACCAGCTTGCTTAGGGGGCTCCTCTCCAGGTTTATTTCTCTGTGTGTGATGGCTTTGTTAAGGAAGGTTTGGGAATTGCTTCCCTTAAGGTGGTTGTAGAATTTAACGGCTCTTTTCTGGATTTTGATAATTAGCGGGCCTAATTCTTCTCTGCGTGCATTATTTTGTGTTTTACGTGAAATGTATATATATTTTTTTAAGAGAAATGCCTTGGCGGCCGCGGTGCAACTTTGGAATAGTCCAAAAACCCGCGACCAATACATTTTAACCCGCGACATTGTTTTCAAAGTTGTCCAAAGACAGGAAAATCACGAACATGGCAACACTGCTGCGCTGCGTGAGCTTACCCGGAAGTGTATGTCAGCAAACGTGTAATGTTTATAATTTTCTAACGTGGTTTGTCGATGAGGTAACACACAACTCAACATCTTCATTTACCGTTTTTGATTACTAATAATGCACCTTGTCATTTAAGCTTCAGTTTCCCAACACGTTTACCGCTGTTTAATTCCAATTTCTAGTCATAGAAACTAGCTAACTAACGTTATGGACTGGGGATTGGCGCTCGAGGAGGACATGGCGCGGTAAGACCGGTGACTGTTATCTTGGGAGCTTGTGTTTTGTTATGTGGAGTGGGTGATTACACGCTGTTATATTAGTTGAGTACGCCTACCTAACGAATTATTTACCCTAGCAAAAACAATTCTGTCCCCCCCCAGCGAAACCTCCGCCACGGGAAACCCTGAGCAGCAATACAACCCCTGGTCCAACCAGTCCAACCCATGGTCAGATCCAGGCTGCACCTCGGGATCTATAGGGGAGCTGGAAAAGCTGGCCTCAGGGGATGGACATCATGGCACTCACTCGAAGAAGCAAGGCGTCCAGGTAGAATGAGTTTGTATAGGACAGCAGTAATTTCCCAGACAATTGTGGGCATGTGACAGAAAGTCATCTTATGTGTTGTCTCTTGCAGACGGATGCCTGGACAGCAGACAAAGATGTTAACACAGATCAGGATTGGGAGTCACTGATGGTAATGTGTTCACTCTGGGGGCATGACTGGGGTATGGTGAATCAGTGTAGTAACTCACACACAATATATATATATATATCTGTTCATGCGCATGACACAAGTTAACCTCTTTCATTCTTATTCTGTGGTTACATTTTCCCCTCTTTCTCCAACATTTCCTCCTTCCCTTCCTATTTATTTCTTTCACTCTCTCTTTCTCTCTCTCTCTCTCTCTCTCTAGCGGTCAGTGGATGAGTACAGCACTCACCTGGCCCTGCAATATGAGGAGCTGATGAAGCAGCAGCAGGAGGAGGAGGCTGATCATGGCAACCTCGTAGACAGCCTGGTTCAGAAAAAAGATGAAGGGATCCACCAGCAGCAGGTCTGTGTTCAAACACACATCTCTGCTGTAGGCTACGTATAGGCCTACTTGTCTTTTCATCAGCTTGAGATGTTGTACATCTTTGGTCTAATTAACTGCTAGTGACAATATTTTCAGATGCTGCTGGACAAAATCGAGTCTCTGCGTGTGAAGCTTCAGCTGAACTGCTGCAAGACCACCCGCAAGAACTTTGCAGTCAAGAAGCAAGACCTCAGCGCGGAGAAAATCAAAATGGAGGAGGAGAGGAACAGGTAGAGATATTGAGAAGAAGGTGGAAAAGGAGAAATTGGGGAAAACCCTTTGAGGTGTGGGACAGACGGTAGGCTAGGTGGTGGCCACCAACAGAACTGTGACAAGATATCCTGTCAGTCAGCCATGTTCCTCTGTCTGTCCCTCTACCAGACTGTCTCAGGAGCTGAAGGAGACCACCAGGAAGCTGGCTTTGCTGATAGAGGAGCAGAACCTGGAAAAGTAAGACTACTGAGCCACACTCCTACACTTCACCTAACCATAAACAACGTATCATATACATTATCATGCTACACAACACATCTTGTCCACAATATAATGCTATACAACACACCTACTGTGCTCATCTATAGGCTTATGTGGGAGCGGGAGCTAGCAGACTTGAACACTGAGATGGAGCGGCTACAGAAAGAGTCAGAGGAGGCCACCCAGACAGCTCTACGGGATGAGGTCAGTCTCTGTCCATATTTATCATCTCTACATCAGTCAACCATCACAACCCTATGACACTGAATGTTCACTCTGATTCACCTATCCACATGGCGCCATGGAGTTTGATTTGAAGACAGTCAGGGATTAACCCTGATTTGTATTCTGATTTATGTTCAACAGATTGCAGCTCTGGAAATGCAGAGAGATGTGACCATGTCTGAGGTGGACGACTGGCTGAAAGAGGCTGACCAATACATCAACACACTTAGGTACTATACTGAGCATGACCCTATGACTGAAGCTGGATGTAGCCTACATATTGTAGCTTCTTCCATAAAGGCTGTGCTTCAGTGATTGGTGTTTTCTCTGTCTGCAGATTTGACCCCTCTCAGCAGCACATGCAACAAAGGCTGGAGTGGGAGAACAATGTGGCTGTTGTTCACAGCAGTTTGGCGGGACTGCAGGTGAGGGACAAGAGGGATGGTAGAACACTGCTTCTCACTGGATAAATGTAGGCTTTAAGAACATGACTAGTGGGGACTTTATTATTGTCTCTCTCTCTCTCACTCTCAGAATCAGTTCAAGGAGCACCTTCACCTGCTGCAAAAGGGCCAACCGATGGAAAGCCTCCCTGGAGTCACATTACCACACTTACCCCAAGTCCCCACGGTCTGTGTGTGATACATGTGTGTAGTTGATTCTGACGAAGACAGTCGATGCCAGTGATTAATGTGAATACAGTATCTGTTGTTAATGGAACCATTCCTCTGCAGGTGGACTTGGTGATGAGTCCGATGATGTACGCTCCACCCCTCCCCCCTTTTCAAAATTTCCAGATGGGCCCTCCTAACGCCGTGGGGATGCCCTTCCAACCCCAGCAGCACCACCCAGCTGCCTTCATAGCCCCAGCCAGATTAACTCCCCCACCTGTCCCCTCCTCTACTCCCCCTACCTCTGCTTTACCGCTCCACCCAGCCACCCCACCTGTTTCCCTGCCCACCACCGTGGCCTCCGCCCAGCCCCTGCCTTTCAGTAACCCTCCTGCTGCTGGCAAACTGGACAACCTGCTGAAGCGACTGGGGGACATATTTCCACAGTGCAACAGGTGAGCTGTCTGTCACTTACTCTGAATTTACTAGTCAGTAAAAGATCTTGCAGACTACAATAAATAAATATTGATTCTAGTCTCATTCTTTCCATTTACCTTCGTCTCTTTCTACTCTCCGTCCCTCTCTCTCTCTCCAGAACTCAACTCATGTCAGTGCTGCAGCAGATTAAGAATTCCCGTGGCACCATGGCTGGCATGTCTATGGACGAGGTCACACAGCAGGTGGCACAGAGACTGGCACAGAGTGAGAAACCGGTAAAACAATCACACAAACTCACACTGAGACACATACACACTAAGTGTGCACACACACCAACACAGTCTAAACCTTAATCTAACCTTTATCCTCCACAGGCTCCAGGGCCCATCAGGCCTCTTTCTGCTGCCAGGGGCATTCCTGGTCTTCCAGGCCCAATCCATCGTCCTCCAGGCCCAATCCAGAGGCCTCCTGGCCCCATCCAGAGACCCACAAATCCCTCCCAGAGACCTGCAGTAACTCAAGTCTTCCAGACAAGGCCCCCACAGGTACAAACCACTACCAACCCGCAGAAGGCACAATTGAGAATTTTAGGCTTGGGTGACTGTACATAATTAATGTATTTCTGAGGTGCTGCTTCTCTCTCTCTCCAGCCTGTGGCTCCCATTAATCGTAAGCTGTGCTTGATGTGCCAGAACCACGTGGAAGTAGACAGCCAGCACCCCATGAGCTGCGCCCACACTGTTCATAAGGATGTAAGTCCTACACTGAATTAAAAACGTATAGATTACTGAAAACTGTATGGCTCAGTTGGTAGAGAATAGCGCTTACAACGCCAGGACTGTGAGTTAAATTCTCAGGGCCACCCATACGTAATATGTATACACGCATGACTAAGTCGCTTTGGATAATAGCGTCTGCTAAATTGACACTATCAGATGATACTTTGCTATAACCCTAACTATGCTTAAACTAGTTAGGCACCGTTAGCTGATGTAAAGCTGATGATTTGCCTCTGTGTTTCAGTGCATCAGTGTATGGCTACAGTCCAGCAAGAACAACACCTGCCCCTTCTGCCCAGCCAAGTGAAAGGAGTAGCAAAAAACACAAAGGAGAAGACATGAAGGGAAAGAGGAGCTGAACACTGATAGTGTTCTGTTCAGCGTCACAGAATGGAAGAAGGAGATGGTGGAATATGATTCACATCAACTATATACACAGAGCAGACATGGTGACGTATTACTATTCACCTACAGTGCATTCAGAAAGTATTCAGATCCCTTGACTTTTTCAGCATTTTGTTACGTTACAGCCCTATGCTAAAATAGATTCAATTAAACAAGTTTCCTCATCAATTGACACACACCATGATGACAAAGTGAAAACAGGTTATTTAAGTATTCAGACCCTTTGCTATGAGACTCAAAATTGAGCTCAGGTACCAAAAAAATGTATGCAGCATTGAAGGTCCCCAAGAACACAGTGGCCTCCATCATTCTTAAATAGAAGACGTTTGGAACTACCAAGGCTTCCTAGAGCTGGCCGCCCGGCAAAGAACCCGATGGTCACTGTGAAAGAGCTCCAGATTTGAGAGAACCTTCCAGAAGGACAACCATCTCTGCAGCACTCCAACAATCAGGCCTTTATGGTAGAGTGGCCAGAAGGAAGCCACTCCTCAGTAAAAGGCACATGACACCCCGCTTGGAGTTTGACAAAAGGCATCTAAAGGACTCTCAGACCATGAGAAACAAGATTCTCTGGTCTAATGAAACCAAGACTGAACTCTTTGGCCTGAATGCCAAGCGTCACATCTGGAGGAAACCTGGCAACATCCCTACAGGGAAGCATGGCAGAGACTAGTCAGGATAGAGGGAAAGATGAACGGTGCAAAGTATAGAGAGATCCTTGATGAAAACCTGCTCCTGAGCGCTCAGGACCTCAGACTGGGGCAAAGGTTCACCTTCCAACAGGACAACGACCCTAAGCACACAGCCAAGACAACGCAGGAGTACCTACGGGACAAGTCTCTGAATGTCCTTGAGGGGCCCAGCCAGAGGCCAGACTTGAACCCAATTGAACATCTCTGGAGAGACCTGAAAATAGCTGTGCAGTGACACTCTCCATCCAACCTGACAGAGCTTGAAAGAAGAATGGGAGAAACTCTCAAAACACAGGTGTGCCAAACTTGTAGCTTCATACCAAGAAGACTTGAGGCTGTAATCGCTGCCAAAGGTGCTTCAACAAAGTACTGAGTAAAGGGTCTGAATACATATGTAAATGTAATATATCAGTTTATTTTAATATTTTTGTGCAAAAATAATCAATTTGCTTTTGCTTTGTCATTGTGGGGTAGTGTGTAGATTGATGAGGAGAAAACAATAATTGTATCCGTTTTAGAATAAGGTTGTAACGTAACAAAATGTTGAAGAAGTCAAGGGGTCTGACCTTTCCGAATGTATGTGACACAATAAACAGAAGTCTTTCATATTATGCATCCCTATATTGATACAGCTGACTAAATACTTTAATACCTTTTTAAAGGCTGACCAAAAGCACATCTGTTGTTAACTGCAATGATAATCTGGCACCATAACTTATTTTTTGTTTTCACAGTACTGTTGTGTGTTAACCCATAGGGATATCATGTTTGTTATGTATGCCTTTTTATTTATTGTAAAATATACTTCTCATACCCTTTGACATCATTATAACAACTTTGACATGTTATTTTGTAAGTATGATATTTCTAATTTCCATGCATTTGGTATGTTCATTTCTAATTTTCATGATTCTATGTTGAACATTTTATAATTTGTATGGCAAAAAAAATACACTAGTGTTATGTTAAGTGCCTTATTAAAAGTCACACTGAAGTATGACTCATTGAACTTAAACCTGCCCAATTTAAATGAGCAGAATGTTGAAATACTTACAGTTGAAGTTGGAAGTTTACATACACCTTAGCCAAATACATTTAAACGCAGTTTTTCACAATTCCTGACATTTAATCCTAGTAAAAATTCCCTGTTTTAGGTCAGTTAGGATCACCACTTTATTTTAAGAATGTGAAATGTCAGAATAATAGTAGAGTGATTTATTTCAGCTTTTTTTTCTTTCTTCAGATTCCCAGTGGGTCAGAAGTTTACACTCAATTAGTATTTGGTAACATTGCCTTTAAATTGTTGAACTTGGGTCAAACGTTTCGGGTAGCCTTCCACAAGCTTCCCACAATGAGTTAGGTGAATTTTGGCCCATTCCTCCTGACAGAACTGGTGTAACTGAGTCAGGTCTGTAGGCCTCCTTGCTTGCACACTTTCAGTTCTGCCCACAAATTTTCTTTAGAACTTAGGTCAGGGTTTTGTGATGGCCACTCCAATACCTTGACTTTGTTGTCCTTAAGCCGTTTTGCCACAACTTTGGAAGTACGCTTGGGGTCATTGTCCATTTGGAAGACCCATTTGCCACCAAGCTTCAACTTCCTGACTGATGTCTTGAGATGTTGCTTCAATATATCCACATAATTTTCCTCCCTCATGATGCCATCTATTTTATGAAGTGCACCAGTCCCTCCTGCAGCAAAGCACAACATGATGCTGCCACCCCCGTGCTTCACGGTTGGGATGGTGTTCTTCGTCTGCAAGCATCCCGCTTTTTCCTCCAAACATAACGATGGTCATTGTGGCCAAACAGTTCTATTTTTGTTTCATCAGACCAGAGGACATTTCTCCAAAAAGTATGATCTTTGTCCCCATGTGCAGTTAGTTGCAAACCGTAGTCTGGCTTTTTTTTATGGCGGTTTTGGAGCAGTGGCTTCTTCTTTGCTGAGCGGCCTTTCAGGTTATGTCGATATAGGACTCGTTTTTACTGTGGATATAAATACCTTTGTACCTGTTTCCTCCAGCATCTTCACAAGGTCCTTTGCTGTTGTTCTGGGATTGATTTGCACTTTTCGCACCAAAGTACGTTCATCTCTAGGAGACAGAACGCATCTCCTTCCTGAGCAGTATGACGGCTGCGTGGTCCCATGGTGTTTATGCTTGCGTACTATTGTTTGTACAGGTGAACATGGTACCTTCAGGCGTTTGGAAATTGCTCCCAAGGATGAACCAGACTTGTGGAGGTCTACAAATTGTTTTCTGAGTTCTTGGCTGATTTCTTTTGATTTTCCCATGATGTCAAGCAAAGAGGCAGTGAGTTTGAAGGTAGGCCTTGAAATACATCCACAGGTACACCTCTAATTGACTAATGTCAATTAGTCTATCAGAAGCTTCTAAAGCCATGACATTTTCTGGAATTTCCCAAGCTGTTTAAAGGCACAGTCAATTTAGTGTATGTAAACTTCTGACCCACTGGAATTGTGATACAGTGAATTATAAGTGAAATCTGTCTGTAAACAATTGTTGGAAAAATTACTTGTGTCATGCACAAAGTAGATGTCCTAACTGACTTGCCAAAACTATAGTTTGTTAACAAGAAATGTGTGGAGTGGTTGAAAAACAAGTTTTAATGACTCCAACCTAAGTGTATGTAAACTTCCGACTTCAACTGTATAGAGAAGTGAGATGGCATTAACTATTTGGACTGTTGTATTAACCTGACAATAAACATGTTTAATTACCATCTGTGATAAACGATCAAAGAAAACCATCACCGCAGTATTTTGGAGACCTTATGCATTTTACTGACAGGATGTCATCTCTGGAGTAGAGCGCAAGATGTTAGGAACTCAGCAAAAAAAGAAACATCCTCTCACTGTCAACTGCGTTTATTGTGAGCAAACTTAACATGTAAATATTTGTATGAACATAAGATTCAACAACTGAGACATAAACTGAACAAGTTCCACAGACGTGACGAACAGAAATGGAATAATGTGTCCTTCCACCAAGGCACCTGCAAGTTCACAGACATTTCTGGGGGGAATGGCCCTAGCCCTCACCCTCCGATCCAACAGGTCCCAGACGTGCTCAATGGGATTGAGATCCGGGCTCTTCGCTGGCCATGGCTGAACACTGACATACATGTCTTGCAGGAAATCACCCACAGAACGAGCAGTATGGCTGGTGGCATTGTCATGCTGGAGGGTCATGTCAGGATGATCCTGCAGGAAGAGTACCACATGAGGGAGGAGGATGTCTTCCCTGTAACGCACAGCGTTGAGATTGCCTGCAATGACGACAAGCTCAGTCCGATGATGCTATGACACACCGCCCCAGACCATGACGGACCCCCCCACCTCCAAATCGATCTCACTCCAGAGTACAGGCCTCAGTGTAACGCTCATTCCTTCTACAATAAACACGAATCAGAGCATAACCCCCGGTGAGACAAAACCGTGACTCGTCAGTGAAGAGCACTTTTTGCCAGTCCTGTCTGATCCAGCGACGGTGGGTTTGTGCCCATAGGCAATGTTGTTGCCAGTGATGTCTGGTAAGGACCTGCCTTACAACAGGCCTACAAGCCCTCAGTCCAGCCTCTCTCAGCCTATTGTGGACAGTCTGAGCTCTGATGGAGGAATTGTGCGTTCCTGGTGTAACTCGGGCAGTTGTTGTTGCCATCCTGTACCTGTCCTGCAGTTGTGATGTTCGGATGTACCGATCCTGTGCAGATGTTGTTACACGTGGTCTGCCACTGCGAGAACGATCAACTGTCCATCCTGTTTTCCTGTAGCGCTGTCTTAGGCGTCTCACAGTACGGACATTGCAATTTATTGCCCTGGCCACATCTGCAGTCCTCATGCCTCCTTACAGCATGCCTAAGCCACGTTCACGCAGATGAGCAAGAGCCCTGGGCATCTTTCTTTTGGTGTTTTTCAGAGTCAGTAGAAAGGCCTCTTTAGTGTCCTAAGTTTTCATAACTGTGACCTTAATTGCCTACCGTCTGTAAGCTGTTAGTGTCTTAACGACCGTTCCACAGGTGCATGTTCATTAGTTGTTTATGGTTCATTGAACAAGCGTGGGAAACACTGTTTAAACCCTTTACAATGGAGATCTGTGAAGTTATTTGGATTTTTACGAATTATCTTTGAAAGACAGGGTCCTATGAGGTGTAATCATTACTCCAAACATTTGCAAAGCTAGCATTTCTATTGGACAGGTTCAGCAAACAGGGAAGGACCAACCTGAATCTCTCCAATAGAAATGCTAGTTTTCATTTGGAGTAATGATTACACCCCAGGTACACCAAGTTTCTTTCACCAAGCAATAGCAAGCTTGAAACTGAGACAGGCCATGTTAATGTGGATGGAATCACACAGTGAAGGTGGCCACTACGTGGAGACATTCACCAGTTAGTGTATCTGTGCAAGTCTCAGCCGTTCTTGTTGTAATGTGCTGTTGCGAGGAGGCTGCCAGTTAGTGTGTTACATAGTTGAGGGGAGGTGGAGTCCTAACTGACCAGGGTCACAGGTTGTTATGCCTTTATGGCCGTGAAGACGGTATCTTAGAAGTCCATGACCCTGCTCTTTAGGACTTCTAAGTAGGGCTCCACCTTACTTTGGAGGTCAGGAGGTCAGGGGTGTATGTGGACACCTCCTTCACTTCAGATTGACTTCACAAGCTGCTCCTTGTACTCATCAGCGTAGGGGCGTCAGCTCCTCCAGTCACTCGGTCAGCTTGGTGCGGACAACCTCAACTATGGGGATCTGCTTGGACTTGGTCTCCTCAACCTTGGCGCGCATCTCATCAACCAGGGTCTGCAGCTTGGCCCTCAAGGTGTCCATATCCTCGCAGCGCTTGGAAACGTACTCCTGGAAGACGGGCTCCAGCTTCTTGCGGTACTCCTTAACGTGCTTCTGGAGGACCTGCTGCAGCTTCTTACGCTTGGGCTCTAGCTGGGTGTGGAGGTCCTCGACATCAGCCATCACCATCTGATGCACCTGCTTGGAGGTATCAAGGAACTGGGTGCTGAAGGCATCGCCGTAGGGGGCCAGGGTCTGGGAAGCAGTCTGGGCATACTCATGCAGCTTGTCGAAGCTCTTGGACAGCTTCATCCTGGGGGTACAGAGAAGTGGAGGGTAAAATGAGGGAGAGACCAGAGCAATCCATTGCTATTATGGAAGAAAGATGAGGGTTTGTAGGGAAGAGAACATGAAGACAGAATAATCTGATAGAAGTTAACTATGAGTGGAGATATTTTTGTCTCTTACTTGTACTCAGCTAGCTATAGAGTTCAGGCCTCTACACAAAACAATGTACTATGTCATATAACATTAGAGCTAATACTGACCTACTGCCAACAAGAGAGTCAGTGCAAGAGCGACAAACTTAATGGTGAGGGACTGAGAGAGGAGATGAGCTAAAAAGGGAGAGGGGGATGTGTCAGATAAAAATATTGAGAAGCAAGCAACTTAACATTCAATGTTTCACACAACCAAACACATTTGAATCTAACACCAAACATTCATCCTCAAACTTTAGAGTACAAAATGCCACTGTTAGACACATTAATAACCTTTAAATTACTTTTGATGAAAATGATCCATATTTCAAATGGCAAACATTTAATTCTTACATTTCTTTCCAATAAATAATATCTGCTGTCTTTCAGCAACTTTACGCCTGGTCATTCAATTCCTCCATTTTCCAATGTTGGCTATATCCTATGCTTTCTTTATAAGCCCCATGCCTCCCTTCGAGAGTTTCAGTGAGGCTGGATGTCTGTTACCTGGGGTGGTGCTGCTCTTTAAGTGAGGCCGATGCACAGCACCAGGAAGCTTTTATAGGTCTCTGAGCAGGTGTGTGCGTGCTGTCTCAGACATGGACCTCCACCCCTTACAACTCAACTGGAGGAGCAAGTTCAAGGGTCAGAAACAATTTTTTTTTTTTAAACGAAGTACAGTTAGATGAGCAAACAGACAAATATACCTACATGTACAGTACCAGTCAAAAGTTTGGACACACCTACACACCTACTTAAAAATATATATATTTGCCAACATTTCTAAAAAGCGGTATTCACTTTGTCATTATGAGATATTGTGTGTAGTAGACTGATGAGGTAAAAAACATTGAATCAATTTTAGAATAAAGCTGTAATGTAACAAAATGTGGAACAAATCAAGGGGTCTGACTACTTTCTGAATGCGCTGTATATGCCATTGTAGACTGCCATTTAATACAATAAAGATGTTGAAATGACGATATCACTGGAGTTATTGTAAATCAATTTGTGCCACTTGTGTAGCTTACCTGGAGCTGGCAAACCAATTTAATAAATAGCCTATACGTTTATTGTTGTAGTAGCCTTGTGTTATTATGCAATTATTAACGGCCATGTTTAGTAAATTCAATTGGAAATTCTCAAAGCTCTATTGCAATTGCCGATCAGTTGTTAGAATGCATTTGATTGATGATAACAGTAGTCAGATTAGGCTACAGGTAAAACAAATTCCAAAAATCAACAATGGTTGTTGTTGACTAGCATATTCAGTTAATATACAGTACCAGTCAAAAGTTTAGAAACACCTACTCATTCAAGGGTTTTTCTTTATTTTTACTATTTTCTACATTGTAGAATAATAGTGAAGACAAACTATGAAATAACACATGGAATCATGTGGTAACCAAAAAATATATATTTTGGATTCTTTAAAGTAGCCACCCTTTGCCTTGATGACAGCTTTGCACACTCTTGGAATTCTCTCAACCAGCTTCACCTGGAATGCTTTTCCAACAGTCTTAAAGGAGTTCCCATATATGTCCAACTCATCTCAATTGGGTTGAGGTCAGGTGATTGTGGAAGCCAGGTCATCTGATGCAGCACTCCATCACTTTCCTTTTTGGTCAGCCTGGAGGTGTGTTGGATCATTGTCCTGTTGAAAAACAAATGATAGTCCCACTAAGCGCAAACCAGATGGGATGGTATATAGTCGTGGCCAAAAGTTTTGAGAATGACACAAATATGAGTTTTCACAAAGTCTGCTGCCTCAGTTCGAATGATGGCAATTTGAATATACTCCAGAATGTTATGAAGAGTGATCAGATGAATTGCAATTAATTGTAAAGTCCCTTTTTGCCATGCAAATGAACTGAATCCCCAAAAATCATTTACACTGCATTTCAGACATGCCACAAAAGGACCAGCTGACATCATGACAGTGATTCTCTCGTTAACACAGGTATGAGTGTTGACGAGGACAAGGCTGGAGATCACTCTGTCATGGTGATTGAGTTTGAATAACAGACTGGAAGCTTCAAAAGGAGGGTGGTGCTTGGAATCATTGTTCTTCCTCTGTCAGCCATGGTTACCTGCAAGGAAACACGTGCCATCATCATTGCTTTGCACAAAAAGGGCTTCACATGCAAGGATATTGCTGCCAATAAGATTGCACCTAAATCAACCATTTATCGGATCATCAAGAACTTCAAGAAGAGCGGTTCAATTGTTGTAAAGAAGGCTTCAGGGCGCCCAAGAAAGTCCAGCAAGCGCCAGGACCGTCTCCTAAAGTTGATTCAGCTGCAGGATCTGGCCACCACCAGTACAGAGCTTACTCAAGAATGGCAGCAGGCAGTTGTGAGTGCATCTGCACGCACAGTGAGGTGAAGACTTTTGGAGGATGGCCTGGTGTCAAGAAGGGAAGCAAAGAAGCCACTTCTCTCCAGGAAAAACATCAGGGACAGACTGATATTCTGCAAAAGGTACAGGGATTGGACTGCTGAGGACTGGGGTAAAGTCATTTTCTCTGATGAATCCCCTTTCCGATTGTTTGGGGCATCCGGAAAAAAGCTTGTCCAGAAAAGACAAGGTGAGCGCTACCATCAGTCCTCTGTCATGCCAACAGTAAAGCATCCTGAGACCATTCATGTCTGGGATTGCTTCTCAGCCAAGGGAGTGGGCTCACTCACAATTTTGCCCAAGAACACAGCCATAAAAAAAGAATGGTACCAACACATCCTCCGAGAGTCACTTCTCTCAACCATCCAGGAACAGTTTGGTGATGAACAATGCCTTTTCCAGCATGATGGAGCACCTTGCCATAAGGCAAAAGTGATAACTAAATGGCTCGGGGAACAAAACATCAATATTTTGGGTCCATGGCCAGGAAACTCCCCAGACCTTAATCCCATTGAGAACTTGTGGTCAATCCTCAAGAGGCAGGTGGGCAAACTCCAAGCATTGATTATGCAAGAATGGGCTGCCATGTGACCCAGAAGTTAATTAACAGCATGCCAAGGCGGATTGCCGAGGTCTTGAAAAAGAAAGGTCAACACTGCAAATATTGACTCTGCATCAACTTCATGTAATTGCCAATAAAAGCATTTGACACTTATGAAATGCTTGTAATTATACTTCAGTATTCCATAGTAACATCTGACAAAAATATCTAAAGACACTGAGGCAGCAGACTTTTGTAAAATTAATATTTGTGTCATTTTCAAAACTTTTGGCCACGACTGTATAGCTGCAGAATACTGTGGTAGCCATGATGGTTAAGTGTACCTTGCATTCTAAATAAATCACTGACAGTGTCACCAGCAAAGCACTCCCACACCATCACACCACCATGCTTCACGGTGAGGACTACACATGCTGAGATCATCCATTCACCTACTCCGTGTCTCACAAAGACACAAATATCTAATTTTGGACTCATCAGACCAAAGGACAGATTTCCACTGGTCTAATGTCCATTGCTCGTGTTTCTTGGCCAAAGCAAGTCTCTTCTTCTGATTGGTGTTCTTTTAGTTTTTTTTTTTGCAGCAAATCGACCATGAAGGCCTGATTCACATCTCCTCTAAACAGTTTATGGTGAGATGTGTCTGTTACTTGAACTCTGTAAAGCATTTATTTGTGATGCAATTTCTGAGGCTGGTAAATCTAATGAACTCATCCTCTGCAGCCGAGATAACTCTGGGTCTTCATTTCCTGTAGCAGTCCTCATGAGAGCCAGTGTCATCATAGCGCTTGATGGTTTTTGCGACTGTACTTTCAAAATGTTCCATATTGACTGACCATGTCTTAATAAGGATCGGCCCCTTTTTTTTTTCAATTTTCTCCTAAAATGACATACCCAAATCTAACTGCCTGTAGCTCAGGCCCTGAAGCAAGGATATGCATATTCTTGGTACCATTTGAAAGGAAACACTTGGAAGTTAGTGGAAATGTGAAAGGAATGTAGGAGAATATAACACATTAGATCTGTTAAAAGATAATACAAAGAAAAAAAAAACAATGTTTAGGTATTTTTTTGTACCATCATCTTTGAAATGCAAGAGAAAGGCCATAATGTATTATTCCAGCCCAGTTGCAATTTAGATTTTGGCCACTAGATGTCCGCAGTGTATGTGCAAAGTTTTAGACTGATCCAATGAACCATTGCATTGCTGTTCAGAATTTGGTATCAAGACTGCCCAAATATGCCTAATTTGTTTATTAATAACTTTTCATGTTCAAAACTGTGCACTCTCCTCAAACAGTAGCAACCATGTCACAACACAACTGATTGTCTCAAACGCATTAAGAAGGAAAGAAATTCCACACATTAACTTTTAACAAGGCACACCTGTTATTTGAAATGCATTCCAGGTGACTGACTCCCTCATGAAGCGGGCGGCAGGGTAGCCTAGTGGTTAGAGTGTTGGACTAGTAATCAGAAGGTTGCAAGTTCAAACCCCCGAGCTGACAAGGTACAAATCTGTTGTTCTGCCCCTGAACAGGCAGTTAACCCACTGTTCCTAGGCCGTCATTGAAAATAAGAATTTGTTCTTAACTGACTTGCCTAGTTAAATAAAGGTTTTTTAAAAAAGCTTGTTAAGAGCTTTAAAGAATAAATAAATATATTTTGATTTGTTCAATACTTTTTTGGTTAGTACATAATTCCCTATGTGTTATTTCATAGTTTTGATGTCTTTACTATTATTTTACAATGTAGAAAATAGTAAAAATAAAGAAAAACCCTTGAATGAGTAGGTGTGCCCAAACTTTTGACTGGTACTGTACATGCATGGGTTACTGGATTTGCCTGATGTTATGTACTGGGGTTACTATCAATCCTTTGAATGTCAAAGTATTAACATTTTTCTGGAACGGCAGATGACACTTATCTATGTGTTGTTTCTGACACGCAAAATCTTAGTACATAAATTGTATACATTAATACTAACGTACTTTACGTATGTAACTGGATATATTCAATATCACTAAACATGCCCTAGTGTTGGACGTCATGATAAACAATATTTGTTAGATCCATATACAGCAGGGGTATCAAACAAATTTTGCCCAGGGTGCCACATTCGTTCTTCAACGACGTCCGAAGGGCCGCACTGAATTTATAAAACATTTCATTGCTGTCAAAACTTGCAAAAATTAGTTCTCTATTGTTTAAAAAAAAATAATCTCGATGCTCCCTGACTATCTAGCTTTCATTGCGTGATTATTAGCGAGCTGGACACAGTCAATGAACGGTATGCATGTTGGTCCATTATCATTTCTACACAGTTTCAATTTGGTTTTAGTCATTTTAAATTATATTGAGTTTGTTTCCCCCAACAACATCAAAAAATATATATACAGTGCATTCGAAAAGTATTCAGGCCCCTTGACATTTCCCACATTTTCTTACGTTACAGCCTTATTCTTAAACATTTTTTAAAAATTCCCTCATCAATCTTCACACAATACCCCATAATGACAAAGCTAAAACAGGTTTTTAGACATTTTTACTTATTCATAAAAATAAAAAAACATACCTTATTTACATAAGTATTCAGACCCTTTGCTTGGAGACTCGAAATTGAGCTGAGGTGCATCCTGTTTCCATTGATTATCCTTGAAATGTTTCTACAACTTGATTGGAGTCCACCTGTGGTATATTCAATCGATAGGTGTGTGCCTTTCCAATTCATGTCCTGTCTATATAAGCTCCCACAGTTGACAGTGCATGTCAGAGCAAAAACCAAGCCATGAGGTCAGAGGAATTGTCCGTAGAGCTCCCAGACAGGATTGTGTCAAGGCACAGTGCTGGGGAAGGGTACCAAAACATTTCTGCAGCATTGAAGGTCCTTAAGAACACAGTGGCCTCCATCATTCTTAAATGGAAGAAGTTTGGAACCACCAAGACTCTTCCAAGAACTGTCCACCCGGCCAAACTGACCAATCGGAGGAGAAGGGCCTTAGTCAGGGAGGTGACCAAGAACCCGTTGGTCATTCTGACAGAGCTCCAGAGTTCCTCTGTGGAGATTGGAGAACCTTCCAGAAGGATAACCATCTCTGCAGCACTCCACCAGTCAGGCCTTTAATGTAGTGGCCAGACGGAAGCTACTCCTCAGTAAAAGGCACATGATAGCCCGCTTGGAGTTTGAAAAAAGGACACCTAAAGGACTCAGACCATGAGAAACAAGATTCTCTGGTCTGATGAAACCAAGATTGAACTCTTTGGCCTGAATGCCAAGCGTCACATCTGGAGGAAACCTGGCACCATCCCTACGGTGAAGCATGGTGGTGGCAGCATCATGCTGTGGGGAAGTTTTTCAGCGGCAGGGACTGGGAGACTAGTCAGGATCAAGGGAAAGACGAACGGAGCAAGAGTGCTCAGGCCCTCAGACTGGGGCGAAGGTTAATGAGAAGGGTGTGCTTGAAAGGATGCACGTAACTCTGCAATATTGGGTTGTATTGGGGAGAGTCTCAGTCTTAATTCATTTTCCACACAGTTGGTGCCTGTATTTAGTTTTCATGCTAGGGAGGGCCGATAATCCATTCTCACATAGGTACATGGTTGCAAAGGGCATCAGTGTCTTAACAGCGCAATTTGCCAAGGCAGGATACTCTGAGCGCAGCCCTATCCAGAAATCTGGCAGTTGCTTCTGATTAAATGACATTTTCATAGAACCGCTTGTTACAATTTCAATGAGGCTTTCTTGTTCAGATATCGGTAAGTGGACTGGAGGCAGGGCATGAAAGGGATAACGAATCCAGTTGTTAGTGTCGTCCGTTTTGGGAAAGTACATGCGTAATTGCAAACCCAGCTCACGCAGGTGCTTTGCTATATCACATGACATTATCTATAAGTTTGAGTTCAATGATGGAAAGACTTGTGTGTTGTTCTCGTTATTGCAGACAGTGTCCCGCAAATTGAATATAGTTGCAGAGTCCCTGTAATCCTAGATTCAGATCATTCAGGCAGTCACCCAGATAGGCCAGTCGTGTGAGACACTCGTCATCATGCAAGCAGTCAGACAAGTGATAATTAAATGTAACCTTTATTTAACTAGCAAGTTAACTTTAAGCCCGTCTCTAAATTTAAAAAATTTGTCAATACTTTGCCTCTTGATAACCAGCACACATCAGCTCTACTGGTAGTACTGCTTTGACTAGCAGTACTACACCTGCACCTGTTGACGACACAAGTTGTTCTGCTTCCACGAGCACATCCAATGCTAGCATGAGTAATTCTACATTTGTTGCTAGCCCAGCTAGCATGGACATTGACAGTTGTGAATCTAATGCAGCCGAAGAGCTACTGCCCCCTTACCCGGGAAAGCCCCGAACAACAGACAGGGACGTTTGACCATCAGAAATGAGCAAATATGATGAGAACTACATTAGTTTGGGGTTCACTTATATCGGGAGTAGTGCCATTCCTCAGCCACAGTGTGTTATATGTGCAAAAGTACTATCTCACAACTCTATGAAACATTCACTCTTGCGCAGACATTTAGAAACGAAACATGCCAATTTGAAAAATAAGCCACTGGAGTTTTGTGAGTGAGAATTAAGACGACTTTCGAGTGAATCACATTTTAATTTGGCATACCCCTGACGGCATTGCGTACCCCAGTTTGGGAATAGCCGCTCTAGAGGTTAAATGGGAATCCCGCAAGTTAGTAATGCAGTGACTAAATCGCAGATATGCTAGCTAATCACAAACCTTGATGATAAAATAACTTTTCACACTTACACCTTAAAATCAAGTGAAATGAAGCAACACCACAAATTATGTACATTCATGGTCCTTTATTGGAACACTTAAGCATGTGAGAATATAGCGTAGTTTGCACCAAATACAGATACTCGCTATCGTTAATTATCTTACAAACACTACCACATCCGCAATACAAGGCCATCTATCCAAGCTTCACATATATGTATTATATACAAATGGGTCACTTCTAAACAGTCATACAATCAACCATAAGTGACACATACTGTACACACTTCTCACCCAAGCCAGTGTTGAAGGTTCACACACACACACACACACACACACACACACACACACACACACACACACACACACACACACACACACACACACACACACACACACACACACACACACCACAATAATAATATGTGTAGAGCTTAAAAGACAATTTAGCTTTTTACAACCAAATCATAAAAAAAATAAATGTATATGGCATGTCCAGACACTTGGTGATTTCACTTGTTTTTGAGAAACTTACCCCAACCAGCGATTCATTTTCGTTATCCTCGATGTGCAGTACGGGGGCTCCGAAACACCCAAATACATCCTTTTAAAAACAGAAAAGCTCTCAGTATAGTGATGCAGGTCTTTAGATGTTGTACACATGAAACAGACAACTCGAGTGATATCTCTCCGCCCATTCTAGCAGCAGGCTACATAGAAAATGAAACAGCTGGATAGGGGCTTGACGGCTTGAGTCGCACAAAATGAAATATAAAGTTGCGCATAAAGTTACATTTGTTCAGAGCCCCAGTACTGCACAACGAGGACGAGGAAATGATGGCTGGGGTAAGTTTCTCAAAAACAAGTGAAATCACACAAAACAAAAACAAAAAGTGTTTGAACCCTTCTATAAATTTGCCATTGAAATCAAAACAGAGATTTGGTTGTAAAAAAAAGAAGCTACATTTCCTTAAAGACAGTAGCTAGTAACATGAGAGCAAGAGGACCTCAGAAACCACTTCAGTTCAACTGCACCAGGAAGAGACAAAACAGGATTGTGACCTGTGGTTGGGTTTTAGTGTGGTAGTAGACTATTAAATCTATGTAATTCCATGTCAGTAGCTTTATCATGATGCAACTGTTTAAGACGTCCTGCGACAATGTCATATGTTAGGAGGCAGGTGGTAGTGTGGACTGGGATGGATCGGAGTTCTGTATACTACACACAACGAGACAAAATAGGGACAGAATGAAGAGTAGGCGAGAGACAGAGTAAGCAGGTATTGGAGTCTGTAGGAGAGTAGTTTCCTATGTGTAAGAAAGGGAGAGAAAGCCAATGTGTGTGTGTGTGTGTGTGTGTGGCAGAAGGCAGGTATGGGAGGATAGCTGGACTTCACCGTTTATGTGTGTCAAGGCACAGAGTGAGGGAGGGAGGAGAGAAGATTACAGTTGGTACTCGGATGGCGGTTTAGAGCTTTTAAAGGGCTGTTGGTTTAGACTGGGGCATATGGAGCCAACTCAAACAGATTTCTGAAAGGGAATATATAGGAGTGTTTATTACTGTGCTGTTAAGCTGTGCCCAAGTAGGAATCTAATTTACATAACAATTGGCAAAGTTGACATTTTAAAGTCTAATACAGTGTCTGTGTGTGTGTGTGTGTGTCTCTCTTCTCTCAGAGTCTATGCATGTTTGCCATTAGCCTCTCTACAGCTTGTGCAGGTGTCGGATCTCTCTCTATCCTCTGTTGCTGCTACAGCGTGTACGATGTCTCTGGAAGTATTGTTGTCGCTCTCTCTTTCACTTCTCCACACCGTCAACTATGTCTCCCTGCACACACGCACATGAACCCATGCACTCCCCCTCCTCTCCTGCAGTTCCAGTTCCACTCAAATGAGTGCCCATTCTCTCTGCTTGGCCCAGCAAGTGACATCTTGATCTGACCCCATCTCAATAGACAGGAGCATGCCTCACCCCTGACTACTCCCCCCCCATTCCCTGTAGAGGTAGAAGTTGCCACAGATCTTGCCCCTAACAACAGACCTAGGACCAAATCAGATCTAGGATATATCTAGGAACAGATCAGATCTAGGACAGATCTAGGACCAGATCCTGGATTAGTGGTTTTAGGCAAATTCCAGCTACTCCCCAGCAGAGTGAATGAGTGAGGCATGCCCCTGGCTGTGTGGGTGTGTGGCCCCTGGGCCGTGGCTCTCAGACCAGCGAGGCTCTTTTCTCCTCAGGCGTCTCCTCCAGTATCTGCAGCAGCAGGTCAATGAGGGGCTTGGCGATGGCCCGGTAGCCCGCCGCTGTCAGGTGCAGGAAGTCAAACATGTCCCTGGTGGAGATGGTCTCGTCAGAGTGCACGAAGCCCGCCCCCACATCCAGGAACTGGGTATGGCCCAGCCGTGGCAGCCAGGAACGCAGGAAGCTGTTCACCGCCACGTTCTTCTCCCGCAGCGGGTTAGGCCACTCGCCCCGTGCCAACAGACCCTGAAACGGACAGACAGCAGAGGTTGGTTACTACTGGGAGCTAAGGACACATCTGTAAATGCATGCATCCTCATATGCATATCAGACCTGGGTTCAAATACATGTGTATTTGAGTAACTGGTATTTTTTTTATAACAACAACAACAAAACAAATTCTCTGTGTATGAGCTTTTTTCAAATACACGGCCAAAAAAAAAGTACTTTTACTTGAGAAAATGTATTTGAATTCCATCATTCTGAAGTTGTATTAGGATATTGCATTTAAAAAAATATTTTGAAATCATTGAATTCATAAATTTAACTTTTTCATTATTTGAAACTGAATTGTATAAATATTGCATTCAATTTTAAAATTCTAAATAAATGTAATTCAATATTTAAATATTCTGTTTCAATATGGTATATATGGCATTAATTGTCCATGTATCAAGTTAACAAACTATCATTTCAAGTTGATCAAAGTTTAATATATTCAACTTCTCAGATGCATTCAGATCAGTGTTAATTTTGGCACTCTTTTTTTATTTAGATTTAGTCTAGGCATAGTCATTTTGACTAAAATATCATTAAGTCTTAGTCACATTTATACCATTTGAATAAGGATTTAGTCTAGTTATTGTCAAAATTAGGAAAACTGTGGGCTATTTTAGTCAACTAAATATCCTTTAATTTTAGTCACATTATGTTTGTATTGCCTCAATAACCTATAGCAAACATTCATATTTTTATTTAACCTATATTTAACTAGACAAGTCAGTTAAAAAAACGTAAGGATCGGCGTTCCGTCAACGGGACAGTTGTAAATCATTCAGCGCGTTATGTCAAGATCGCAGATTTTAGAGTAACAACAAATGTCGGTAAATATGTGTCTTATATCGGCTGAAAGCTTAAATTCTTGTTAATATAACTACACTGTCCAATTTACAGTAGCTATTACTGCGAAAAAATGCCATGCTATTGCTCCTAACAACAAAATTGTTTTTTCACCGCAATAGGTTTGATTATTTCACCTCTGAAGGTGAAATGTGTACTTTCATTCTGAAAATCTTGCTCTGATTTATCGTCCAAAGGGTCCCAGAGATAACATGAAGTGTCGTTTTGTTAGATAAAATCATTTTTCATATTCTAAAAAGGTCCATATATCATGCACGATCGATTTTGTATTTCCACTCGTTCGATTTGCAAAGAAAGGAATCTGTGAAAATCTCACCCTAAACGTTGTTTCAACGGAAACACTTTCATATCTATTCCTCAGAGATCCTAGAAGGTAACGAGACTTCACTATTTCATTAGGGAGTAGTATATCCTACAGAACACCATATTTGGTCAGAGAGCGACGCCTTCATGGCACGTCGATGACATGGGCGGCCATCACTTGAACGACTATCTTTTTCAAATAAGCAACAATTGGGGTCAAACAAAGCTAGCTAGATAGCCAATGAGCTGGGCTTTACGGGAGTATCCGGAAACCATGTATATGTCGTAAAATGTAGCTTCTAACCTTGTACGACAGCATGCCTTTTCATTTTGGACAAAAATTATAAGGATATTCAGAGAGTTATGATGTTATGAAAACTGGTTGTTTTGAAAATGTTGAACTTATAATATGGATACTAATACTGGAAAAGCTAAATCAAAGTCCAAGTATACAGATTTGAAGATATTCTTGCAGAAAAATGGAATATGAATGCAAATGTCTCCTTCACGATTTGCCCAACTGTACCTGGGGACTTCACACTAAAAGGCTTGAGAATCAGTCATACGCCAAGTTATCCATCTGAAACTTTGCACACACACTGCTGCCATCTTGTGGACACTATCGGAATTACAACCAGCGTGATGGCTATAAATATGACCTTTCGCTTGCATTTCAAAGATGGAGGTACAAAAACACAAAAAGTCTGTTTCTGACCGTTTGAGCAGACACATGCACATTTGTGGCCTGCTGGAGGTCATTTTGCAGGGCTCTGGCAGTGCTACTCCTGCTCCTCCTTGCACAAAGGCGGAGGTAGCGGTCCTGCTGCTGGGTTGTTTCCCTCCTACGGCCTCCTCCACGTCTCCTGATCTACTGGCCTGTCTCCTGGTAGCGCCTCCATGCTCTGGACACTACGCTGACAGACACAGCAAACCTTCTTGCCACAGCTCGCATTGATGTGCCATCCTGGATGAGCTGCACTACCTGAGCCACTTGTGTGGGTTGTAGACTCCGTCTCATGCTACCACTAGAGTGAAAGCACAGCCAGCATTCAAAAGTGACCAAAACATCAGCCAGGAAGCATAGGAACTGAGAAGTGGTCTGTGGTCACCACC